>NW_026623394.1:801811-829154 GCF_030028575.1 Malurus melanocephalus
GCACAGGCAGCGCCCGCCCGCCCCGTGAGGGACCTGTTGCCCTCAGACACCGGCGCGGGGCCACAATCAGAGGGGAGGATGAGGGGACACAGCGGCGACACCGCGACACCTCAGAGCTTCCCGCCTCCTCCCCTCACCTCAGCCAGGGCACAGGGACTCGGTCCCGCACTGCGGCACCTTWGCGCTCCCTCAGCACGGGGATGCCCCGAGCGGAGCTGCCGGTTCTCCCCAGCCCAGCCGGTCCCCCCGCGCTGCCCTCACCTCCCCGCGCTCACCTGCAGCCGCCGCCGCCGCGCTCGAGGATGCTCTGCAGACCGGAGCCCTCACCTCACCTGCACCGGCCGCACCGGCCGCCAGGGGGCTCGCACGCCGCACGCCGGGTAATGTAGTCCCCTTGTCTGCCCGGCACAGCCAATCCCCGCGCCGCGCCGCGGAGCATGCCGGGAGTAGTAGTTCTCACCGGAGGAGTGGCCGCGGGGCAGGCTGGGGGTTGTAGTTAGAGCTCTGCGGTACGCTGCGGGCGTCTCCCCGCCACGGAACTACAACTCCCATGCGCTCCCGCAYCCGCGGCTCGCGCGGGCCCGCACGCCGTGGTGTCCCGGTTCATCATGGCGGCCCCGCCGCCCTCAGGCTCTGGAGAGCCGGCGCCGCCGCCGCTCCAGTACAGCCTCCTGCTGCAGCACCTGGTGGGCGACAAGCGGCAGCCCCGCGTCTGGGACCCCRCCGCCCTCGGCGGCATCCCCTGCCCACCGAAGAGCGAGGAGCAGAAGATGGTGGAGCGGGTCATGGAGAGCTGCCCGTTCAAGGCGGCGCTGGCCTGTGTGGGAGGTGCGGCGGCTGGAAGGACMGGGCAGGCAGCTGTGGGGTGGTTCGGGGGTCCCTGTGGCGTCGGGAAAGGGGCGGATGGAGAAGAGGCTGCAACCCCCGTGTTTGATTTTCCTCCTAAGCCTCCTCCAGTGCCTATCACATGCCCAAGAGAGGGATCTGTGTGTCTGCTTGCCTTGGAAAGRCAGAGGTGCTCATGGCCTTTCCTCAGCACAGCACAAGGTGTCACAAATGTCCATTGTACCAGGAGATTCGTGCTCCTGCCCTGCCCGTGTCACAGTGCAGCGCTCACGGACAGTGGGAGCAGAGCCGCTCCATTGCCTGCAGGGAATGTGCAGCTCTAATTCAGCCAACTCCATTTCATACTGTTTATCTTTCACAGGATTTGTGCTGGGCGGTGCGTTTGGTATCTTCACAGCTGGCATCGACACCAATGTGGGGTTTGATCCCAAGGATCCCTATCGCACACCCACGGCCAAAGAGGTGCTCAAGGATATGGGGCAGAGAGGCATCTCCTACGCCAAGAACTTTGCCATTGTGGGTGCCATGTTCTCCTGCACGGAATGTGTGGTAGAATCTGTGAGTAAGAACCTCTTGAGCATTAAGAAATGTTTTCTTGTACACTTAATAACTAGATGCACATAATTACACGTATCCCCTTAGCAATAGGGCAGTGGAACAGGCAGGTTTGTTCTTTCTTGGCCAGCAAAGCTTTTCAGCTTTGAGATCTGTCTTCAGAGATGCTGTTCTCTGACAGAATAAAGAACTCTTTTGCAACAACGAAAGCCTTTTCAGTTTAAGTTTTGAATGCTTAGGCAAGTRTAGGCACTACTTTTAAAAACCCTAGCTACAAGTACCTGTGTACTGTGAAACATCAAACTCTGAGTTACAACATGGTAATTTGCGTGTCTAAAAAATCCATATGCAAAAAGGGATCCTTTGATTAAAGTTCTTAGTAACAGGCCGGTTTTCATCAGCCCCTACAGCCAGAAATGACCTTGTGCAGCTCAGTGGTAAATCTATCATTTGCTTTTTTAAATAGGAAAATTACCCTGTTATGAATTTGAGTCCTGCCTTGTAATTGAAAGGCACAATTACTTCTTAACTCATCTAGAAGAAAAGTGTATCTGCTTGCACAATGGAGCAGAACAAAGAGATCTCTRCACTGGTGAAAATCCAGCTTGTCCTGGCTATGGAAATAGTCCATYTTTGTCAGCAGGTGCTGTGACTCTCACCTGTGCCAAGGACCAGCTGCATGGCCAGACTCAGGGCTGCTCTCATGTCGTTATTGCATCTTTAAACTCAGGGCTGGGTACTGGGAGCTGTGCTGGCTCACCTGAGGATCGTTCCCACAGCACTGCATTGCACCATATGGATTTGTGTTACCTCTCCCAGTTACCTGCTCCTTCCTCCCTCCCTTCCCAGCCCTTCAAGATTGGGAGTGCAGGGCCATCTGCTGAGAGCAGAGGGAAGAGCATCCTCAGCTGAGAAGGGGATGGAAGGTCGTTTAATCTTTCTTGCTGTTAGCACAGATAYTGAATGTTTATTCCATATTTACTTGTTGACTCTGATTTCTAATTCCACAGTATCGTGGGAAGTCAGACTGGAAGAACAGCGTTATCAGTGGCTGCATCACGGGAGGAGCCATCGGCTTCAGAGGTTGGTGGTGCCTGCTGGGAAATGTTTCTGTGATAACTCTGATAAGACTTCAATTTGGTTGTGCAGCACACARTGTTCTTAGTGGAACACACACTACAAACCTCTTTGCATGGGGTTGTGGTGAAGCCAACGTGAGAGTGTGCTCTGGACTGGCAGAACTGCACTCTTGCTTTCCTGTCAGCTCCAAGTAAAAGTGTGGATAGGGAAGGGTTGGTGATAGAGGACAGTGAGATTGGAGAAAAATCAGCAAAATTCATGTTAAAGAAAAATCAGGAGATGGTGGTGGCTATCCACACTCTTCTGTGGTGTCATGGCAGAGACCCAAAAATACAGAGCTCTTGTGTTAACAGAACTCTACGCATCTTACCATTTCACTGTCTTTACTACTCTCCTTTGAAATTAGAACTAAAGAACTCTCCTCTGTTCTTGTAAAATGCTTTCCTCTTTTCTCACCTATCAATTCAAACAGACAATTCTGTTTACATGTGAAAGGGATTTTAGTCCAGCAGCACTAGGGGGCACTTGGGGAGGCTTTGAGTGGTAACGAGATCTGGGAAAAGCTCCAAGGAGAGAGCTGCAGAGAGCATCAGAAATAYCAAACTTCTCTGACCTCTCCTTAAGAAAAAAACCTGTCCATGGAGCATAAAAGAAAAGAAAGCTCCTGAAAGTGCTTTTAATTGAGCTTGTTAAGTTGTGTCTGTCCTCGACCTAATCCTCTTAGAGCTGTCAGAGCAGTGGCTGCTTTTCCTATCCTCCCTAGTCCCACCAAGCCACTTGAAATTGGCAGTGGCCATGGGAGGGTTCTCTCCTGTCCCCGGGGGACACAGCACCCAGAGAGAATGTCCTGCTGGTCCTGCCAAAGGGTTGTATGTCAGACAGTGGCARTGTTCCCTGGGAGGTCACTGCCAGGTTCCTGCCAGTGTGAGCTCTTTGGAACAGCACAGGTTACTGGGAAGAAGAACATTTTTSCCATTTTGCCTCATTGTTTCCCACCGTTGTGTTGCAGCTGGGTTGAAGGCGGGGGTGATTGGCTGCGGAGGATTCGCCGCTTTCTCTGCTGCAGTCGATTACTACCTCCGGTAACAGCCAGATCCCCCGGGAGCAACATTCCCTGTTCCAGTGCTGCTGCTGAGAGCCTGCATCACGGCACAACCATCAGGCTTACCTTTCCACTGCCCCTGGAGTGCTGGTCAGTGCAAGTGGGGCGGTGCTGGCCGCTTTTCTGAATGACTAACAGCAATCTGGCTCCGAGCCCTGGCGAGCTGCTCCAGGCAGGCTTGTGGGAGCATGGGAGGATGGAGCCAGGCACAGAACAGCATCTCCAGGACAGATCAGCTGACTGTCAGTTTCCAGGAAACACGCCTGGACTCTGAGCTCTTTCGATCCTTTGGGGCTGATTTTGATTAAGTTTGTTGCTAGCATCAAAAGAAGGCAGGAGGATAATCTTCCAAGAGAAATGCACCGATWTAGGTTACCACATATTTGAAGGTGCTGCAAGTATTTTAACAGTCACCAGTTTGCAGATTGCTGCTCTGTTGGGGAGAGGTAAGATACCGTGGAGAAATAAGTTTTGTTCCAGGCTTTTCTTAAAATACCATCTGAAGACAAACCACCATCTGTACAACTTGTCTTATTTCAAGTACTGAGATGAGCGCCAGATTTCTTTACCATGTTTTAAAGGGAAAAGCAGAAAGGAATCCTTAGCCTTAGAGCTGTGTGGTTACTGGCAGATGAACAAAACAGTTTAAAGGAAAAAAAAAAAAAGAGGTTGTTGCTGAAGTGTAATTCTCTGTAGCCACTTGGCTAGCCTGATTTAACCTCACTCTGGGAGTACAAACAATCTTGCTACTGCTTTAACTGCCCCAGGCTCACCCCATTAGTTCCAGCAGTTTGATAGTGAGACTTAGAAAGCAGAGTTGTGAGAATAAACCACTGTTTGACAGATAACTGGGCACTCACTCAGCACACAGTCTGCTTCCCATCACGTCCCTGTGCCACCTCCAAGTGCCCCAGTGTTACCCAGGGGGAATTGAAGTGTTATTTCTGCAGAACATTGGTCTGTTTGTTAGCTCAAGGAGATGCTGCCTGTTTGAATTGTGTTCCCATCTGCCCTCCTGCTCTTCTAACCAAGCTCTGTTCTCAGACCTCCAAGGGTAATTTTTAACCTTCATTTAGCCACTCCATAAAGGTGAACACCCACCCTCYCTTTTCTTTGCATCCGGTTTGACATCCCAGAACAGTGACAGCCTTTGTTTACCTGGAAGAGCGATACTGGTGGAGTGTTTTGCCTGCTGTGGTGGTCAGTGGTCAGTTTGGAGGCACACAGGCTCCCGTTCCCACATGGAAAGAAGTGGGGAGACAGCACCATGTGATCTATCAGATGAAGTTTCCAGATCTCCTGATGTCCCTTGCTGTGCCTGTTCAGTATCCTCAGGCCAGAAGCTGTGCTASTCAGCTGAATTTTAAGCTTGAGTAATTCTAGACTGATTAAACAGGCTGGCTCCAGACAGTCCAGGTTTTTTCCTCCAAAATGCAAGGATGGAGCCCAAACCATAAGAAGTTCCTTCAAAGATTGCCTGGCACAATGCCTGTACTTATACCACTGGCKTGAAGTGCAGCTAGTAAGAATTCCCCGACAGAAAGAGAAGAAGCTGTGATGCCAAGGTGATCAGTTAGTGCAAACAGCAACACCACAGGGCTTCTTTTGTGCAAATATTGGGGCTTTGCATTTTTATTAACATTTTTTTTTCTCCTCACGAGGTTTTACAGCCATTTAAAGTTTATAATCTACAGAAATTGAAACAGAACACAAACAAAAATATATCCTYAACAACTTTTGAAAGTCAAATATTAATTAACAGTTTCTATTCTACCTGTAGCTGCAAGAGTCCACCCCCCTCTTTTCCTTCTTGTAGGGACAAGCAAAAGCCAGTCATGGGGACAGCCACAGCCCGTTGTGCTGGGCTGTGGGGACCGGGCCTCCAGCCACTGTCGCGCAGGGGGAGATTTGGCTGTACAGAGTCTCCATCTGGAATGACAGTGTGGTGGACAGAGACTTGGACACATGTAACAAATCAGACACACACAGGGATCCGTTGTGCAGTCAGATCTAAAGCTCGGCCTCCTTACTGTGTCCAGGGCCAAGACAGACGCCTGGTGATTTTCTACAATGCTGTTTCCCTTCTGTTTAGCTGGTASTCAAGAGGAGCAGGGTCTGGAGTGTGAGCCCTTTGGAGGGGGACTGAGACCTCCCCTCCTTGGTTTCTTTGCTGGTGCAGGGCTGGCAGGTGCTGCCTGCCCCAGGGAGGTGGCTGAGGACATACCTGGTGCATCRGTGGCCGGGCTCTACCTGGAACAGTCCGTCAGTTGGGAGGGTAAAGGCAACGCCGCTGTGAGGGACACGCTTGGTCACTTCTCATCCATCTCCATTTGGCACAGGAGAGCACAGGGCCAGCGCAGTCGGGGAGGTGGGGGGGGCTTTTCCCACAAGAACACGGACTCAGCTCACAGAGCGAAAGGTTTCGTGTCCCAACAGGTACCAACACCTACGTGGGAKTGTGGGGGACGTCCCGGGAGCCGGGCACTCGGGCAGCCTGTCCTTCCTTGGGACATGGCGTGACAACTGCAGCCWTCAGCTTGGGAGGGGTCAAGAACTGGAGCCACTGACAAACAGACCTGAGCTGGCCGGGCACGCCTGATGCAGCAGCAACCRCTTTGGGAGAAAGACAGAATGAAGCACTTCTGCCTTCAGTCACGAGGGCCATGAAGGCTTTCCTCCTCCATCCTTCTGTGCTGCTTCCCAGGCTGGGTGACCATCCAGCTGCTGCAGAGAACTTGCCTCTGGCAGCCAAGCTGCCACCGAGGCAGGGCCATGTGCTGCCATGTGCCCRGTGCAGCAGGGAAGGTCAAGGAGGGAAACAAAAAACCTCCTCATCCCTWTGGCCAGGGCAGGAATGCTGGTGCCCGGGCAGGCTCTGCCATGGGGTGCATGCAGTGCTCGTGGCAGTGCTGGGCTGGCAGGGGCGTGAGTGCCTCGCTATGGCAGAGATACAAGTGTACAGCAGGGACCCTGATCCCCACCAAATTTCCAAACTTGGGAAATTTGGGACCCCGTTGGTGCTGGAGCACAAATATGGGGTCAGCCCATGGTGCAGGAAGCAAACCTCCCTGGTTGGCCATCCCTTTGGCCTGCTGTGGATCAAGACCAGCACAGCATCTCTTGCTCCAGCCTTGTGTGAGGGGTTACCCCAAAACGCTACCTGGAGGCGAAATCCAGTGAGGGGAGGAACCGCCACGCCACACACGCGCAGGCAAAGCACAGGAGTGGGGCCGCAGAGGGGACTGGCCTGAAAACACGCAGAAGAGCCGTGGCCAGGAGGAAGCAGCACCCTGCTCCTCTGCTCTCGTGGTCGCAGCTTTGCTCGGGCCGGAGCAGGATCCAGGCACAGGGTCCAACGTTTGCGCAGGCAGCGAAGCCAAAGCAGAGCTGGTCATCACCGTCACCGGGGAGGGAGGCCCGCGAGCTCCCGGCCTCGGAGCGAGCCGGTGCTGCGCATGCAGGCGTGGGCAGGGGAGCTGGGCAGCAAACAGGCACTCGTGGGGCACTGCAGGCTTCAGGCAAGGGGTGCCTGGTACGAGTGAGCGGGCGGAAAGGAGTCCAGGAGTAAAACTAGCCAAGGGGGGAAGCCTGTGTCCGCAGCCCTTGTCAGTCACTACCTCTTCCGTTGAGCAAATATACATAAAAACAATTCTTGAACACAAGAAGGGACATAAGACACGACTACTTTACAGAGAGGGCCTGGCGCCTGGYGGGACCGGGCCACTGGAACGCGATTGTACAGGAGCTGCAGGCGGCACCGTCCTGGAGTGGGCTGGTCTCCCTGGGGGCTGTGATCCAGTCCTGTCCCCCAGCAGGGAGCTGGGAGTGTTTGCAGCTGGTGCCTTCTGCCTGCAGGCTACACGTCCGTGGAGAAGTAAAGTGTGTTGCGTTTCAGCTCGGTGAAGGAGATGGGAGGATGCTGCAGGTAGTAGAGAAGGACCTGGACCTGTAGCAGGCAAATGGGGGGCATTACTCCACAATGGGGAAAAGCTGCCACCTCCCAACTTGTCCCACCCAGCAAATGACAACAAATCTACCCAGACAGGCAGGTGAACCCCTCCATTAGCCAGCTCTTACCTGGGCCATCACATCGTGGGACCAGATGTCGGAGGCCAAGGTGAGGTGCGCCTTGCTCTCCCCCTCTGAGGGTCTCAGCAATGTTGGCCCAAAGACCGTGGCCAGATTGTGGAGAGACATTTTGTTGATAGGCTCCTTTTCAGCCACCCTGTGGGGCACAGGAAAAGAGGGAGTGTCAGCCCCTAAWGCTGTTCAGGAGAGGGGCAGCAACGGGGTGATGTGGGGAGTAAGGGCTGCTCTCCCTTCTCCCTGCCCCAGTGGGGCACCTCCAGCTTTCCACTGCCCTTTGCAGTCCTTGGAAAAGCCAGGTGCAGGGCAGGGAGCTCTGCCCCTTTCATGGCCTCTGCTGGAGCCGCCGGGCCTGGCCGGGAGCCCCGGGAGTGATGTGGCAGCAACCAAGCCCTCGCTCGCTCATGAGCTGCGGGGCCTCCACCCTTCCCGAGCCTGCAGGGTATGGGGAGCTCTGCACCAGCCCGTGCCCCCTGCACCCACTCCCCTRGAGGCTCCCTGCCCCAACAACCCTGCGGGAACCCTGCCAGCATCCAGGGAACCAGGACCACAACATTGCCATGTTAGGAGGCAGCTGTGTTCCCCGGCACAGGCTGCTCGCTTGAGCCACGGCCAGGGGAGCAGATGTGGGAACTGGCTGTGCCCGGTTCTCAGGATGGAAATGGATTTTTCCTTCTCCATCCCCCAGCATCAATCACTTTTTCTGTTTGGTTTTAGCCAAACCAGAGGGGAAAAAAAAAAACAACTTTATGATGCAAGTAACATGAGCCATGAGCCCCAGTCCCAGGCTGTGGCCAGGCTCTGTGTGCTGCYCTGCTGCCCCTCCACAGCCCCGTGCCTTCCACAGGTCATGGGTCCCCAGAGAGCCCCAGTCAATGAGTTCCCAGACTGGGATGTGCCTCATCTGGGCCAAGATGAAGCCAGTCAAWCCACACACTGCTGCACTCACCCTGGGACAGGTGACACAGGATGTCACCTGCAGCTCTGGGACACGTCCCCAGAGCTGACTATCCCTGGTTCTTGGCCACTTGCTGCTGACAGCAAGTGGGATTGTTGCACCTTGTTTTCCAAGGGCTACTGCTGGACTGGAGGGAAGGGACACAGAGCACTGTTTTCCTGCTAAAGGGGACATTGCACAGCTCCCAGTTCATTCCTGTCCTGTGTCGGGGCCAGCTGCTCCCTGCAGAGCTCATCCAACCAGCTGCACACCGGCTGCAGCAGCCAAGAGTTCCATGTTTTCCAGAGGTCGTGTGCTCCCTGCAGAGCTGACCCGCATCGCTGGCCAGGCACAGCACAGGCCCTGCTGGTACCGTGGCCGGTGGTCCTGGGACACCAAGGGCTGCTCTGGAGGGCCAGAACAGCTCCARGATCCCCTGAACATCCTACAGGGCCCAGGGAGAGGAGACGTGGAAAGCCAACACTGAAAGTGGCTGAGCCTGGAAAGGACTTGGGGAATATGGCAGGGCCCAGAGAGACCGGGCAGGTGGGACACACCTCTTGGAGGGGCTGGGAAAGGATCAGCCTGCCCTGAGTTGCTGTTGCTGGCCCTGAGCTGCTGTTGCTGGCCCTGAGCTGCTGTTGCTGGCCCTGAGCTGCTGTTGCTGGCCCTGGCTCTGCACCAGCACGGCCCCATCTGCTTCCAGTCTGGGATCAGCCCACAGCTGTGCAGGCACCACAGGAATCAAACAGCAGGTCTAACTCCGTTCGTGTCCCATCCTCATGGCAAAGCAGCGAGACAGACCCGTCCTGTACCTCCCACCCRTCCCAGGCAGCCCCTGAGCCGTTACCTTTTCAAGTGCTCCAGCAGGAAGAGGAAGGTGATGAGGTTGGGGTCAGGCAGCGAGCGGAGAAGGTGCATCATGCAGTTCTCCTTGGCAGCAGGATCCGAGAGGGCTGGAGGAAAGGAGGGAGAGGGCTCAGGACAGGGTCTGGGGCAGCACAGGACCTCCCAGCATCCAGTGCATGAGCACTGGGGAGCAGCACCATGAGCCCCAAGCTGGCCTAGAGCCAGCAAGAACAGCCAGGACTGTTCCCAGGGCTGAGCTGGGAAGGACCCTTGGGAGTCCCATCCCARAGCAGGCAATGCCAAACAGAGCCACATTTGGGCATCAGCCCCTTCCCCATCCCTGAGCCCTTACCGATCCCCTCCATGAAGGCGGGGTAGAGTCTGTCAGTGAGGAGGGGCTCGGGCAGCTCACGGAAGTACAGCTTCAGCGTGCCAGCGATGGCATTGATGTCCATGTCACTCAGCATCACCAGGATGTCCTTGTTATCTGTCCAGAGAGCACCCACATGTGAGGTCTGCTGCCCTCCTTCCCCTCTGGGTCTGTGCCCGCTGTGTCGCTCCAGCTATCCAGACAGGCTGCCAGCTGGAGGGCAGGGACAGCACTGCTGGGTTCACAGCCCCATTAGCCAGGCTGAGGCTGGGAAAAGCCGAGTTGTTCCCGCCTGGCTGGGCAACAGGATGCGGAATGATTTGCAAATCCATTTGCAACGTTTCCCTGACTCAGTGTCTCCCAGGATCCAGCCAGGAGCGGCGGCAGCTCAGAGGCATCGAGGCACAAACAGAGCTGGGATCTCTGGGTGTTTCTGTCCCTCGTCAAGCCCAGCCCCTCCCTGGGCACAGCAGCACATCTGGCACACGGGCAGCACAATATCCACACCCTGGGCTTGCAGGGGGTTGGGGGCCTTGGTGTCTTGTGAACCTTCCCATGGGAACATCAAGTTCCCCCCAGGACACTCACTCGCATCAAAGACAGCTTTCAATGCCTGGATGTCAGTGGCGACTCCAGAGATCCTGTAGATGCCAACCTCTTCGATGCCCCTCTTCTCCACCTCCTCGATGCACTGGCGCACGATGTAAGGCACCTTGGAGCGCTCGCGCCTGGCTCGGGAATGGGACAATCAGCAAAGATTCCCAGGAACCCGTGGCAGCCAGCCCAGCCCTGCAAACCCCGGGCCAGGGGCAGGATGGGCACGTGGGTGAGAAGGATGGGAATGGCAAAGGAACGGGCAGAGAGCAAAGACCAAGCTCCCCAGTGTTGGTGGCACCAAGGGGACACAGTGCAAGGATGGAGCAAGGGGAAACTGTGCAACCCCAAACCCACAGGGACCGGAGCAGATCAGCCCCCRGAGCCCTGCACTTACTTGGTCACGACGCTGATTTTGACCCCRAAGACACCGGTCTGCTTTTTGGACGGGGTCCTCTTCAGGCTCATGTCCCTGCTTGTGAACTTCATGGAGAACTCCACCTTGATCTGTGAGAGACAGGGGGTGAGTCCTGGCTGCCACGAAGGCGAGAAGGGGCTGCACTCACAGCGAGGGGCTGTGGGTCCCCCRGCCCCACTTACCCCGTTCATCTCAATCACATCCATGTGCCAGTTTTTCGTCTGCACGGCCTGTGGGTCCAGCTGTGGGGAGAGATGGTCTGTGAGCTCTGTGGGGACACAGCCCTGCTGTCATCCCAACCTGGTGGCCCCCAAAGCCCCTGATCTGCACATGCTGTAGGGCACAGGACATGCTTTTCCTAGGCAACATATTGCTCATCACCAGAGGATGGAGAGATTTCCCCTTTGGGGTCTGGGATCCCTCTGGCTGTTCCCTGAAGCYAGGTGGGCTCAGCCCCCCTCTCCTGCCCTTTTCCCCAGAGCCCCTGTGAGGCAGTGCTTTAACCCACACCCGGAAAGCAAGAAACTTCCAAGAAATTAGGACTATTTCTGGCGGCAGATTGATGAAACAGAACTAGGGCAGCGTTTTCCATGCAGAAAAACAACATCTCCCCATAGCCAAGGCTATTTATAACCCCTGGGAATGACAGGGAATGCTATTTCTGGCTTTGGGGCTAGCRGGGGACTCGGTGACGCTGCCCCGGCGCCCGGCGAGGTGCTGGCATTCCCAAGGCCCCGGCACGTGCCGCRGTGGGTTCCGGGCCCCAGGGCTGCTGCAGTTGCCTTTTGGGGCTTTTTGGTCCCCAGCTGGTGGTATCGACCCRGCCCCATCGATCCCTGTAATGCACRGGGCGGGCAGCRGGGCAGAGCCCGGCACTAATGTCCCCTTGGGGAAGGGGATGGGGTGTGGGAGCTGGTGGGGGCTCCCAGGGCTGGGGAYACTTGCGCCAGGCATGCGGGGTCACTCTGCAAGGACACGGGAGTTTCCTGCAGCTGCTGGGTCAGGAGATGCTCTGGGTGAGTGCAAAGATGGCCAGAGCTGCTGTTCCCCTGCTCATAAAGTCACTGCAYGTCATGATGAGGGACACTCTGGGGTGCCTCCTGTCCCTTCTCGCACAACAAAACCCCGCAGTCCCAAGGACAGACTCGAGCTGCCCTGGCTCTGGGTACAGACCCAGCAGGGTGGCACTGCCACGTGCCCAGCCCTGTGTCACAGTGAGCCCGAGCAGCTCCTCAGCCATGGGAAACACTGGTCTCCAGCAAGGCAGAAACGCTGCTGTCTCCAGCATGGCCTGGGAATGGCTCCTGACACGGAGCCCTTCCCAGAGCTCCAGCCCAGCATATGGAGAGCCCAGCGAGTGCCACGCTGCTTCCTCCGTGCCAGCCCTGCGGCTGCTGGGGAGCRGGAGGAGGAGAAGGAAGGCTGCAGCTGCCCTGGGCTCCCGTGGGACCCTGCAGCAGGTCTGGACACTGGGATCACGAGACTGCAGCCAGACCACAGCCAACCCCAGTCCTGCTGCTCCAGCTCCTCTGTGTTCCCTCTCAGTGCCACATCCCCCACGGCGCTGCCATGCGGCCACCACAGCCACAGGTCCCAGGGACCTTTGTCCCTTTTCCCCACACATCCCCATCCCACTCATGACAGCAGCAGCAAGGCCCCTTCACCCCCCAGCCAGGTCAGAGCCCTGCTCTGCAATTCCATTTTAACTGCAACCACCACATGCGCCTTTCCCTTCCCCATTCCTCAGGTTCCTCTGGCTCYGATGGCCCTGGCAGCTCACATCTGGAAGGGCTTTAGCAAAGCTCTCAAGAAAGCTTTAATAAAAGCCAGGTTGGCTGCCGCCAGTGGCGCAGACCTTACCCTGAGCACGTCACTTCCCCACATGAGGAATCATCTCCATCCAGCTCCTCATAGCAGCCAGCAGGGTCTGAATTTGGGCTAATTCTGCTGGCACCATGGGCCTGAGCCCCCTTGCAGCTGGGGCAGGTCCCTGTGCACCCCTGGGGTGCTCTCTAACCCTCCTGGCCAGCATCTTGTGCAGAAGCAGCAGCAGCACACGATGCTGCCACTCCCCAATTTAAGCAAAGCCGCGTCCAAAGCTTCATCTGAGGCGTGGGAGGATGGACRGGAGCATCCACCCACAGAGCCAGAGGCAGCTCCTGCCCACACAGCACTGGCAAACACCCCATCAGCTCCCACCACCATCTCCTTCTCCTCCGAAGGGAGCTGCCTTGCTCCAGCAGGGTGCAGGGACATCCCAGGTCAGTGGGGAACTCCTGGGCTGGGAGCCCTGGGAACAGTCTCTGTGCCAGCAGGGTGCAGGATGAGATGTCAGCTCCTCTTTGGAAGGTCAAACACCAGCCTGTGCCTGGGGAAATGTCYCAGCCAGGTCTGCAGCACCTCTCCAGGCTGCTCCCTCCTGCATCCCAGGGACTCTCAGCCATGGTGGTATCCACGCCCAGGCCAGCATCCGCTGCAGTGCCGCTCTCATCCATGGTGAGGTGAAACACCCTCTGTTGCCACCCTCTGTTCRAAACCATCATCCTGCTTTCCCAAATTATCTGAAAGTGTTTGCTKGTAGGACAAAGCTCCAGGTTGTGGAGGAACAGGCGATGAACATCCTGGCAGCCCTGAAGCACTTTTTGTGTCCTGGAGAGTTCCTGCTGGCGCTGAACTCTCCCTACTGCTTGTCTCGTCCATGGGGCAACTCCAGACTCGAGGTGATGAGGCCACATCCTGGAATTTTGTCCTCAAGACACCTTCAGATCATGGCACTGTGACAGAGCCAGGCAGTGCTGGATCCCAGAGCTCCAAGCTGAGGAGCTGGAAAAGCTCCAAACCCTCGTGGTGGCTCTGCAGGGCCCTGAGCTTAGGGATGCTGTGGTGGGGCAGGGGCTGTCAGGCTGGGCATGTCCCTTCCTCACATCTCAGGCCCATGAGGTCACCCAGCCGTCAGCCTGGCTGAAGCAATTGGGAGCAAACTGGTGACTCAATCAGCGAGGTCATCTCCGCCAGGGCCCTGGGGAGCGGAATCCCAGAGGAGCTGCTGCAGTCAGCATTGTTTCCCATCAGCCTGGCACCCACTGGCAATCAGATCCCTCAGCAGACCTCCATGCCAGCAGCTCCCTCCCCAGGGAACAGACATTTCCTGAGCCCCCTGGTGCCATGGGACAGAGCAGTCCCCACACCAGCAAACACTGCCAGTGGCAAAGCACAGCCACCCCAAAAAGCAGTAATTCACAGCCCCGACTGGGAGTGACCCGAGGAGCAGCAGCAGCACCCACAGCCCACCAGGACCACGCACAGACCTGCCGGGGTCACATCCTGCTCTGCAGCCCCGGGGCTCCCAGGCAGCGGCCGCACTGGGCGTGGGAAATGAAACCCTTTCGTGTTTTGACCCAGCAACAGCCGCCGGGCAGCCTCCCCACAGAGCCCTCGCTGCCCCTTAATCCCCTGTGCAGAGCAGAGCGGCACAGAATCGAGGTTAATGCCGCTGCGTCACACGCGGCCCCGCCGCTGCCAAACCGAACCCCCACGGGGCCACAGCTGAGCCCCGAGCCAGCAGCTCCCTGGGCAGGGGGACTCCACCGAGGGAACCCCCCGGAGTGCCCCGTGGGGCTTTTGGGACAGCCCACAAGGGTGCTGTYCCCCTCCTTTGTCACCTCTGTCGCACATCCCTGCACTCTGCGCTCCCACAAAGCCGGGCCGCACTGGCTGATGTGGCTGCGACACAGCTGCAGACTGGGGGGAGCCTGGATGGAGCCGGGTTGCAAGAGGGGGGACACAATGGGTGCTGTAGCACCCCAGGAACCCGGCCCCGGCCAGCCCAAAAGCATCACTGCCTCCTGGACAAGCTCCGGGGCTGGGCAGGGGGTTCCCTGTCCTGCCTCTGCAGGACCCCCCTGTGSAAACAGCTCAGCCTTCCCCGACCCTGCCAGAGCACAGACGAGAGGGAAGGAGGAAAACAAACACCTCACAGGCTGCCAACTGCATTGAAGAGCTCCCAAAGCACCCAAACAGCCTCCCTGCTCCGCGCACAGACCCCACAGCACTCGCTCACCACACAAAMAACACAGCCCCGCGCATCAGAGCCCCCGACCCCGCAAAACCACCCTCTCCAAAAAGCCACGGTCACCGCGCACAGCAGAGCCCGGCGGAGCCATCCCAGAGCCCACCGCTGTCCCCKGCAGCCACCCCCCGCACCCCAGAGCACCTTCTGCCGGAGTAGTTTGCTGCGCACCCTGCCCCAGAGCCGGGCTCCCGTGTTCGGGGCTCGCTTGCCCTCGGGCTCCTCCACGCCGCGCTCCGGCTGCTGCTCGCCCCCGGGGCCAGGGCTGCCCTCCGGCTGTACCAGCACCTCCGTCATCGCGGCAACGGCTTCGGCTCCGGGCGGGCGACACGAGTGCGGCCGGGAGAGTGCCCGGGACTGCCTTAGCACCGCACCCGCATCGCTTCTGCCGGCGGCGAGAGGTCAGCGGGGGCCGGCGAGGGGAGCCCTGCTGGGGCGGCGGGGCGGCGAGCGGCCAGGGCTCATCTTCAGGGTGTGAGCCAGGCTGGCGAAGCGGCGAGGCAGCCCCAAAAACCTCCCTCCCCCTGCGAGGAAGTGACTCAAAGGCGGCCCCCCCCACCCCCCGGCGGCCCCCACGCGTTTAACTCTCGCCCTGCCGCCCGCCGCCGCTCCGGGAGCGCTGTGGGGGCTGCCCGGGCTGCCCGCCGCCGTTATCCGCCGTTATCCGCCGTTATCCGCTGTTATCCCCCCGCCGTTATCCTCTGCCGTTATCCGCCTCGCAGCGCCAGCGCCAGCCGCGGCCCCGAGGCACCGCCGGCGGTGGCTGCAGCATTCCTGGCTCGGCGCAGGAGCCCGGCTGGCTCTCCTGCTCTCAGCACGGGGCTTTTGGGGTTTGTTRTCATGCTCAGAGACAGCTGGGCACCCCCATGTCCCCTCTGTGCACCCTGGCCCTCGTCAGCCCCACTGCCGGGGGGTGATGTGGGCACGGAAGCCCTGGAAGGGACCCTGCCTGGCTACTTCTGACAGAGACATGACGAGGTGCACGTCTGGGGGGCTTGCATTGCCCCCCAGTCCATCCCTCAGCAGCCCCTGGAGTCCATAAGGGTCACCTATGGCTCCCCACAGGTCTGGGGTGCCCCAACACCACAAATGTCCCCTGCCAGAGCCTCTGCCAGCCCAGGAAGGGGACAGACAGACAGACAGCTATTCCCTGAGGGTACAGCGGGCACCGTGCCCATGACAACACAGGCTCTGCTTCAACAGCCACATCCCCTCTGTGCATCAAATGGGCTGAGGAAGAGGGTCCTGAGACCCCTCCGTGCACCCGCTGTCTGTGTCCCCATGTGCCCCAGGGCGTGGGGGCCAGACCCAGCCTCTGTCCCCTGCAACATGGGCACCAGCACTCACAGCCTGCTTTCCCCACCCAACATCTGACTGCTGTCCTGGCACTGCCCCACACACCCCTGCCAGCACCCAGCAAACAYAGCCCAGCTGCTGGGAGCAACTGGGACAGCTCAGATCAGGGCTGAGCCCTGTAGTGCAGGGGGCACAGCACCTCATGGGGACACACAAGCTAAACATGGCAGCTCTACCCCGACCACAGCACGTTSCAGCCTCAGAAAATGGGGTTAATCACAACAAAACGGGGTTAATGCCAGCCACACCTTTCCACTGAGCAGCCAGTGGCACACACAGGGTGCCCACCCTCTGCTAGCTACAGGGACAGGGTTACAATGCTCACCACCCTGCAGACCCCTCAGAGCTCATTGCTTAAGAGGAGATTGATGCCAACTCCAGCCCCTCCATGGACCCAGCCATGTCCTGTGTGGTKGCAGAATGTGACTCCTGCCCTTGGCACCCCCACAGCCTCAGGAGGTCCCCGTTGCCCCCATGGAGGGGCTGCAGCTCCTCCCTCACCATCACCCACTCCACCAGCCTGTGGTGCTGTTAAACTGCTTTTGTGGCCACCCCATGTGCCTGGGCCAGATTAGACCTGGGCAGTGGGCACAGCAGTGGCTGCTGAGGGGGTTCAGCCGTCCTGGAAGCCCTCAAAACACCCCCTGATGCCAGTGCTGTTATCTGGAACCAGCAGGGGCTMATGATGAGTCCAGGGACCATCCAGGGCAGCATCTCTGCCTGAACAGCTTGGGGAGAAGGCAGCAGGGCAGCTCTGGGGTTTGGCTACAACCCAGAACCCCAGGAACAGCACTGCCCATCCTGCTTCAGCTGTCCTGCCCCATCCCTGCCCCACCATTCASCCACCCCAGGGGCAGAGGCCAAGCTGTGGCTCTGGCAATGGCAGGACGGCCCCAACACCGTTTCATCCATCTCTTTGGGATAAGCAGCCCCAGGGCCTTCTCCTCTCCCTTTCTTCCTTCCCCCACAACTTTTGCACAGCGGGTACGAGCTGTGCTGTCCCTGTCCCGACCCCCGCATCTCCCAGCATGACTCATGTTTGTTGATCCAGGCTATTTCCGAGAGCGCAGCTGGACTGATCCCCGCGGGACACCGAGCCCCTTCCCTGCCCCGGCCTTCCCACTTGGCCCAGTGCCACCCCCACACCACTGCTTCCTGGGGCAGAGGACAGTGGAGGAGTGATTTCAGGTATGAACGAGCCACTGGTGAAGCTGAGCCCTCACCTCCCACCCTGTGCCCCCTCTGGTGCTGTTTCCCCACAGCATCCCCCTACCAGCAGCATCTCCCTGCTGCTCTCTGCTCCCCTGGGACCTGCCCTCAGTTGCTTTCCCACGGAGCAGGCAGCCACGATGGGCCCTTTGAAGTGGCCCTGGGGTGCAGGGCTGTGTCCCCAGCGTGGCGCTGTCCCCAGCACAGCCAGGACAACACAGGGACACCGCCATCCCCAATGTGCCCCCCTGCCCTGGGCTCCCTGCAGCCTGGCCAAGGTGGGCGCTGAGGGATGTGGRGTCTGGGGGCTGCCTGCCCCCCATTCCATCCTCCTGGTCCTGCTCACCTGGGAGCATCTCAGGGCAGCCCAGGCCTCCATCCTCCCTGCCTGGCAACCGCCAATCAGAGGCRGCTCAGCCGTCGCCCTGGAAACCGCTGTTGCCATAACAGCAGCTGATGGAGGCACGGGGAAGGCAGATGGTGGCAGAGGGGACACGGGAGGGACAGGGGGCTGCCTGCACATGCAGAGCCCTCCATGGGGCAGCTGCCAACCCCTCCCCAYAGCCCCCCGGGGCCACAGCACGGAGAGCAGCGGAAYGGAAACGCTTCCAGCCCAGCTGGGGCTGGATGAATCTCAGCAGGGTAGGTCTGGCTTGGCCACCACCACAACGCCCCTGTCACTTTGTGCCACCTTGTCCTGCAGCCGCTGTGCCCCAGGACCATAACCTCCAGTGCCTGATGCCCACCCACCTCACTGCCTTCAACTCCCAAAAGAGGAGCTGCCCATCCCATCCATCACTCCAGGACCCTCCCAGCCCAGGTGCTGGGCCCTAAGGGATCCACTTTCTGAGGAAAGGATGCTCTAAAAGCCCCAGTGCATACCTGGATCTGCCCCTTGCCCATGATCTTGTCCACAATTTCGTTGTTGTCCTTGTTGAGYTTGGTCTTGTCGTAGCACTTCTCATAGCAGAGGATGCGCAGGGACTGGGAGCCCTCCAGCTCAATTTCAAACTCCTGCAGGGTGGAGGGAGGGTGGCTCAACCCCAGAAACCCAAAGCAACCCCAAAACTGGGGCTGAAGGGAAATGGGGAGCACACAGCCCTCTCCCTGCATCCCACCCTCCCTCACCTCGTTCCACTGCGGCTCCGTGGTGTCCCGGAACACCCTGGTCTTGGCTTTGCTGACAAARTAGCCAAAAGAGTCCACCTCCAGCGTGCAGTAGAGGTCTGGGGGRGCAGACACCACTCAGCACCTCAGGAACATCCCCACCATGTCCCAGGGGGACAGAGCAGGGCAGAGCAGGGYCACGTGCCRGACCCCAACTCTCRTGACCCCACTGCCCCTGTGAGCAGGGCATCACCCACACTTACTGGCTGACTGCTCGAAGCCCTTGGCAGAGTGGACAATGACGTGCAGGAACCCRTAGAGCCCCGGGGACTCATCATCTGTGGGGGGACAGCAGAGGCTGTGTCAGGGCCTGGGGCTGCTCACCCCCAAGGCAGCCTTTGCCACCTTTCCCACAGCGAGCACGAGGTACCTGTCCCCAAAATGCCCCCAAACCCCTGGAGGGACAGCCCTAAATTCTGTACCCCCACCGACAGACATCCCAAGCTCTCCCGCTGCTGGACAGCCCTGAGGGAGGCTCCCAGTGGCGCTGGCTGGGTCTCACCCTGGGGACACCGGTCCTGCCCAGCCCACGGGGATGCTGCAGAGAGCGCAAACGCAGCCCTGCGCTGCCGCCGGGATCGTGCTGTCTGGGAGCCCGATTGTGCTCCAGCAGTGCCACCTGGTGGGAAGCTGTCCCCAGCACAGCAGGGTCCCCTCTCCAGCCCAGGGATCCTCAGCTCCTGCCTGGCATCAGGAGCAAGCAGGACCTGCCAGCCCAGGGATCCCACAGCTCCTGCCTGGCATCATCCCGGGCACAGCAGCACCCGCCAGCCCAGGGATCCCACAACTCCTGCCTGGCATCATCCCGGGCACAGCAGGACCCACCAGCCCAGGGATCCTACAGCTCCTGCCTGGCATCATCCCGGACACAGCAGGACCCACCAGCCCAGAGATCCTACAGCTCCTGCCTGGCATCATCCCGGACACAGCAGGACCCACCAGCCCAGGGATCCTACAGCTCCTGCCTGGCACCATCCCGGGCAAAGCAGGACCCACCAGCCCAGGGATCCTACAGCTCCTGCCTGGCATCATCCCGGGCACAGCAGGACCCGCCAGCCCAGCGGTCACTCACCGTCCTTGTTGCTGGTGACCGGGATGTTGTGGACAGTGCGGAGCTTGAAGCAGGATCCCGTGAGCACCTGCAGCTCCACYGAGCTCAGCACAAAGGCCTGGAGGTCTGGGAGAGGACAAAAGTGTCAGACAGACACAGCCAGCGCTGCTCATGGACACTGGAGAGCGCCAGCCTGGGATCCTATGGGATCTCCCKGTGGCCCATTGCGGGGCCGGGAGCCAAGAGGGCCATGACAGTCCCAAACTTACCCTTTTTCTGCAGTCTCTGGATGGCCTCCCTCCACTCGGACCGCTCGTAGTCGGAGGAGAGCAGGAAGAGGTAGCTCTGTAAGAGACGGGGAGAAGTGTCAGGCTTTGTGCAGGCTGAGCTCAGCCCTAGTCCCAATCCCTGCCCCAGCCCACCCTCCTCACCTTCCCGTTGCGGTTGTGGATGCGGAAGGGAATGGCAGGCGAGTTGAGGAGCAGCCAGAATTCATTCTCAAACATCTTCTTCTTGAGGCGCTCGATGGCGCGGCTCTGCCCCTTGTTGGCTTTCTGCAGACGGGGAGCAGAGAGGACCTTTCAGGGGCCCATCCCTGATCCAGAGCAAGGCACCCRCCCCCACAGCAAGTCCCACGCCTTTCTCTCACCTCCTTCTGCACCTCGCTCTTGATGGCCGAGATCTTCATCTTCATGTCCTCCAGCTCGTGGTCGGGGATGACGTGGACCTGCGGGCAGTGCTCCGACTCCTCCGGCGAGGGGAACACCAGGTCGGCCAGGGGCACGTACCACTTGCAGTCGTACTGCTGGTGCTTCCTGCAGGCAGGGAATGGATGCTGAACGGTGCCTGAACCCCTCCCTGGCACATCCCCCAGCCCAYTGGAGACAGGAGGGTTCTGATATATTCACCCCGTGCCCAGCACCCTCCTTACCCCACTCCTGTTTTCTTCAGCTTGGCACAGAGCAGCACGTCGGTGAAGAGGAAGACGTGCCGCAGCTTCCGCGAGCCCTCTGACAGCTCCACCAGGAAGCCATCCTTGATGAGCTGCCGGGTCTGTGGGGCAGAGGGGCTGCCGTGAGAGAGGGCAGGGAGCAAAGSCCAACAATCCATGGGGAAAGGCTGACAATCCTGTCCCTGTCTGTGTCCTCTATGCTCCGTAGGACACCAGAAAGCAGCAAGGAGCAGGCAGGGCCCTAACCTTGAACCCAGAACTGCATCTGGAGGAACCCCTCCACCTCCTGGCCAGAGACACCAGCCCTCCCCCTGTTCCCAGCCACTGCCCAGCCCACGGGCTCACCTCGCCCTTGGGGGTGGTGACTGCTGTCCTCCGGGGATCGATGTCCTCATTGATGCTGGAGAGGAAGTTCTGCGAGATGCGGAGGGCGTCCTGCAGCAGTGGGTAGTCAGGGTGATCAGCCGGGGTGTGCTTCAGGAGGTCCTGCAAGGACACAGGCACAGGTGAGCGGCTCAAAAGCAGCCACCCTGGAGACCCCTCCCCATGGCTGCAGATCCCCAGGAGCAGCAGAGACAGAGCCCCCTCCACACCCCCCCAGAGATGGGTGTCACACTCACGTGCAGGACGAGGGTGCTCCGTGTCACCCGGTCGATGGGTTTGTAGAGCAGTGCTGAGGGGAGAGAGGAGGTGTCAGCAGCCACACTAACCCTAACMCTAACMCTAACACTAACMCTAACMCTGGCCCCTCTCCCACCTCTCACAGCCAGCACGGGGCAAGGAGGGGAGCCCAGAGAGTCCCTCTGCTCTGCACAGAGCCCTGGGCCATTGTGGTACTGCCAGTGCCACCCAGTGCCACAGCCCCGTGTCCCGCTGTGCTGGGGGCATGAGGAGCCACGGCCGGGCCGGTGTGGGGTCACGGGTGGTGAACACCACTCTGACTGCAGGATGGGATGTGCCAGCCTGACTGTGCCACCACAGGGCAGGGACAGCCYCCTGGAGGGCAGGGCCTCCCCRGGAGGGTGCACCCACACTTGTGTGGTGACTGGAGCGGAAGAGACGCTCATCAGCCCTGGCAGCTTTTTCAGTTTCTCTTTTGGCTCAGCGCTGGCCCCTGTCCCTGTCCTACCACCCCAAGGGACACCCTGTGCCCACCTCTGTGCATCACCCCAGCCAGCCCTGGRGGCAAAGGGGACCCAGGCTGCTCCAGCAGCAGCAAAACCCCCACCTACAGAAAGCACCGGGGCCAAGGCATCRTCCCAACGCCGCTGCCCCAAGACCCTCCCCGCAGCCCCCCATAATGCATGTGAGGCCCCACCCGGGGCAGGGGGGCAGAGCTGCCTCACTCGGGGCACAGACACCCCCTGAATCCTGCCACACACCCTCCCAGCAGCGAACAGCCCCGRGGGCTCTTCAGAGACACATTTCAGTAGAAGCAGACAGACCCCTCTCCTCCTCCCCGGCCCTTTGGGCAGGCAAAGGCACAGAGCTCCCCGACAGTGCTGCTCCCTGTGCCTGACCACAGTCATGTGTCCCCAGGCTGCTTCCAGCYAGGCTGGTGCCTCTGGGTTTTCCCTTCACTTTACAGCACTTCCCCAAACTGCCAGGGCTGAGASGGGCCAGTTTTTGGGCCATGGGAGAGGGGAAAAGGTGCCAYCTGTTCACCCTGGGCTGAGYTGTGGGGSTTCCCATCCCCTTTAWCCSAGAGGGTGCTGYCTCATGGCAYCYAATCCCGAGAGAGRGTGAGCAGGGGGTCTGTGCCAAGGRATGAGGATGGCAGCCTGAACTCTAACCAGAGGCTGCACCCCCACAACTCCATGCCAGTGGGTAAAACAAGAGCCTTGTTTGGGTAAAACAACAGCCTTTCTCCCTGTGACAGCCAACAAGAACCCTGCTCTGGGATAGAGGGTGACAGGCAGGGTGTTCCCCCTTTTCCACCATCCTAGACCCACAGGAAGGATGCACCCTCYCGCTGCCATCACTACAGGCACATGCAAAGCTCCGGGGACCCCGAGGAGATTCTGTCCCGTCACAACGGGGGAGCAACGGGCTCCTTGTCCACAGGTCCCACCACCCTGGGCAGCAGCAGGGATGCTCGGTGCCTCTCCTCCCAGCCGTGGAGGGATGGACATTCCTGCCTCCAGCAGGCAAACGGGGACCCCTCCCCATCACCACGACCATCACAGCCCCGGCACAGGGGGTCCCCCAGCCCRGCTCCCTCTGTCCCACCGGCACCAGCCCCTGCCCGAACGCGCGGCCGCGTGTGCCRGAGCCAAGATGATTTAATCCAGCCTGGAACAAAGACGCTCCCAACTTCAKCCCGCAGAGCACGACGCAGCCTCCACGCCCCCGGCAAAGCCATGCGGCCCCGCGGCACCCCTCAGTCCCCGCCGGCACCCCGATCCGGAGCCGCCCCGCTCGCCTCACCGTAGGTGCAGTTACAGCAGAGCCGGACAATGACGAGGATTTCCATGGCAGCCCCGTCTCGGCGCAGCCATCGCGGCCCCTCCGGCACAGCCGCGGGCGGGGAGGAGCGCTGGGCAGGGGCTGGGGGCTGCCGCACGCCCCCCGCATCCTAAAGAGCCGCGACCCCCCCTCCCCGCCGGCTCCGGGCACACAAAGGGCTCCGCTCGGCCGTTCATCCGCGCCGGTCCCCCGCACACAAAAGGCTGTGTCCCCCTCCCCATGCCYGCCCTACCCTCCATGGTGACCGACGTGTGGCTGTCCTTCGAGTCCTTGGGGCCCTTCACCTTCAGCTCCTGGGGAGGGAAAGGCCCATCAATGCAGCCCACAGAGCTGGTGGTCATCACTCAAGGTCATGGGGTCCTCCCCGCCCTTCCTGCACTGTGAAATCTGCCCCCAGCCCCAGCCTGGCAGTGCTGGAGGGCACACATGGGTGCTGGGGGGCAGAGGGGGGGATGCTGCCTGACTGGGTGCAGCTCTGGCTGTGCCCTGCAGCTGGGACATGGTGAGGATGCCACCAAGCTGGACAGCCCTGCTGTGGAGGGGCTGGAGGAACAAGGGGGGCCAGGCTGTGGCCACGGAGGTCCCCATTTCTGTAGGGGATCCATGGGGATGCAAGCCACCAGGTACCCAGCACAACTGACACCAGACTGGAGGGTGACAGCACGGGCTGAGCCCACCCTGAGCTTGCACAAGGTGGGGGACAAACTCCTGCAGTGCCCAAAGACCATGGCCCTCCAGCACAGCACGGCCCAGCCCAGCCCTTGGGGACAGTCCCTGAGAGTCCTCAGAGTGTGTTCCTAGGGCAGTGAGAGCATCTCCACAGGACAAACATGGTCAGCTCAGCTATGAGGACATTGTTCCCTGTCCCACTGGCACAGTCCCACCCCAGCTCACCTCGGAGATCTTCTGGAACTGGTAGTTGCTCTGGCTGCACTTCTCCGCCGTCTCCAGTGCGATTTTGTAGTTATCCACAAAGGCCTTGTAGACCCCCAGCTGGCTGGCCTGCGGGGAGTGGGGGTTAGCCAGGCAGCAGCAGGGTGCTGAATCCCCCCACAGCACCCAAGAGGTCAGGCAGCCCTCAAGGAGACACTGCCCAGAGCCAGCTGGGGGTCACACGCTTGGCTCCTGCTCGGGGCAGGGTGGCAAAGCTCCTGCTCAACCCTGTGCCTACATAAACCTCCAAATTCCAGCAGGGACGTAACAAGCTGAAGCTGGAGCTACAGCCCTTCAGCCTGCCCTGTCCTTCTCCTCTCCCCAGCATGGTCAAGGCACCCATGGGCACGGCCCCTGCTTGCATCACAGCTCCAAACTCATCACAGCTCCAGCCCTTCTCCTCTTCAAAGCGAAGCGAGACCCAGGCGAGGCGCATACCAGCTTCTGGAAGAGGTGGCCCATGGTGACATTGCTGTCCCACTGCTGCACCTTGGGGCACAGGCTGTCGTAGAACTCCTTGTGGATCTCATAGATGTCCTGGATCTTGTAGAAAATGGTCTCGATCTGCTGCAGGGTGAGGACAGGCTGCGACGTGGTGGCCGTGGCCTTCAGCGGCTTCATGGGCTGCCGAGGAAGGGAGAGGGTTTGAGAGGAGGGCTAAGAGGGGAACGCTGGGGATGAGGAGGATGTGAGCTGGCAGAGAGAGCTGCCCAGGATGGATARACCAAGGCTGGCAGCTGGACCAAGGGGCACTCCGGGCTTGTGCTTCCCCAGACTTCCCCGCGGCCATGATGACCCCGTGTTGTGCAACAGCGTCTCGCCATGAAGGTCAACGAGTCCACAAGAGGAAGCAGAGCTATAATTATGTCCCCAGGAGGGACATGGACAGTGAGGCAGGTGAGATGGGGGTAGCCAGGACAGAACAAAGCCGGCTCTGGTGGGGCTTCTGGAGCTTTGCTCCCACCCAGGCCGACTTGCCCAGGAGAAGCTGTCCAGGAAGAAATTACTCCCTCCGTCCATCCATCCATCCATCCATCCATCCATCCATCCATCCATCCATCCATCCATCCATCCATCCATCCATCCATCCATCCATCCATCCATCCATCCCACTGGGGTCTATCTGCTCACCAACAAGAGGGCCTCCAGCTGGTTGATGTAGATCTCCTCGCTGGCCAGGAAACCAGAGAGCACCAGCTTCCGCATCTCCAGGCCTTTGCCAGCCTCGCGCTCTCCCTGCGGAACACAGCGAGGAGCCCGGCTGAGCCAGCACAGGGGGAGACCCCTCATCCCACCAGCCCGTCCCCATGTGGGCACATGTCAGGGTCGGGGAAGCTCCGTGGCAAGGCACGGGCGTGTGCCCRACGGGCAGCAAAGCCCTTCTGGAGCCGGCTGGGAAAGCCATGAGCTGTGCTGGCTTCTGTCCCCTCCCTGCTCCCGGCTGGCCACGAGCCCGGCGCCGCTGGCAGCGCTCCAGGATGGCGCACGGCATGGCAGGACTCTCCCAGGGCAGAGTCCAGAGACGCCCGGTGAAATCATGCTTGGCGCTGCGTGGTGCTGCCACGTGACGCGGCACCACCCTTTCCCTCGGCTGAGGTTTCCCCAGGAAAGTGCCACCCCAGYGGCGGCTGCCCAGTGGCACTGGGGCAGCTCATGGTGCCCAGGGCTGCTGCAGTACTGTGGAATGACCCTCGTGGTGGGGAGATGGCCGGGCTGGGGCTCTGGGACCCTCAGTGATCCCCTGGACCATCTTTGGGCACGCCTCGACCTCTCTCCTTAAAAATGACTCTTGAGGACCAGGCTTTGCCACCCAGATGGGCCAAGCAGAGCCATGGGGGCATCACGGGGGCCATGAGCCATTCAGGATGGTTTGGGGGACACGGGAATGTCCTGTCTCACCCCTGCCCACGCCAGCCCTGGCCGTTGTGCCACAGGAGGTGGCAGCTGCAGACACCTGGGTGGGCACAGCCCAAGGGTGGGCATGGGTGTGGATCAGCACCTTCCTGCCCCACTCCAGCGTCCATCAGCCAGCCCTGGCAGCTGCTGTGACAAGCAGGGCGCCCACCCTGCCAGGCTGCCCCACGAAGGCTGGGCCATGGCGACCAGAGCAGCAGGAGGGGGCGSGGGGGGGCCGGTTTTATTCACCGGGAGCTCGTGGGCTCTTTGCCACAGATTAGTCACGGGCTCTTCCTGCTTCCCCTGCCCGGGCCCTGCGCAGGAGCTCAGGAGATAAGGGGCCCACCCACGCCTGGGGCTCACACACCCCACGGGGACAGTGTCAACAAAACCCCCGTGACCCTGAGCAGTGACCCTAACAGGGCCCTGCAGCTCCCCCATGCAGGAGACCCCAGGGAGAGTGGGGCCAGAGTCCTCTCCCAGCACCCAGGCACCCCTGGCAGGGTGGGCATGAGGATGCTGAGCTGCACCTGCCAGACAGGGGTCTCCCCAGGTCTGCCCCCAGCTCCATTTTGGGACTGTTTACAAGTTTCTGGTGGCCAAACGTGGGGMAGAGTGTGAAACCAGTCCCTTGCTGAGCATCCGGTGCCGGCTCTGCTGAGCCACACAGCCCCCACCGAGCAGCAYGGGTGGCCCTACTCGCCCCTTGGAGGACAGCTGGGTGGCCACCCCAGTCCGAACCTCCACATCTAGAGCTGGCACAGCCCTGCCCTGTGCCCCCAGCAGTTCTGGGGGGGCGATGGGGCCGCAGTGATGCTCCTGCTGCCCCCAGCTCTGCCCCCCTCCCGCACCCACCGCATCTCTCTGGGAGCTGTTCCGACACCTGGACATCACCAGCACCAGCGAGAAGCCCCCTGTGCCACACCCGCTGCCCAGCACGGGAGCAGGGTCCCCCCTTCTGCTGCCCACCTTCTCGCCGGCCGAAAACGGAGACACGGGGCTGGTGGGGGTTCCCGGCTCAGAGTCATCTTCATCCTCCAGCACTTTATCCAGGTACCCTATGGCCTCCTCTTCCTCCTCCATGGCCGGCCGGGTAGCGGGGCGCCCAGGGGACCCCACAAAGCTCCGGACAAGGGGCTCACGCGGCTGAGCTGTCCCAGCCTGACTCAGCTCTGGACGCCGGCCACCACCGCGGGATGAAAGGAGCCATTATGGGATCCCCGGTGCTCCAGCCTGACCCAGCTCCGGCCTCCCAGCCCCGGGCGGCCCGGGCTCTCCCGGCGCGGCTGCTGAGCCGCCTGCGAACGGCGGCGGCTCCGTGCTCGGCGGCGCTGCGAGCTCAGGGCCAGCCCCGCTGTCGGCCGGCTCCGCACGGTGCGGGGCAGTGCGGGGGCCGCGGGCGGTGCG
>NW_026623394.1:829159-839112 GCF_030028575.1 Malurus melanocephalus
GGTGCGGGGGCCGCGGGCGGTGCGGGGGCTGCTGCCCGCACCCTGCGCCCCAGCCGGCCCCGCCGCTCCGCCCTGCGCGCTCTACAGGAAATGCTCTCTCGGCGCTGGAGGTGGGGCCGCTCCGCCGCCGGAGCCCGACCGTGGTCAAGGCTGGGGCGAGCGGCAGACGCTTTCCCCAGCCGGGTTTACCCGAGTGTGTCCAGCAAGGTCCCTGCCTGGCCCCCCGCGCTCTCCCCCGGCCATGGGGGAGCATCCCCTCTGCCGTGGCCCTCTGGACCCCGTGGGAAGGCAGAGCCGGACCGCGGGGGTGCCACCAGCGAGAAGTGACCTCGGAGGGCAGCAGCATCTCCAGAGCCCACAGGGGGACCTGGATTTGCACCCCCAGACCTCTCCCTGTCCCAGAGGGGACTTGGGGCAGTGTCACATGGCTGAGCTGTGTGTATTCACAGATATCTGTGTGTGTTCACAGATATCTGCCCCACATCGCTCAGGACCAGCTGTCCCAGCCTGACCACAGCCCCAGGGCAGCCGGGACACGGGGACGCTGTGACGCTTGTGAGGGACGCTGTGGGCCTTGGCTGAAGGAGGGGACATTAACGCAAGAGCTGCTTCAGCAGTTTCCCCCGGTCTGCTCAGAAGCAAAAGGGGAACCAGTGGCTGCGTGTGCTCTGCCCACAGGAGCCTTCTCTCTTCCCTGCACCCATCTGAGCCTGCAGCAAACTCCTGCTCCACAGGGACTTTCCAGAGCCCGTGTCCAGCCCTGTGTCCAGGCACCACAGCCCTGCCCAGCATGGCCAGGTCCGAGTGGGGAATGGCCCCTGTCCAGGGGAATTCTACCCACAGGGCCAAACCTGCAGCACCTAAGCAGGGGCTGGGACACCACACCATGACCTCACGTTTCTCAGGTGGGAGAGGGAGGGTTAAGATGTGTCTGCAGGCAGCAGTCRCAGGCCCCAGATGTGGTTGCAGCTGGCCCAGGAATTTGCAGGATGAAATGCCCCACCAGGAACCTCCTCCAGCCCTCTCAAAAGGAGAGCAGTGGGGTGAAGCTGGCACTCTGTGCCACCAGCCACACCAGCACAAGTCTGTGCTCCTCACGAGGCTGGGCACACAGTGCTGGGATCAGAGGCTACTCTGCACAAGCAGCTCCAGAGAGAGATAGAGCAGAGCCACTGCTTCCCAATCCTGTGACAACCCAGTCCCTGTCTGTGCCCAGACCCAGCGTGCCCCACAGCGCTCAGGGACACCCCTCTGCCAGCATCTCCCCCAGCCCTGCTCCCCAGGGCCACCCTCTGCTGTCCCTGCTGGCCAGGGGTCAGAGCCCAGCGCTCACAGCCCCGGYACCGAGTGTCAGGACACAAGGAACCCTAATCCCGAGTGGTTTAGAGCCAGCTCCGAGAGGGGGTGGCCTGGCAGCGCCCTCCTCTCCGTCCCCAGGAGCGCTGGGTGCCRGGACGGACGATGCTGCGCAGGGCGACCCCGGGGAGGAAGCCACACCTCTCCCTCTTCTGCCTCAGCATCCGGGTCAGCAGCTTAACTCTTTCCACGACAAAAATAAAACTTCACTTTTCCCAGCCCGGGCAGCGGCAGCGCCGGGGGATCCCCCAGCCCGAGGCCGTGCGGTTGCTCCCCGCACCAACCCCGAGGGGCCAAGGTGTCTGCCGGGACCCCACGGCTCCCAGGCTTTGTAAAAACTTCCATTTCGGAAAAAAAAAAAATCCACTTTTTTCCCTTTTGGATGCCGCCCCGCAGCTCTCCGGGCATCCCTCCTGTGTAACACCCCGGGAAAACCAAAGGGCCGGGATGCGCTCGGAAGAGCAGGGGCCACATCTAAGTTGTCCAGAGCGAGGGGGGGGCACCTTGTCCCCACCCCTGCTGCTGACTGGTCCCCGAGTGCCACTAGATGGAGCTGGCAGCCCGGCGGAGCCGCTGCGCCCTGTCCCCAAGGGCTCCCGGAGCTGCGGACCCCGGAACCCCCGCTCCGTGCCCCCGCGCTCTCCAGCCAGCCCATCCCCTCCTGGCCCGGCCACCGGCGCGGCACGGCGGGGCACGGACACAGCGAGTCCCACGGCATCCCCCGAACTGCTGCTCCYGGCGCCCACAGTGCCACAGCCAGCCAAAATCGGGATGCCGGGCACAAYCCCGCAGGTCACAGCGGCGGCAGAGCACCACAAACGCCGCTGACACCCGAACCAGACCCGCAGAGCCCCGACCTCCCCCGAGCCCCCAGCACCTACCCCTGTGCCGAGGCCATCGGTGGGCGTGGGGGACACGCCGTCGCCGCTCTCCTGGCCGCGGGCGCTGAGCTGGGGGGACATGGTGGGCGACTCATCGATGTAGGGCATGGTTTCCGAGCCCTCCGGCAGCGCCTTGGGCTCCTCGTTGCCCTCGGCGTCGTACTCGTCCGCACCATAGTTGAAGTCTGGCGGGGTAAGAGAGGGTGGCCGTGAGCGCGCAGGTACAGATGTCACCGTGCGGCACCGCGGCCACCAAGCCCAGCCTGTGGCCACCCGCGGCCAGCCGACCCCGCGTCCCGGGGCCGCTCACGGACACGCGTGCCTGCACCCACAGCCCGGGCCGGCCTCGCTGCCTGCTCAGCYGAGCAGGCAAGAAGACATCGCACATCACAGCGAGCATCCTCRGCCCCGCAGGCATCCTCTGCTCGACACACTTCCCTATATTTGAATAATTAACGGAACCGAGAGGCCGGCGGCCTCCTCTGCGCAGGGACAGCTGCTCCGCCAGACGCTCCAGCCCCATGCAAGTGGCTCTGCCCTGCCTGCCCGCCGGCCACCATCTCTGTGCCATCCCCGGGGACAGACATGAGCCGGGCTGGCAGCCGCAGCCGCCGTCCTCCCCGCTTCCTTCGCCATGCCCACACTCCTCGGAGCGTGGGAGAGAGTGCCAGGACGCCTGGTCGGCAGCACGGAGGGCAGTGCCACCTCCCTGGCACAAGAAGGGCTCTGCAGCTCGGCCGGCAGCTCGGCCCGTGATGGGGGACCGCAGGGGGCTGCATTCCCCAGCGCAGGGTGAGGCCCCCAYCCCCCCAGAACAGCACCTATTTTGGGGTGCCCCACGCTGACCCACAGCCCCCCAATACCCATGGCCCAGGGAAAGCCTTTCCGGGGAGCCAGAGCCCCAGGTGGGAGGGAGAGGGGGGGCTCCGGGGTCTGCAGTAGGTCCCTGGGGCGCAGCGGGGGACCGGGGTACATCCTAACCTGTTACCATGGGAACGGCAGCGGCTCGGTGGCGGCGGGAAGAGGTGGCTGCAGCAGCCCCGAGATGCTGACAAAGGGGAGGGGGAAGGGAGCCCGGCTGCGGCAGGGGCGGCCCTGGGGTGCAGCCAGCACCCCCCACCCCATTCGTGCAGCCAGGACCCCTCGGCAGCGCCCAAAGGGGCAAGGGGCTCATCCAACACGACCCCGATCCCACAGCAGCCCCTCACTCCCCTCCCATCCAGCAGCCCCGCGGGTCCCTGGAAGCCACATCCCCACGGGCACAGACACTGGGGACACCCAGCTGAGACCCCGGCTGATAACCCGGCCAAAACGGGGTGCACTGGGCTTGGAGCTGCCAACCCAGACCAAACCCCACTTCACATCCCCACGGCCCTGCCATCCCGGACAAGGACTCCCCTGGCTCCCACCAACACCGCTCAGCACATTAATATTACATCCTGCTTCCTAGGAAAGCAGATAAATCTTTGAATCAAAGAGCGCTGCAGAGCACGCTCAGGCCAGGAGCCCTGCCAGTGCCAGTGGGGAGGGATGGGGGATCCCATCCTGCACCTCAGGGGGGCTGGAGAGAGCTGTGACATCAGCCAGAGGCTCCCCATCCCTGCCAGGACCTCACTGTTTCAGCAATGAGCTAAAACCATCCCTCAGAGGCTGTGGGGCCACCCCAGCCCATGTCCAACCCAGGAGCTGACTGGATGGGCAGAGAAAGAGGGTCCATAGCTGCCCCTGCTCCTCAGCTGCCAGGGAAACAGCATCCCCGGCTCCAACCTGTCCTGCCTCTTGGTGGGATGTCCATCATCTCTCCTGCCTTGGACAGGTCCCAGCTGTGATGCTTCCAGCACCAGCCAGGASCATGGCAGCATAAAGCTGATCAGCACTGGTGTCCCCACGATGGCCACCTCCCTGGGACAYCCACCCCACACAGCTCCCCTGAGCCCCATCCACCAGGGACTGTTTGCCCCAGACAAACCCAAACCTCTCACCCGAGCACCTTTTCCCGGTCTAAGGAGGAGCCAAAGCAGCAGGGAGGGGCCAAAGCTGATGGTCCCCACCAGCTCTGAGGCCATCAGGCTCCACCACCTTCCCTCCACCAAGGTCTGCAGCTCCAGGCTGAACCTCAGGGACAGCCAGGGTGGCACTGCCACCGTRGGAGTCCTGGGAACCCAGGTGGGGTGGCTCATTAGCCAGGTAATGAGRAACACAGCATTAATGAAGCAGCTGGGAACGCTGTGAGGTGACACCCGCAGCAGGGCAGGGAGGAAGCTGGCATGAAGAGGGACTCAGGAATGACCTGGCTCCTGCTGCCACCAGCTGGAGCAGATCTACACCCCATTCCCAGAGCAGAGCTGGGGGTGAGATCTACAGGCAGAGCCCCAACAGGCACCCAGGGAGAGGGTGCTACCCACAGGAGGGAGGACAGAGCCGTGTCCCCACTGTGCCACCCCGTATTTGTGAGGCTGTCACCTGGGAAGCCTCCCCAGCACCCCCAGAAGCTGCTACAGGGAGGGAACCAAGCACCACCAAGCAGCCAGGACGGGYAAGGGAGACACTGGCAGGTGAGGTGACACAGAGAGGTTGTCCCCTGTGTCCCTGCCTGTGGGGTGCTCGTGCCACCCAGGCAGCCCAAACCCAGCGCCTCCCTCCCTCCTCCCCCACAGCTGCATTGCCCCTGCAGCCTGTTCTGTGCCCGTGCCAAAACCCAGTGCTATTTTTGCTCCTGATTTTTAGCAGCAGTGAGAATCCTCCTGCTGCACCCCAGGCATGGAGACCGAGGGGAAGGGAGGGAGCCTGGCCCAGGGGAGTCACTCTGRGGGACAAGGACTCCCTGACCTGAAACAGCCTTTGAGCCCTGGCCCTGCACCCAGCCCTAGGGCCCCAAGCTGGACCCGAGCCCACACTGCACCAAGGGATGCTGGCACCCACGGGATGCTGGCACCCATCAGGGCAGAGGCCCTGTGCACTGGCACATGGACCCAGCAGGGTGACAAGGCCAGGAGCACGTCCCCCCAARGGATTCTTTTCCCCAGGAAAATGTTTCTGCTTTGCCACATCTTCCCAGGCTGACCCAGGATAATGCCAGCACCATTGTCCCCGAGAGGGAGCTCAGCCAAGAGYAGCAGCTGGCTCCTGCCCAGCCCAGACAGAGGCAGCACAGTCACAGCAGCTCAGGGTGGCATTTCCAGCTGGACACGTGCTATTCCCGGGCACCCTGCTGGCGTGCTGGCACATCCCGGTGCTCAGCCATTCCATCCCACTTCCAAGAACAGCCCRACATCCACGCAGAGCCTGTGAGATTTTGGGGAAACGCCATGGTTTCCCTGTGCCTGGGTGAAAATTCACCATGACAACACAGATGTGSGAGCTGGCCTCGGACCTGCCTGCGTGGGCCCCGCTGAAGGGTGGCTCAACACGAACGGCATCTCCTCCACACCATCACTGCCTCTCCCAGCGTGACGAAGGCTGGACCCTGCCCTGCATCCCCCAAAGCACGGCCGTGCCAAGCAGCCTCCCCCACGCCTCAGGTGGGCAGCTGGAGCAGGATTTGGGATGGCAGAGCTTTGCAGAGAYGCTGTGGCTGGGAAGGAGGATGCAGAGGCTGGGGCTGGATGTGRCCCCTGGGCTCCAGCCCGAACCCAAAGCCCTGTCCAGCCACCCCAGAGCCCGGCAATGCTGCTGCTGGATGCGGCCTCTGGCTGAGACGTCAGAGGCTTCGGGAAACTCGGGGAGGGGGCTCAGCCCTACGCAGCGTGCCCCTYGGCAGCCCCTGCTCCCTTCAGGGCACGACAGATGCCCGATCCGTGCATGGAGCATGCTCCGGAGCATCCCACCTTCCCACGCACCCACACCAGATCCGCTGCCCCACCAGCACCAGGCTCAACCCTGCACCTCAAATCCCCCATCCCGGGGTGCCCACGCAGCTCAACGCTCCCCCAAAATAACAACGGCGACCCTGGGACCGAGCCTCTCATCCCCCGGCCACGTCCCTGGCTGCCGTAGCCGCCGTGGGACCAGGAGCGGCTGCCGTGGGACCAGGAGCGGCGCGGCCCCGGGGTTGGTTCCTCCCTGAGGATGGATCGGGGATCGGGGGGATTTGCACCCCCCGGGCTGCCGCAGGACGCCCCCGGCCCCGCCGGCTGCCAGCCCCCGGTACCGGCACCGCGTTGCCACAGCACCCTCGGCACCGCGCCTGGAGCTCGCTGCGAAAATCACGGCTGAGGGAGGCAGGGAGGGAGGAAGGGAGGGAGAGCCGCCTTCCCACGACCACGCAGGAACGGCAACAGGACCGGGGGCAAAACGGATCCCCGTCCCCAAAGCCCCCGCGGGCAGTGCCGGCTGTCAGGCTGCTCCAGCCCCAGCGAGCCCCACGGCGCTGCGGCCGCCGCCGCCGTCACCCACCGTGCCCGTGCAGCCCCCGGAGCGGGCAGCGGGTCCCCAGARCCCGGGGGATGCGGGACCCACGCCGGTCCTGCCACCGGGACGTGCGGGATGCTCCCGGAGGGGAGCACAACCCTCTGCCAGCACCGCCAGCCCCCTGCCCGGGCTCGGCTCCGCCCGGGACCCCCAGCCCAGGCTCCCCGGAACAGCATCCCTGCCCAGCGCGACGCAGCGTTACACAACAGGTAGGGGCGAGCCAGCCCCTCGCCCCCCTCGCCCCCCCGGCAGCCCAGGCCACGTACTGCTGTAGAGGGTGTCGATCCAGGAGAGGCGAGGCAGGCCGCGGTGGCTCAGCGGCTCCATGCTCGGAGGGCTGTGCCGGCGCTCAGCCCGCTCTCATCTCACAACAAAGGCGGCGGGCGAGGGCGGGAGGCGGGGGGCCGCGGGCCCAGGCGGGGGCTGGATGGCAGAGCCGGACACAGCCGCCTGCCCGGGCACACGGCCGCGCTTCTGCCAAGGGTGCCCAGCGAAGGAGGTGCCGCCTGGCAATGGCAGCGCGTCCCGCCTCCCGCCCCTGCCTCGCCGGGGGGAGCCGAGCTCCGCGTCCCCCCGCACGCAGCCACGCCGACCCTCCGCAGGGGTCTGGGGACCGGCGGCGAGGAGGAGGGCGACGGGGAGGGGACGGTGGTGGCACAGCTGCCCCCCAGGCCACTCCGAGGACAGCGGGGGGAAAGCGGAGCTGGCTCCATCACCCCTTCCACCACGGTCTCATCTCCCTGTCGTGACCTGGGAATGCCGTGGCCACACCACAGCAAAACCTCTGCAGCCCCTCAAGCCATTGGGGCTGAAGGACACGGGCTCTTCCCAGCCSTGCTCCCCACGGATCRGGAACCAGGGCCTCCAGGGCCGGGRGCAGCTCTGCCCCACACAACTGGGGCCGRCAGAACGGGACGCGGGCACGCAGGGGTTAAACCGCCCTCCCCAGCCGCGTGTAGCCAAAGGAAATACGAAGTGCCAGAGTCATCAACCCCAATATGTCAGGGCGCCAGCCAAGCGTTCAAGTGCGGAGGCTGCCCTGGTTCAGCCTGTGCCGGCACCGCTGCCCCATCCCCGGCCCGGGGCAGCGCCCTCGGCCGCGTCCTGCCCCGGGGTCAGGGGCCGGGAACGGCCTGGAGCGGGCACCGGGGGCAGATGGAGCCGGGCAGGAGGGAAAATGCTCTGCTGGGCACACGGGGAGGGCAGAGCCATCGGAGCGTGAAGTGCCAGGACGCAGGTGACAGACCTGAGGGGACCGTACCAGGGCGCTGCCACCACCTGATTGCTGCTGCCAGAGATGCCCACACAGGCTCAGCGTTTGGGGAACAATGGCAGTGCTGGGGTGCTGTGCTGGAGCACAGGGAGCCATTGGCACCTGGCATCCAGGCTGAGGAACTGCCCTTGACACAGCCCTGCCTGCCCGAGGGCAGTGTCCAGCCCTGGTGTGGGGGACACCCCCAGCCCCCTGCACCCACGGGCTGTGGGCGCTGAGTGAGTGCACAGAGCTCAGCCCTACAACTGCCATGTCCCACCTTTCCCCTGCCCCACTCCTGGGGGTTTTGGGGAGCCAACACTCCCCTTGTCCCCAAAGCATCAGCCCAAGGGTGGCCACGATGTGACAATCTTTGCTTCTGTCCATCCCTCACCAACCCCCGTGTTCCCTCCTGCTCCAGCTCAAGCTGATCATGTCCTCACTCCGTCCCTCCAAGGTTCTGATGGAGTTTCCTCCACACAGCACAGCAAACCCCGCACCCCCAGCCCCTCAGAGCGCTGCCAGGAAGGTGACAGTGGTTGGGCTGAGAGCATCAGCCTTGCTCATGGCAGGAAACCACACTCTGCCGATGTCTCGGGGAGCCTCGCAGCAGCCCCAGCAGCAGATGCAGCTGCTCGTCCKCAGCACCGTGGCTGCAGAGCCACGGGGACAGCAGGCAGCTGTTTCTCCATGGACAGGTCCCTGAACACAACCAGAGGATTTCCACATGCTTCCCCAAGCCACACACCCTTCCTAGCCCTCAGCAGCAGCCCCTCGGTGCCCCCTTGCCACATTCCCCTCTTTATCCAGCACAGGGCAGAGCACTCGGATGAGCTGCCAGACCTCCCCCCTCGGCCATTTGTCACCCCCAGCCTGACACCACAGCAGCTCCTGGCAGTGCCACGGCCAGCAAGATCAGGCAAGTGCCCCACAGCTGGGSGAGTGTCCCTGGAAACCCAAACCAGGGCCACCAACCCGGGCAGGTGCCCCTGCACAGCCCACGCCATCCAACCCCACCAAACCGCTGGGCTGAATTTTCAGTTCAGTTTTCATATTCTTTTCACCTTTGCAAAAACAACAACAACAACAACAAAACCTCAAAACCTGCAAAGCAGCTGAACCTTCCTCCCCTCCCCATGGCTGAGGGGAGCACCCACCCACACCCTGGCACCCATCAGGGTGACAGAGACCAGTCCTGGGTGAGGCGATGCTGCCAACCACGCTCCCAACCCCCGCCGACCGCCCCCAGCTCCAGCTGGGAGCATCCCTGCGGCAAGAGCCGAAAGCTGAGTTCCACRGTTCCTCCCCAGCACCAGCCAGCTCTGCACAGCCTGCCTGGTGTCTGGCTGTCTGCCTGGCATCTGCCCAGCCCCTGCCCGCCAGCCCACGCATCGCTATTTCTGGGCTCTTGTGCAAGAGTCCTCCAGTCACAGCCACGGGAGCTGCAGGAGCCCCAGGGCTCATCCAAGGGCTGGTGATGGGCATTCAGAGCTAGTGATGGGCATTCAGAGCCAGTGATGGGCACTCAGAGCTGGTGATGGGCACCCAGGGGCTGGTGATGGGCACCCAGAGCTAGTGATGGGCACTCAGGGCTAGTGATGGGCATTCAGAGCTGGTGATGGGCATTCAGAGCCAGTGATGGGCACTCAGAGCTGGTGATGGGCACCCAGGGGCTGTGATGGGCATTCAGGGGCTGGTGATGGGCACCCAGGGCTGGTGATGGGCACTCAGAGCTGGTGGTGGGCACCCAGGGCTGGTGATGGGCACCCAGGGGCTGGTGATGGGCACCCAGGGGCTGTGATGGGCACTCAGAGCTGGTGACGGGCACTCAGGGGCTGGTGGTGGGCACTCAGGGGCTGGTGACGGGCACTCAGGGGCTGGTGACGGGCACTCAGGGGCTGGTGATGGGCACTCAGAGCTGGTGGTGGGCACTCAGGGGCTGGTGATGGGCACTCAGGGCTGGTGATGGGCATTCAGAGCTGGTGATGGGCACTCAGGGGCTGGTGATGGGCACCCAGGGGCTGGTGATGGGCACCCAGGGCTGGTGATGGGCA
>NW_026623394.1:839489-845281 GCF_030028575.1 Malurus melanocephalus
AGGGGAAGCCTCAGTGCCCTGAAGCCRTGGCAGGAACCTGGGGCTGATGTGGGTCCCAGAGGAGAGCCCGGCTTTCCCAGCTCCTCCAGTGCCTGCTCTGCCGGGCTCTCCAGGAGCTCCAGGCTCTCCYTCCCCTCGCCAGAGGCTGCAGAGASAGGGAAAAAAGGAATAAATGGAAATGTTTCCAGCCTGCTCGCCAAGGAGCATAGCAGCTCCTCAGTCCAGCACTGAGCTTCTCTCCCAGGATCAGCTCCCTGCGGAATGGAAATCCCGAGTGACAGGGCGGTCACTGGAAGCATCCTGCCCTCGGGGCAGTGCCAGAGTGGGCAGGAGGACAGAAACCCACCCAGTCTCTCAAAACACCGGGTGGAGAAGGAARAAAGGTGGTGGGTGGTCAGAAAAAACCTTCAACTGCAGGTGAAGGGCTGGGCCAGCTGCTGCACCGTGCTCCTGGTCCGAGAGGGAGGYGGCCGTGGCTGCATCTGGCACAGCCCCCGGTGCTCCTGTCCCTGCCAGCCCCGTGCTGAGGTGGCYGGGCCGGGTTTGCTGCCCAGCACAGGAGGAGGTGTTGGTTTCACAGCYTCGGAACAAAAACCGCCCAAAATCCACCCACGGAACAGAAACSGTCCGTGGCAGAAAGCCCCGTCCCGGCACAAAGCTCTGCCAGATCTTCAAACAATCCCTGAACTTTGCAGCTGGGATTTATCTGGAGGCAGATCTGCAGGAGCCCTCTGGGAATCTGCTTAGGCTCCGCCAGGGGAGCCAAGAAGCGCTGCTGCTACCGATCTACACATGCCAATTAGCAAACACTGATAAAGTAATTTGGGGCGGGAGAGCCAAGCCTGCTCGAAGATGTCCCTTGGGGACGGGCTGAGTTCTGCGTGTTCCCTCGGGCTGGATCCCGGCCCCTGCTCCAGGTGACCTCAGCAGGAGGAAAAACACAAAAACAAAACAAAACAAAACAAAAAAAAAACCAACCAAACAAAAAAAAAACCAGCAATGCCACGCACCAAGGGGGCACAGGTGCTGTTTTCCTGGGATGGATGGATGGACACTTTGGGAGCTAACACAGGCTCCTCTCTCTATCCCAAGGGAATCTCCCTGCCAGCACACAGGAAAGCTTTCCCTGTGCTCACTGCTTCCTGGTCCCAGCAGCAGCAGAAGACAGAGCAGAGCCATCCAGGGGATCCCAGCCGGCGGCAGGGCTGGGCAGGACGGGAGGAGGAACCGAGGAACAAAGAGCCCCGCCGCACTCGAGTGTCTTCCCGGGGAAACAGAAACAAAACAAACCCCAAGCAGATTTCAACAGACTTACAATGCAAATGTATGCAGGCCCCGCAGGGCACTGGTGCCTCTATCCAGCCACCCTAATGAGGGTTTCGTGCCTGCCCTGCTGCTGCCATTGCTTCTACCCGGGGCTGCTGATCACCCAAAACCTGGGGTGATCTGTGCACAGCCCATGGCACCGAAAGGCAAACTCCATCCCCTCCTTCCCCTCCACAGGAACGGTGCAGCCCAGCGCCACTGCCCAGCCCTGAACGCTGCCAGACTGGGGCAGTTCAGAATCGGCTCTGCCCCAAATTCTGGGGGCCAAAAGCCAGCCAGAGGGACTGTGCCCAGCTGGCAGAACACGGGGATGCACAGCTACACGGGGATGCTGCACCCAGACCCTGCTCCTCCAGGTGAGGTGTCGGTATTTCTGCACCAACGAGAGTGGGCACTGCTGCTGTGGTGACAGAGACCCGGCCCTCTGGGCACCCATCCTGCTTGCCTGCAGGGTCCTGGCACTGGAAGGGCTGTCCCCACACCCAGAATGTGCCACTGTGGTGCCTGCAGGCAGAGCTGCTCACAGGTTTCCCCTTTGCTCTTGCAGCTCCTTCACAAGCCGAGCACTGTTTGCCCATCTCAAACTCCAGCACCCAGCACTTACCACTCTCACCTAAAGCTTTAAACATCAACTTTTCCACTCAGAGGCTTTTTAGCCTCATAAACTTTGCATTTATTTATGATCTTCTTCACCAGTGACAACCTGCCCCAGAGTTAACCCTGCAGTGCCCATCTCCGAGCATCGTCCCTGCAGCGCCGCGCTCCGAGCCCCACATCACACAGGATTGTCATGACACAGTGGATGGATGTCAGGATGGCTGTCACAGTGCCATCAGGGGCGGTTTGTGCAGAGAAACCACCTCCCCAAAAGCTGCTGGGCCCCAGAGCAGATGGAGACAGTTCAAAGGTCCCCAGCAGGCGCACGCACACACACACACACACGCTGCGGTTTTGTCCTCGCCTGAGCAGTTCAAATCAAACACTGAGACTGTGCCTGGCCTGCCCTGGCCAGAGGAGGAACTTCAGCCTCTTCAGAGCCAAATAGGCACTTTCTAACAATGGGGAAATATGACAAATACATAAAAATTAAAAAAAWAAAWAWATATGYGGACAYAGAGGTGGCAGATGYRCTCTTGGAGAGACACAATTTCCCCCAAGTCCCTGCTTCAGCACCAAGATCCTGTCCTGGAGCTAAAGGATGGGAGATGGATGCACAGACCACGCAATATTTCCCTTCCTCGGGCTGTGGAATCACCATTCCTTCCCCTCCTGCACACCCTGACCTACCCCAGGCAAGAAGAGATGCACCAGGACAAACTCTGGGCTTTGCTCACTATGCTCCATTCTCCTCCTGCTGAGGTTTTAGGGAATATTCCCAGAAAGGGACGAGGAACCAGCAGGGTCCAAGGATGGCTTGGGACAGCAGGACACCACCTCCATGGCTGCAGGGAGTTTTTTTGGGACAGACAGAGGTACCACTTGTGCAGCATCAGCAGCAGCACAAGCCGAAAGCAGGGAYGGAGCAGCAAGAAGAAGCCCTGCCTCGACCCACATCATGCCAGGACCCCCCAGCACGGCACCCACGGCAATCCAGCCCCTATCTGGGCATGCAGGGATGAGCTGGCCAATGCCCCAGGAGCTCCAGATGCCCCAGAGCCCCTTYCCCATCTCAGCACACCCTGACACCGCCGCCTTTCTGCGCTCACCACCCTCCGAGGCCAGACCCTGCTGCTGYCAGCAGCTCCCTTCTCATTTCCCAAGGTACCAGGGAAGGCAGCGCAGCAGAGCGAGGAGAAGAGCCCAGGTGACTCAAAAATCTTTCCTTGAGAGAAACTGTAATTCCAGCTAAACACAGGGCTGGGGATTCACTTACAGCGCATCTCGCCGCCGCAGCATCCTGCCGTAACCAGATCCACCGGCCCACGCCATCACGGACTATTCCAGCTATTCCAGCGCTCCCCACCCCACAGCTCACATTTCTGGGGTGTAGGGYGCTGCACAGGGTGGCTAAGAGCTTCCCAAACCCCACAGCCTTCCAGAGGAGCTGCAGCTCCACAGCAAAGCCAGCGTCCCAAGGACACAGCGAGGAAACGCGGTGCCGAGCGAGTTCCACCTCTGCGCTACCTGGCTGCCGGGCACAAAACATCTCAGCCCAGCACTGCCACGTCCTCCTCTCGGCCCCATCACCCTCTCCTGGCTGGTACCGACCCCCAGCCCCTCATCCCTGCTGTGGCAAACGGGAGGAGATGGAAGCAGCGCCCAGCCCGAGCACGGCGCATACTCAGCTGCGTGTCCAGCCACAGGGACAGGTGCCGGCCGAGATGAAGGGAATTTCAGCCCTTTCCACGCTTGGTTTTCAGCCATCTGCTCGCTGACGCTGGGATTTTGCCGGTCCCGGGCGGGCTGGCTGGCACAGGCGTTATCTCAGATGCCAGGATCGCGTATCTGGCTGTCACACGTGCTGCTCGCACGCAAGAGCCGCAGACAGGGGCATCTTGCAGATTTCCTCGCTCTTAATCAGATTAAGCACAAGCTACTTAAAGGAAAACATTGTATTTCCCCGCTAATTCCCGTGAAGACGATATCCAACACTCCTTCACTCGCTGTCCAGAGTGAGGGTTATGGTCACACAGCTGGGGACTGACCACGYTCAGCCACTGCATCACCAAGCTCCAAAATCCACATTAAAACACTGAAGGATTCAGGCAGAGCAGCACTAACCAGGTCACACACCAGCAGAGTGCAGGGAAAACAAACCAGCACCACAATCAGGAATTTTCAATTACATCTGAAACAYGGAGAAGTGAGAAGAAAACAACAGGAGCACCAGGTTAACCAAGTATCTGTGAAAGGGGGATCCAGGAGATGGCCACACACGCTCTCAAATTCTCAAATTCTCGAATTTGCGCTCTCAAATTCTGCTTTTAAATGTCAAGCGCAGTCAGTGCACACAGGGGCCCTTATAACACCCAACAAAGGAAAGTGCTGATGCCTGGGAAAGGCTCAGGACGGGCTCAGGACAAGGCTGGGAAGGGCTGAGCCCAGCGCTCTGTGCAGAGCCCGGGGCAAGGAGCCAGGTGCTCGGCTGAGGGGATATTCCCTCCTCTGATGAGTGCTGGAGCTGCTGACCCTGAGGAGGACCCATTTAGGGCAGGAGGAAGAGGAGGAGGAGGAGGAGAAAGAGGTCACATTTAACCACAGCAGATGCAACTTTGGGCTTCAAARTCTTGCCATAGATTCACCCCCACCAGCTGCAAAGGTCAGTGCAGGGCTGGACCCCTCCAAGTTATGAAGGCAGGACCCTCAGGGGCTTGTGCTGTGCTTCAGGGAAGCCTCTTTAACAACATTCCGCAACCTGAGAGCAGTTTCCTGGCTTTGGAAACACCCAGGAGCATAAACCAGGTATGAATAAAGCGCAGGTTTGAGTGTAAATCAGAAAGATTTRCGCTTGGTCACTCTGATGCACTCGAGCCTCTTCAGCCATGGAGCAGCTCTCCAAGAACCACAGCCCGTGCCTGCTGATGGAGCTGGAGAGGGGCTCAGGGCAGCCCTTTGAGGGCAGAATTCCCAAAGTCCTTGGTGCTGGCTGCAGGGCTGGGACGGGCTCCCATGGCTGGCGGGAATGCAGGACACTCACACGTGCACCACAGCACGGTGACACCACCGACAGCAGCCGTGTACTTTGGACATTTCACCTCCACACAGCTCAGGAAGGTGAAGTGGAAACCGAGCTGCGCCYCAGCGCTGCAGACTAATGCAATAAATATAAATGAACTAAATATTAAGCGTAATTTGACATCAGAGYACTCGCTCTCCAGGCAATCTTAAACCAGCGCGATACAGCCTTGGGGGAAAACCACCACCCCAAACAATCAGGCGAGAACAAAATTAACTCCAGTCAGCTGCAGAATTAGCAGCATTAAAAGTGACATTCCCTAGCTGCCAGGACCGTGTTTGAACCGGGTTTGATGCTGATGCAATAACAACTTGCAGGCCGCTGGAAGTAGGACAGTGTGACGGCTGACAGCGCTCGCTGGCTGTGCCTTCAGTGCCACCAAACAGGCAGGCACTTGTGAAATGCCACTGTCCTCAATCCACCCAGAAAACCGCCCTGGGAGGTGTCACCAGGCCGGTGCTTCTGCTCTGGCGCCTCCAGGACTTCCCCGCAGGAGGTCACWGGGTGTCACCTGAGCAGAGGTGTCCCCACGAGCCGGGTCACGCCCGGGAGGAAGTGACTCCTCGGCAGCGTCCCAGCCCCAGAGGTGGCTCGTGGGCCACTGGGACACCGCCAAGAGCAGGGGACAGGCCAGCCACCCTCCGTCCTCGCACACCCAGGGGTGGGGCCTTGGTATGGGATGTCCTTGAAAGCGGGACAGGGAGGAGTCAGGGGCTTGGGGTGACTTCAGTGGTGGCACAGGGACAGCACAAGGGCCGGGGGTTGCATTAGATGTTCGACGGGATGGCAG
>NW_026623394.1:846062-852411 GCF_030028575.1 Malurus melanocephalus
TGCCACCGCCCCCCGGCTCGGCCCCGGCTGCGGCCCGCGGCGGGAGCGGCCGGGGGAGCTCCCCGGGGCGGCGGCACACGCGGGATGATGGCGAGGGGAGAGCAGCGCGGTGCCGGGGCTGCGCTCCTGCGGCTCCGACCCTCGGTCCCATCGCCCCCGGGGCTCCCCGAGGAGCTGCGGGCCGGGGGATGCGGGCGAGAGAGCGCCCGGTATGGACAGCGCAGCATAACTGCTGCCAGAATCCATCCCACGCACTGCGGGAGATCCCCGAGCCGGGAACAGCCGGGCCCTGAAGGCTCCTGTGCCATGGGGTGGCTCCTGTGCCATGGGGTGGCTCCTGTGCCGCCACGTGGTGCCCTGGCCTTCGCTGTGGAGCTCTGTCTGTCCCATCCTCATCCTCTGGCCTGTGAAGCTCTGCCAGCCGTGTTGGTCTCAGGATTCCTGGCAGATGGAGCAGCAGGCACCGGCTCCTCTGGTGGGCAACAAAGGCCTACAGCTCCCTGAAAGGAGGGTCTAGGTGGGGTTGGTCCCAAACACAGGACAACAGGAAATGGCCTCAAKGYTTAWACTGGATATTAGGAAAAATGTCTTCGCTGAAAGGATGGTGAGACAATCATTGGAACACACTGCTCAGGAAAGTGATGGAAGGGTTCCATAAAAATGTGGATGTRGCACTCTGGTTTAGTGATAATAAGGCAGTGCTGGGTTAATTTTTTGATTCATCTGGAATTTTTTTCCATCTGGAATGGCTCTGTGGCTCTGTGAAGGCCCAGGTAAAGCTCTTGCCCACTGCCTGCCACACGTGCTGTTTAACCTGCCAGGGCAGCGCGGTGTCCRTGGCTCACTCCCACTCCTCAGGATGTGGCTTTGATTCCAGCTTTGTGCCCTGGGCAGGGCTGCTCCCCTGAGCCCTGCGAGGTGCTGCAGCACGGCACCTCACCCGCAGGAGCCTTTCCCTGCCTCCTCCCGTGCCCTGCAGGGTGGCTGCCTGCGGATGGGTGACTCACCAGCCCGTGTCCCTTGTGCCACCTGCTCGTGCCCCAGCAGGAACAAAGCGCCCTATTTATTTACCCGCGGGCACAGGCAGTGTCGCAACAGCCGCCTCCTCCTTCCCCTCGTCACCAGGAGCCGGCACCTCCCTGCGTGCCGGTCCCGGCYCTCATCCTTCCCTGCCTCACATCCGTGCCTCCCGGTGCAGCCTTCCCAAGGAGGATGGATGGTTCTGGAACACTGCCAGGAGCTGGGGGCTCCCCCAGGCCGTGCCCGCTGCCTCGTCACTCTATCAGGGTGTCACCTCCAGTGAGAGCTGTGCTTCCCCTGGAAGTGTCAGCAGTTTGGGGGTGCTGGGTGGATGTGGCAGCCAGTCCAGGGCTCTCTGCAGCAGTGTTGGGGTGCCCGAAACACACCTTTGGGCTGTGGGACTTGTGAGAGCTGTAACAACACTGCCCAGGTGCCCAGCTCTCTGCACTGCTCCAGTCCCAGTGTGACACAGGCTGGGAAGTGGGGAGTCCCCGGGGGCCAAACCCTTCCTTGGAGGCTGGGGAGCGCCATGAATGGCCTGATATATGTGCGGCGACAGATAATTACGGCTCTTTCATCATCTGTCAGGCAGACGGGCCCACAGAGCCTCACAGCGCGTTTCTGGCTCCCCATCTGAGCCCATAAATCTCTCCAGCACGCGGTGATAAATCAGCGGGGAGCGGGGGAGCAGGGCCTGGGTGGGCGTTCCTGCTGACCTCCCAACCCGTAATGGGCACCTGGGTAGGAAGCGCCCGGGACGAGGTGGGGATGGCCCRGCGGGATGCGCTAATTACAGGTGGCAGGTGGCATCAGATGCCCCGTGATTTATGGTCTGGCCTTGGCCACTTCCGAGAGCTGGGGCTGGGAACCCCTGGAACAGCTTCCTGAGGAGMTCCTGYGGGCAGGATGGGGCAGATTTGGGACTGCTGCCCCAGCTGGGACTGGCTTTGTGCCCGGCTCAGCCACCTCCATGTCTGCTCTGGACTGCACCTCCTGGTCTCCAGCACCAAAACCATCCCCATGGCAGGGATCCATCCTGCTTAGCTGGGATTTGGACAGGAACGTCTCTAAGTGGGTCTGRCATCTCTGTCCTGCTGGCATTCAAGAGTTCCAAAGATTCCCTGGCTCCTGAGCTGAGCTCACTGGGGAAGTCTCAGTTCCTGGCAGAAGTGAGAAGGGTGCTGGGGAGAACAAGAGGGTCATGGTGAGCACAGGTGAGTGCTCGACARTATCTGCAAGCCTCACCTCCCTTTGAAGTCCCGCTGCCTCACCCTCCCCTGTCCCCGAGGCCCTGGCTCCTGATTTATTGGGTTCCTGGAGCACAGGCACCTAAATTAGCTCCGGCTTCAAAGAGCCAGGAGAGGAGAAGGGCAATAGACAAATAACCCCCCGCTAATTGTGGCTATTGATCAAACACGAGCTGGGATAATCAGATGAGAAGAGACAAATCAAGGGGGGAAATATTCTCCTCCTTTTTGCACCAGACACCCCAACAATTTGTCAGATCCACTCRTGGGCCATTTTTCAAAGCATTACCCCTGGCACAGGAAGGCGTTTAGCAACTGCTCACTAATGAGGTGATGGGCAAACACAAGTGGCTGTCCCCATGTCCCCATGGTCCCAGGTCCCTGCCCGTGGCCTCCGGACCTGCTGCACCTGGCAAATCCCTCATCCCACCAGCTCGGGGATGCAGGAAACAAGGACCTGCTCTCAGCATCTCCTCCCCCAAGTTGAGTGCGGGCAGCGCCGGCCCAGACAGCTCTGCCCGCGGGCTGCGGGAAGGGACAGGAAGGCAGATAGCACTTCAGGTCTTTTATCACCGGCCCCAATCCCCCCTGCCACATTCCTGCTTCCTGCTCCGCAGGGCAGAGGCGTGCCAAGCCCTGCACATTCCTGYGCCGACCGCCGGGCTCTGCTCCAGCTCAGGCACCCACACACSCACCCCTGTGCCCATGGGTGTTCCCAGCTCACCGGGACGGGGGTGATTGTGTCTTCCCCTGCACCCAGGCACCTCCTCAGCAATGCCATCATTCCACGCCTCGGTTTCCCCGAGCTGGGAAATACCGGAGGTGCTGCAGCACCCGTGAGTGGGGGGAATGAAGAGCCAGRGTGGTGATGCCCCATAGGGCTCTGCCTCATGGCACCAGGTAAAACCCAGGCGTGACATCAGAGGAGAGGGCAGAACAGCTCGGGGGAGCTCCTGCAGCGCCCAAATTCTTAGCAGAGACTAAATCAAGCACTGCAGCGTGTGTTCGGTGGCGGTGCTGCCTCCGGGGGCCTKTGAGCATCCCACCGCAAGCTCTGGGCACCCCAGCGCCGGTGCCTCATGCTCAGAGCAGGGAGCAGGCAGGGCTCTCTCTGTTCCTCACCTGGGCAGGTGAGGAGGGTCGGGGCAGCCACGTGACGAGCCCCGCTGGAGGTTTTTAGAGGCGGCTGCACATCCCTGGAGGAGTGTCACCCGCACCTCCCAGGAGGCAGGGTCACGKCAGCGCCTCTCCCGCTCGCCCTCGCCGCTGCCATGGCCGGAGCAGCCCCGGGGAAAGGCGCGGGGCCAGAGCCCGACAGCTCCGAGGAAGAGCTGGAAGCGGGGGACGCACCCCAGGCGCGCTACGGGCAGGGTTTGTGGGTCCCCCGAGGCAGGGAAGCAGAYGCCAGCCCGGGGGACCCTGAAGGGATGAAGGTGAGGAAGAGGAGCAGGCCGGTGCGCTCCAAGGCCAGGAGGATGGCTGCCAACGTCAGAGAGCGTAAGAGGATTCTGGACTACAACCAAGCCTTCAACGCCCTGCGGCTGGCCCTCAAGCACGACCTCGGCGGCAAAAGGCTTTCGAAAATCGCGACCCTCCGCCGAGCCATCAACAGGATCGCGGCTYTGTCGCTGTCCCTGCACGGCGGTGGCTGCTGCTGGCCCTGTGCCCACTCCGAGTGCCGCGCCCGGGCCGGGGTCGCTGCTCAGGAGCCGGGGGCGAAGGGAGGCCGCCCTCCGCTGCCCCGGGAGCCCGGTTCTGCAGGCGCACGCTGCTTTCCATCCCCTCCCTGCGCTGGGATTGCCCCTCAGAGGCAGCTCCAGCACTACGAGAGCCCGCAGGAGAATCACCCCGCGCCCGGCCCCGCCTGTTGCTCCAGCGGGATCCCCCAGCCCGCGCTCCGGGTCGCCGGCCAGCAGCGATTCACGGGCAGCCTGCAGCGRTTCACGGGCAGCCTGCAGGAGCCCCTGGCCGGGGCGGTGCCCTGGCAGCTGGGCTATTGCCAGGGCTGGGGACACCAGCAGCGCCTGCCCATCCACTGACCGGCGGGGCTGGGCTGGCAGGACGGTGCCGGGCAGGTAACAGAACCGTGGGACAGTGCGGGGAGCGGGAAGGGACTTTTGGGAGAGAGAGACAGAAGAGCTGCAGGACGCAGAGCTCAGCTGCGATGCTGGCGAGCTCAGCGAGCCCCCGACAGGATCCTGCTGTGGGTCTCCCCTCCACGGGATGCCTGGGGAAGGCGGGAAGCCCTCTGGAAGTGCCAGCTCTGCGTTTCTTGTCGCGAGGTCTCGCTGCTGCCGGTTGCCGCTGTTATTTATTCTCTCTCGCTTGCTCTGTGGGAAAACACGACTGACAAGCCCGGCAGCAGGGCACTGGCTGTGGATATGTGTGGGATGGACAGATGGGCCGTGGGGATGACGCCAAAGCCCCCGGCTGGCTGGTGGCTCTGGCTGCYGCCGGTGCAGGAGGGGAGCAGGAGCAGGGAAAGGTTAGGGCCCTGGCACTTTGGACGCTAAGCTCATTGCTACAGACGTTTGTGCCCGGCAGATTTGCGAGGCCGGGAGGGCAGACAGATGTCGGCTTTCATAAAACCCACCCATCCGATTGCAGTTCCCTTCTGGTCCCCGGGAAGTGGCTCTGTTGGGACAGGCTGACAGCGCGCTCCCGTGGAAGGGAGCAAGGGGCAATTTCACCAAAAAGGTCCCTTTTGTCCCTTCCCTTAGAGAGYTTGGACCAGCTGTGAGGGCTCCCTTCTGCCCAAGGCTCAGCAAACGGGAATTGCTGCAGGAATCGGGCAGGGTTTTACAGGCACACACAGCACAGTTGGTGGATTTTTGGACAGGGCAGTTTGTGCTCTGATTCCCGCACTGAGCCCCCCAGAGTTCCTCCAGTGCTACCAATGTACCAAGGGCAGCCTGAGCTCTCTTCCTGCCAGGGGGGCACATGCKGGAACAACCATCCCGACCTTCTGCTCTCGTGTACCAGGATCTCCTCCTCCTCCCATAATCCCTGGTGGGACAAGGGAGCTGGGCCAGGAGCAGAGGAAAACTAGTGGCAGCCAGGAGAGAGAGCTCTTTGCTCAGCAAAGGAGGCTCTTTAAATTGCTGATGGTGTGAGGCACTCTGGCTTCAGCCTCTGACCGGTGCTCCCTTGGCCAGGGGAAGGCCTGCAGCCACGTCTGCTGGAGGAATCCTGCTTCCCCCTAAAGCATCTGGGTGGTCTCCGTGCTCTGGCTGTCCCTGGAGCAGCGCATGGCCCTGCTCTGCCCTGTCAGCAGCCGGCACACAGCGAGTGGGAGCCCAGCAACACCAGCATTCAAAGGAGGTTTAAGCGGGCAGAACTCAGGCAGGAGCCCCTCCCTCCTCCCAAATTTGCATCTCCATGTTTTTCCCACACCAGTTTTGCTGGCCAGCCGAAGTGAGGCAGATGGAAACAGATGGTCACAGAGGCAGGAGCAGGGGGGAGGCCAAACCCCTGAGACCCCGCTGGAGCAGGGTCACCCCACTGCTCTCAGATCCACACCCACAACACGCGGGTCCTAATTCTGTATGGGGGCTGCAGGATGGGGCCAGGCTCCGTGCAGGGCTGGGCAGCTGGTCCCGACTGGCAGAGGGCTCTTGGGGCACCTCTCGGGGAGGCAGAAGGTGCTGGGTGTGCCCCGTAGATGGCACTCACTGCCAGGGAAACACCTGGCAAWTTTGGAACTGAAGCATAATACGGAATGGGTGGAAAACATCCATCTTTGCCAARCATCCAGGCTCTGAGGGTGTTTTCAGCCCTCCCTCCTGCTCCTCACAGCATCCCTGCTCCCAAGGGTGGAGAGGATGTAACTCCCACTGCACCAGCGCCCTTTCTGCTTTGCAGGTCCCAGTTAGGRATGCAGCATGTCCCTGTTCTGGTGTCCCTGTCCCCAGCTGTGGTGTCTCCGCGGTGGCCCACGCGCAATAAGGTCAGGGCGAGCTCAGCACAGCGTGCCCCGGGCCTCCCCAACCCTGCAACCGGGGACGATGCATTCCCAGAGCGGCTGGAGCCAGAGGTGCCACCGGGCACCCACACACGGCCCGGACAGCGTCACCCCCCGGCCA
>NW_026623394.1:852856-856750 GCF_030028575.1 Malurus melanocephalus
CTGCACGGAACCGGGGCTCCGCAGCGGTGAGGGGCTCCTGGGTCCGCTCGGTGCCGCATGTCCCCCACCCGCCGGGGACAGGCTGTCAGCCAGGAGAGGCGCAGGGACAGCAGGGCTGCGTGTGCCCCGCACGGCGCTACCTTCGGCATCCTCCGCACCTCCGGCGCTGGAGGCGGCCCCGAGCCCCGTCGGTACGGGCGGGGCCCGGTCGGGGCTGGGCTCTCACGTACCGCTGCAGCGGAGCGGAGCCCGTGGGAGCCCCCGGGAAGAGCGGGGGGCCGGTGGGGCGGGACAGAGCCCTGGGCTGGGCCGGGCTGAAGGCGGCGGGGACTCCCCGGCTCTCCCACCGCTCCGCTCCGCCCCGCCGCATCCCCGCCAGCATCCCCGGGGGCCGCGGCGCCGCACGCAGCGGGTCGGGCGGAGGCCGAGCGCCGTAAGGGGGTGAAGAGAGGGGGGACCGGGGACACCCCGGGGGCGGTCCGCGGCCCCGATCCTGCCCCGGGGGCCGAGCCGGGCTGGCCCCTCCTCCGGCTCGGCCTCCCGCGGGGCGGCGGGCCCCGAGCGCAGAGCGGCGGCGGCGGGGCGCTGCCGGAGCCCGCTCCGCCGGGCCATGGCCAGCACCGGCTCCGCGCCCGGGAGCGCGGGCCCGGGCTCGGGCCCCGGCTCGGGCACGACGCTGCCCACCCGCTTGCAGGAGACCGAGAAGCTGCTGTCGGCGACAGAGGGCCGGGAGGAAAAGGGCCTCCGCGCCTCCAAATCCTTCACGGCAGCCTTGCCCGGCGAGACGGAGCGCAACGGGCACGGGCTCGGCTACAAGTCGGTGTCGGTCGGGCACCTGGAGGCGCCGCCGCTGTCGCCGTCCCGGCTGAGCCTGGGCAGAGCCTCCTCCACGGCCACCAGCACGGCGGCCCCGGAGCAGGGCCGCCCGCGGGACTACCTGGTGCTCGCCATCTTCTCCTGCTTCTGCCCCGTCTGGCCCCTCAACATCGTGGGCCTCGTCTTCTCCATCATGGTGAGTGCGGGACCCGCCGGGCGCACGGACCCGCCCGGTTCGCCCCCGGCTCCCCCCGCCCCGACGGCCGCGGCGGAGCTGTCCGCGGTGCTGCACCACCGGCACCGGCACCGGCACCGGCAGCGGCAGCGGCAGGGGCGCGGCGGGGCGGGAGGAGCCCGCACCGCTCCCGCAGCGCTCGGCCGGGCTGTGCCGCCCCGCTCGGCTCCCGCAGAGCGCTCCGGTGCGGGTCCGGGGAGCGCGGGCGGGCGGAGGCGGGCGGGGAGCGGCGCCGAGCCCGGGGCAGAGAGCGGGGAGGCGGCGGGATGGAGATGGAGATGGAAAAGGAGGCGGCGGGATGGAGATGGAGATGCGGGGAGGTGGCGGGATAGAGATGGAGAGGAGGGTGGGATTCCAGGGCAGGGCTTCGGGCAGCGCGGTGGCTCCGGGAAGCGCGGTGGCTCCGGGAAGCGCGGTCCCGGCCGCCAGGCAGCGGTCCAGAACGACTCGCCGGGCTTTCCCGGGAAGGTGCTGCGAAGCGAAGAGCTGACAAGGGATCTCCCTCCGCCCCTCCTAGCCCAGCCCTGCAGCACTGGGGAGACCCTGGCTGGAGGCTGGTGCCTGGCCTCTGGCACTTCAAAGGGACGGCTGCACCTGCAGCTCTTTTAGTTGCCCTGCAGAAGCGATTTTTCTCCATCGAACGGTCCCTACAGCTCAGCAAACACACCAAGAGCAGGGGAGAATGAACCAGCTGGCCTCCCACCCATCTCGGGTACAGGTGGCTCAGTCAGCACAGCCCCACACCCCCTTCCCCATCAGATGCCGCTCTCTGGTACACACCCAGMACCTTTCACGCCTTTGATTTGCAACAAAGGCAAACCTTTTCTTTGGAAACCAGCTCGACTGCCTGCTTACCACGCAGAAATACACTGAGGGGCACCTGCAGCCAGCGCTTCCCCCAAAACCRCCACCAACTTGAAGGCGGGCGCGGGCACCTGCCACAAAAAGCCCTCTAGAGAGACCAATTTCCATTTTGAGGAGGAATCATGGTTTCTGCCGGTGCCAGCTGTCATCTGCGTAGTACAGTTGTGTGGCAGAGCCTGTTTAGGCAGCACACAGGGAAGCCAGCCAGCCTTGTTTGGCTTTGCACTGCAAGGAGAGGGAAAGCAGCTGGGTATTGCATATCCATGGCAATAAACAAGGTCTCTCACGGGGATTTTCCAGCCACGGTRGCCCTCATGCAAAACAGATCCTCACACTGTCCCTTGCAGGCGGCGGGAGCCTCCAGGGTGTTGGGGATGAGCTTTGGGCCACACGAGCCCCGTGGAGTGGAATAATCAGTGGAAGGAGAGCAGGAGTTGGGACCGGGGTGTGGTGACTGTCACACCCGAGGGGAGACAGGAGCAGCAAGGCAAAGAGATTATTTGGTTGCCCTCTGCTCCCAAGGGCTGCCCAGGGCTCATCCAGAGCTGGGGAAGGGGAGGTGGAAGGTGCTCTCAGCTGAGCTGGTTCTCCAGGACAAGGTTTATGGCACACACAACACATCGGCAGTCAGTGCACATCCTCCGGCCCCACCACAGCCGGCCCTGCACTCCCTGTCCTGGGGTTTAATTAATTAATTACAGCCCTGTCCAGTCCTGGCCCTGCCYGCACCATCACCCCCTCCAGCCAGGGACCTCCACACGGTGGAGCAGGGTGAGCAGTGATCCTTCCTCCCTCCCCGGGGAATCAGGGAACACCTTGCTGGRTCCTCCTGCCTGCAGGAGCAGCTCTCAGGGCACGGGTGGATATTTCACCTGCTCCCAGCAGGGAGGAACCGAGCTCCCAGTGACCCCCGAGGCGCCCACAGGCTTCGRTCTTCTCCCAGAGTGAAGCCCAGGTGTGCCAGACCATGCACAAATCGGAGCAGGAACCAGGTTTTTGTGATTCCCGTCGCCTGGGGGAACAGGAGGACCTTTGCACAATGTGCTGACATTCCTTCAGCTCTGCAATTGTGCTTTTCTTTCCCTACTCAAAGCTTTTGCACATGAAAGCCTTTTTTTTTCTTTTTTTTTTTTTTTTTTTTTTTTTCTTTTTTCCCGGGTAATAAGCAGTGTCCAGAGAGGAAAGTAAATGAATGCTTTTGGGGCTTAGTGTCTCATAAATCATTTTTCAAAAGCTGCTCTCAGATCCCAGCAGGGCCTATGGCCAGAGGTGGAAAAAAAAAAAAAAAACCCTCTGCTCCAGCCCCCAGCCTGTTCCTGCTAACGCTGGTCTCATGGAAATGAGTTACCTGGAGGCTTTTCCACTGACTCTGGGATGAATTTTCCTTACCAAGAGATGAGCTGGCTGCTCTGAGGGGTTCAGGTCACTCCCCAAAGCAAGGAATGGGCACAAGGCTGGGTACCCCACAAACCCCCTGCATTCCTGCTGTGAATCTCTTCCCATCAAAGTGCAGCACCAAAGGGGGAAAGAGCAGAGGAGTCACCCAGCAGAGTGGAAAACTCCAAACAAATAAAAGGAAGTGAAAAAAATCCAGCCAGAACCACCACACAGTAGCATCAAGGGTGGTTCTGCTCAGCACTTGGTATCCAAAACAAGTTCTGTCATTCCCAAAAGATGTGGGAGAAGTCAGGCTATCCTCACCCATTTTAAATGCCACAGTCATCTGTCTAACTCTGGAGCTGACTTWCACCTCTCTTGGAATGTTTCCTTCAGCAAAAACACCAAGGATTAATGATTTATTCTGAGTAATTGGTGGAAGGCAGCAGAGAGCATCCAAAGCCAGTTCACAAACTGGGAAGGAYTGCAGGAGAGAGGATGAGATGATTTGTCTTCTCCATCCCTGGGACCAGCGCACGGAAGTAATTGCCTTCATTTGCAACACGGCCACTTAGGAAAAAAAAAAAAAAAAACAAAAAAAC
>NW_026623394.1:857335-893490 GCF_030028575.1 Malurus melanocephalus
CAGAGACTGGAAAACCAAACCCCCAGAGCTGGAGCTGCCGGTGAGCAGAGCTGGGATCCTGGCGATCCCTGGGCTCCTGCATCCTCCCCATCTCTCACCACCAACCCATGAGGCTTCATTTTGTCACCTCCTGTTCTGGGATGAAAATAGCTCTTGGCTGCGTCCCATCACTTTCGGAGCGGGCCTGGCAGACCTGCTGGTGAGACCGGGAGGGACGAGGTCCTGAGCTCTGCTSGTGTCACTGGTGGGGACAGTGACACCCAGGGTGGCTCCTAAACTGAGCAGRACATTTTCAGGGGGGCAGTGAGAGCAGCCACCCGCCCATCTGGGGCTCTGYTGGGTCACACAAACCAAAATGAGAGCGTGGAAACCTCCAGAGCTGCATTTTCCCTGCGGAGCAGCTGCCCGTGCACAGCCCGGGCTGGGGATGTTTTGATCACAGTGGAATTATAGCAGGGTGAAAATGAGAAATGGGGCAGTGATACCAAGTGTTTGTTCAGATCCTCAGTGATGTTTTGTGGTTAGTGCTGGAGCTGGACTGGGCCTCCTCCTCTTAATTTTTTTTATTTTAATTTTTTTTTTTTTTTTAGCATATGGCAGGGGACCCTTTCCAGCAGAGTTATTTTTGACATACACTTTTTTTTTTAAAGAGAACAGGGATTGCTTTAATCCACTTCCACCTTTAGCTCCATTTAACTAGTGCACTTGTTTATTTTTGAACTCGGGGTTTCCCCAGATTTAGCAGCCATGCTCCAAAGGGAGGTGCTGCCACGGGAGCTGCTGGCCCCACATCCTGCCCAGATCCTTCTCTTCTCCTCCAAGGCAGTGGGAGGGCCAGGGGAAGAAACCTTTAACCCATGTTAAAGTATTAAATACTTAAAAGCAGCTCTAAAGGAGGAATGTCTGCTTCAAAACAGTTAAAACATCAATAAAGCCCCATTCCCTGTGAAATTTGGGGAAGTTTTGCCCAATTCTTCCACTGGATCAAGGGTGTTTGGCTCCCTTTGCCCCCTATCCTACCTTGCTTCTCTTTCCCTTCATTCCAACTCTTCCCAACCAGGTGAAAACATTACCAATGAACCTTAAAACCCTTTATCCGCTTTTCCTCCCTCCAAACTCCCTTCCCAATGGGTTTTGTGGGAGGCAGAAGGGCTCTGTGTGAATTTGGGAAGGTTTTTTTGATCCAAAGAGCCGGGCTGGTGGCGGTTGTGCTGCACAGGGAGCAAACATTAACGCACGGTGAGCAATTCCACCACAACCCTGCTGAGTGCCGGGTGGTCCCTCAGCCATTGATGCCTTCCCAGAAGGATCAGGAGCCCCTTCTCTCAGCAGTGATGCTTCTCCCTCACCACGAATCCCCTATTTACACTATTTTTCACTTTGGAACCAAAATTTGCCCGTTAGAGGAGCCGGGGAGAGGATGGGTTCTGATTTAATTGCTCAGGCTGGAAGTTTGTGATGTTCTCTGCTCTGGGGGGCTGGCAGGGTGGGGGCTCCCCGTGCCCAGGGGGTCAGGGTTACAACAGAGCTGGCACTGAGGATCAGAGACCACAGCATCGCCCTCCTGCCCCGTCAGGCTCCAGGGCAGGCTCCAGGGCAGCCCACGCTCCTCCAATCTCACACCTTCCCCTCTGGGCTCACCGAGGTGCTCAGGACTCTCCCCCAGTTTGGGGCTCCCAGTTTGGGGCTGTAGAGGTGGGGAGTGAGCCCTGAGCTGCTGCCTCTCTCAAGGGGCTCTCTCTGTGTGTGTGTGTCCCCAGTCGAGGAACAGCGGCCAGCAAGGGGACACGGACGGCGCGCGGCGGCTCGGACGCATGGCCAGGCTGCTCAGCATCGTCTCCATCGTGCTGGGGACCATCATCATCGTGCTCTACATCGCACTCAGCGTCAGAGGTAACACTTCTTCCTCCTCCTCCTCCTCCCTCCAGCTCACCTGGATCCCAGCTCCAGCCCAGGGAACCCCCACAGCCATCCCCACCCCATTCCCAGCCCCACTGCAGCAGAGGGCACTGACTCTGGGCTGGTTTGACCATCACAAATGTGCAAAACACCCCAGGGAATGGGCTCCTTTCCTCAGAAACACCCTCTGCCCAAATGACCAGCATGGAAACCCCTCTCTGCCCTGTCCAAAGTGCCCTGGTGACCATACAAGGTCTCCCTGGTGAAAAGTTTTGCCCTGGCAGAGCCTGTGGTGGGTTTCGACAAGTGGAGTGCTGCAAAAACAGAAAGGTTTCAGGACACAAAGCAACCTGCCCAGAAACACAACCCCAAAATATCTTGGGAACCCCCTAAACCCAACCCGACCCACCAAACCAGTACGACCAGCACAGCTCAGGCAATCAGAGACCTCAGAAACACCCAAAGGCCAAGCCAAGAACATAAAAAACCCAATCTGGGGGCTGCCCTAAGCCTTCTCTTTCTTTTCCAGTTTCCTAGAAGAYGTTTCAGCATGCAAAATACCTTGAAGAGGAGGAAGACAACTTTCCTTTTGGGGTTTTTACTTTCAGCCTTGCAACAAAACAAAAAATTGTCACAGTGTAGGTGGGCAGCCCTAGACAGCCTGCTCTGGAGCGCCGTCGGAGGGAACGCATGCTTCAATTCACCGCCTCTTGGGAATGAATGAGCCTGTTGGAGGGATGKGATAAAAATCGCCAGGAGAAGGGATGGGAGAGGCCACGTGGAGAGGAGAAGGGGGAAATCCACTACCTCATTCCCCTCCAGCAGAACTCACGGAGCGGGGAGACAACTAAAAGGGCGAGAGGAGGAGAGAGTCTGGAGAGCGAAGCTTGTTTCGGAAGGGAAACGYGAGGAGAGAACGGGACGTTTTGAGGAGTCCTCCTAAGGATTTTGGCACGAGTCACTGGATTTTCTGGGGGGTTGTTGGTTTTTAAATCGTCAAATTCTCTGTGTCTACAAAAAAATTTAAAAAAAAACAACAAAACAACAAACAGCAAAACAAAACAAAGCTCAAACTGCCATCGGGAGCTGAGAGCTGTTCTACAGAGGAGGAGGAGGAGGAGGAGGAGGAGGAGGAGGAGGAGGAAGGAGAGCAGAGCTGCAGCAGGACCACGGCTCTGCTCCGAATGAAACGCAGCCGCCGAAGCTGGAAGATGTGGTGGGTGCTTTTGTATTTTTGATGAAAAAAAAAAAAAAAAGAGACAATGACCATTTGCATGCCTTTGGGAATGTTCTCCATGTCTGTTCCTACAAGCTCTTTTATCACTTAGGGCAGATCCCAGAGCTGGCAGAGCAGGATGATGTTGCTGCATGAGAACCCCGGGCTCCTCCTCACCCCCATCCCAAGGAAGGCAAAATCGGGCTCTCCCTGTGAACCCACACCTTTGTCTGTGCACCCAGAGGGAGGGGAGCACCCCTGGCACCGAGATGAGAGCCTGGTCAATGCCCAGCAGCAGTGCCAGGGCATGGAGAGCCCGTGGCACCCCCTGACCCCCCGATGTCGCGGCACAGAGGCTCCAGCGTGACCCAGCCCCCAGCGYGACCCTTTGGGGCTTCAGCTTAGGGCCTTCCAGCAGATTTTCAGGGCTGTGGAGGAGTTTTAGACCCCCTGCTCCTCTCCTTGCACCCCTCACCCAGCTCTCCTATGGCTCTGAAAATCTCCGGCGTCCCCAGAGCCGCCTGGGGTTGGTTCTGCGAGTTGTTGCGTTATTTTTTAACCTTTTCTATCACCATAACGAGAACACCGACTTTGCTCCTCCCACTCTGTAGGTACCGCAGGCCCTGCCACGTCTTCCACCCCATTCCCGTGGGATCCCATCCCCACACAAACCCTGGGGAGCTCCTGGGCTTGGCCCTCTCCCCGCCCTCCCAGACTATGCAAAGTCCCTCTGCCTGCTGTTTTTAGTCAGRCTCGGGGACTTCTGGCCACGTCCATTGGCTCCCTGTCTCCCGAGCTCCTCGATCCAAATTTTGGGGACACACAACCAAGAGCTTCCCTTCCTGGCCTTTCTGTCATCTCCAGCTGCGACCCAAAGCCACGGACTGGCTGAGAAACGGGGTCCTTCAGGGCACTGMTGCTCCCTGACACCCTGAAAAACAYCCCAAACTCAGACCAAATTCCATSCTTCCCGGGGCTTGTCTACATGGAGAATCCACCAGACACTGTAGGAAACTTCACAGCGTGGTACCTGCACTGAGCTCTGAGTGGGGTGAGCACAGGGTAGGGGTGAACTGCAAATCCACACTGGGGTTACTCTGAGTGCAAAGCCAGGCATTGCTGTGAAAATTCTCTCATCACCTTTCTGATTGCTCCTCTTTAAAGTGGGTTTTTCCCCCCAGATGTTCTTTAAACCCAGAGGGTGAGGATGCCAAATGCCCCAGACACGCTGTCAGTGTTTCTCTCTCCACTCAAAGGGCTTCCAGGGGCTCACAGCAATAGCACAGCACTTTGTGGGGCTCCATTCCCACCCAGCCTCTGCCAGCGCTTCATCACAAACCTCTGGTGTCTAAAATGGACCAAATCTGCAGCTTTTCTTGTCCAATTTGGCTTTTGTGAGTTCAGCAAGCAGGCTCTGCTGAGCACTGCTGGCTGGGAGCTCCCACTTCCATCCTCTACCCAGGCATCTCTTCCTCCTGAGCCCTCCAGGAACCATCCCTTGGATGTCCAAACTTCCATCTTCTGGCTGTTGAAATCCCATCACATCCCCCAGATATTTCCTTCTTTAACTCTTGGACCCAGAAGCCACTTGCTGGGGAGCATGTGGGGTTTTTTTGGAGCTATAATGGGGCAGTGCCTGCCTKTCCCTGCATTTCCTGCCCTTTGCCCCTGGAGCTGCTGGAATTCAGCTGATGGGAAGAGCCCAGGAAGCTCCTCCTTGGCAGGAAGGGCCCTTTTTTTTCAGGGAAAAGCGCTGCAGGGAGTTCTAGGACTTGAGAGTGCTGAGTGTTTATTAAGTAAGAATTTAATTTCTCTTTTATCATTGCACAAAGCCTTTCATCTRAAGTGCTTCCCTGCATCCCAAGGATCAAACCCTGCCACCCCCCCACGAGCTGGATTCACATTATTGCTCTAATTGCAGGAATGGAAAAAGCTCCCAAATCGACCCTTTTTTCTGCCTCTTCCCTGAGAGAACCATGCATGAGCACAGATTTCCTTGGAATCTGTTTTTTCCAAAGGGATCTGGACAAACTGAACCCCAGTGTGGTTCTGAATGGGATTCCTGCAGCCAGAGGAGGGAAGGGCTCTGTGAGGCAGAAGAAATGCCAGGTCAGGGTGGCACAGAGCAGTGAGGGCATCAGGACTCCCCTGGATGCAGAAGATTTCCCCCAAAACCCCACAGTGGTGATTTGTTGTGTTTGCCCAAACGGGGTTTGTGCCTCCTGTCTCATTGGACAGCTCGGGTGACGCTTCTCACCTCATTATTAATATAATAAAAACCAAAATATTCAATCCCTTCCATTCTAAAACCTTCCTTGAACTCAGATTTTCTCTTATCCTGCATTTAAATCCAGAGGAAAGCCTCTGCTGTTATCCCTGACAAAAGAAAAAAAAAACTTCTTCTGCTGTCCAGGGCTGGAGGAATGAACTCTCCAGGGACATCCAGAAAATCCCTTCTCGCCCATCAGCTTCTCCCCACATTTTGCAGCCTTTTCTGCAAAGGTTTTGCCAWTTGCTCTCTCCATCCCCACCAAGCAGCCCTGGTCCTTATCCCGAGCTCTCTGCCACCTGCTGCAGCCTCCTCCGAGCACACACGTCAGAGTTTTCCGTGTTTGGAACAAAACCAGTCACGAAATCCTCGGGSTCTGGCCAACATCTCCCCCCCAGGTGAAGGAAAGGTGAGAGCACGGTGTCTACCTGACAGGAGAGCTGAGCTGGTGGGAGGAGAGCTCGCTGATGGGATGGAGAAGGTGGGAAATGCCTCTAAATGTGAGCTGGAGTAGGAGTGACGATCGACAAGTGTGAGGTCCTGGTGGGATATAAATACACGGATTGCGCTGCTGGGGAAGGAGCTCCGAGCAGAACACGGGGCTGGGGGCACCTCCCTGATGCTGCTGCTGTCCCTGGGCTGCTTGGCCAGGATTTGGGGCAGAGCTGGGCCCTGTGGGGTGGCACAGAAGGGCCCTTGCTGGGTGCATCAAGGCTGGGTTGAAGCTTTAAGCTGAAGCAGCAGCGAACCAGCGCAGTTTTGTAGCAGCTCCTCGTGGGATGCGGTGACCGAGGGTCAGCAAAGGTCTGGCACGACTCAGTGGGGTCACAGCGACACGCTGGGGGCTGCTGCAGGGACCAAAGGCACCTGGGCACGAGGGGAGCAAAGAAGGGCACGAGGGGAGCAAAGAAAGCCACGGAAGAAGTTCAAAGTTTGCTGTCTTAAGGATGGGTTTGCTTTTTCTGCTCGAGATTTCAACCCGGTCCAGTTTACCCCGCTCTCACTTCTGTCCCCTCAGCTTTGCCACTCCCAGAGCATCCCTGAGTCCCACAGCTCTCCCCTCGCACTTTGTGCCCCTCCTTTAGCCCGGACAGGTCTGCTTGCAGTGATCTCTCCTCTCTGGGCTCCCCGCAGCTCCAGCCCGCGCTTCCCGACCTTCCTTCCCCGCACAGATTCTCCATGTAGACAAGGGGAGCAGATCCTGCCTTTTCTATAAAATTCAATCTCCTTTTCCATCTCTCCCGAGCCCAGGCAGAGGCTGCAGAAAGGCGCCCACTGGGCTGGCCCCACCCTCGCTTTGTTAATCGTCACACAACCACAGCCGGGGTCGCGCTGTCAAAGCCGAAATAATTCCGATTTAAGCTCGTTTTTCCTTTCAGTATACACCCTTTGATATTTTTTTTTTTGGTAAAAACCAGTTCGGTTTGGACTGAAAAACTCCCCTGCTTGGCCGCGAGCCAAGGGGGTGCGGAGAGGGGGGGAAAAGCAGCCTTTTCAAAGCGGGAATATTTGTAAGGCATTTGCTGACACCGGTAGGTAGCAAAATCCCAAACCTATAAATAAATACCCATCCAGGATAAGAAACGTCAGAAAGGGAACGTGTGCAGGATTCACCAAGGCAACCCTGATACCACCTGGGAGCCCTTTTTGGAAGGTGCCAGGGCTCGATCCTGGGCACGGAAGGGCAGGGWCCGTCCCCCCACTGGGAGAGCCGCAGTTCACACACAGCATGAACACACCAGGAATTGCAGCTGGGTGCTTCTCTTTGCTGACAAATGTTTCTTTTTTCTGCAGGATGGAATGGTATATCTTATATACTTTCTTTGTTATTTCTTGGCATGAGAAAAAAAAAAATTAAAATGTAACATGCATGGTCAAAGCTGAACTGGTTTCTTCTGTCTAAATGAGCAAAAAAAAAAAAAAAAAAAAAGGATTATTTGAGCTACTCATTCAGTGATTGCTTCACACTCTGAGAGCAACCAGTTGGTATTTTGGGTGCAGTGGGTTGCAAATAATATGCACAGGCAAAGAGTAAAGAAAACAGGGAGAGGTGCAGACAGAGCAGCCTCRTGCTGGTTTTTACCCAAAACACTGGCTGTAGCCTTCCCAGGGGTTTTTCCAACCCTGACAGAGCCACCAAAGAACTCCTCAGGAAATGCTGATGAGCAGATTCAGCTGCTGGACTTGCTGTGGGCACTTTTAGGAAGTGGTTACAGCCAGAGGGTGGACAGGCTGAGCCCTGTGACCCAAACCCAAATCCCTCTGCTGTGRCAATCTTTGGCCTGTCTGTCATTTYSCCTCTTTGCCTTTCTTAAGGATGCAAGCTGTAGCATTTTGGGGCATTGAAAAATGAATAAACAGGAAAAACCCACTCAAAGGAGCTGGAGAGGATGGAGATTTAATGTTCTTGAGCTCATGAAAAACAGAATTATCATCCTCATGAGTATCTCAGACACCAACCAAAGGAACAGGAATTAGTTCACAAAGCCCAGCCCCAATAAGCCCGGCTCAATGCTGGCTGTGTCCCTGAGGTTTCCTGTGGATCAGGCACCAAGCATTCAGTGGGACAGAGCTGCCCCACAGCCTCCAGCACAGCAGCACCGTGTTCAGCCTCCCTGTTCATCCCACAGCCCTTCTGTTCCCCTGCATCAGCCCCCTCCCCAGCCCTGCAGCTCGCTCGGGCATTTTYAACAAATGAAGCCTCTTTCTTTGGGAATGGTGCATCCATTCYCTATTTCTTTGGAAGCTGAGCCTCATTAGATTTGCTGGTTCTCCCTCCTGAACACCCTCCCCTGGTAACACCACCTAGAGCAGCGCTCTYGATGCTCAGCTTCACATCCCCGGGCTCGGATTGCAGCTGCTCRAACCTCTGAGAGGTTTAATTAGCCTGGGTTAATTACTCACAGACACACAGGTCCAAGCTTACACCAAACCACAGCTACTCCGGTTTTACACCAAGGCTGGGCTTTGCACAGAGCCTGATTTACTCCGCCCCAGCATCTCCTCACCCAGCAGAGGCAGAGCTCTGCACCAGGGCTTTGGCAACACAGCTGGGATTGCAGGGCGGGTCTGAAGAGCCAGATTGGTTTGTCCTGATAGAGAAACAAAACGTAAATGTTTAGCAACTCCAGTGTAGCTTAATTCCCATTATTCAGCAAAGCACAGAGGGCTGTGGTCGGTGGTACCTGCGTGCAGCAAAAGGGATGGAGAGGTCTTGGTGGGGAGAACCTTGAGGGAACAGATTCCATTTGCATCCCAGCACAGGATGGCTGAGGCTGCTTTAAACCATCTGCAGCATTCTTTGTGCGCTGCCTAAAGGACTCAGCAAGCCAGCAGAGTGAGTGGAGCAAAAAAACAACGGCTTTGTCCTGGAGGAGGAGGAGGAGGAGGAGGAGCAGGATTTGAATCACACAAAACCCCCCACGGCACGGAGAGGTTCCCGTTCAGCGGCGAGATCCCCCCGGAGCAGCCTGACCATGTCACCAGATGCAGCTCCAGACTTCAAAGGGCGCCGCCGCCAGCCCGGCCTCTGATGTTGCGCTCAAGACGCGGCAGCGCCGAGTGCTCCAGCTCCTGTTTTATTCATGCCCTGCTCTGATGGGCTCATGTATAATAGATCCGCGCAGGAACAGCCAGGGGTTCACATCCCATTTCCACGCCGCGCGCGTTCCCCGCGCTCGCCCTTCTCTCCCGAAGTTCGTCCTCACCGTGGAATTTGCTCACTGTGAGCTCGGGGTTCAGACAAAGGACACAAAGTTGGTCACCAGTTCCTCAACTGGTTTCTTTCTGGTGRCTTTGCTCCAGTCAGGAGTTAAAAAGCGCAGGGAGAACGTTTCCATTTTCGCTCTGGCTCCTAATGCTGGCTCGCTGCTGAGAGTGGGCAGCTCAGGGATTCCTCAGGCTCTCTCAAAACCTCTCAGAAGTCACTTGGGAGGTGATGGAACTGGAGCCATGGGCTCTGCAGCCACAGGAGCATGGCAGGAGTGCTCAGGGCGGCAGAGAGACCTCGTGATGAGCAGCACATGGACATCCTGGCTCTGGTGTGCAGCCCCAGCACCGGGCCAGAAAAGAATAGATTGTACCCCAAATTCTCCCTGCTCACAGAACAGCTTCTCAGCTGCAGGGATTTTTAAAAAAAGATGAAATTTGGATGTGTTGTGGACATCTTCAACATCTGGTAGACAAAAAAAGAGCAGAGAAAAAAAAAAGGATTTGTCTTTGTGAGGGCGCTGAAAGGCTCTGTTTTCCTATTTTCCTACCCCAACCCAGCCTCCCCTTTGCAAGCAGAAGCCGTTCCTGCAGCTCTGCATGTTCAGAACTGTCACTGCTCCCCTGAAAATGCAGTCACAGCTCCCACATCCCCACAGAGACCCTGAATTGGGAGCGCAGCTGCTCATGGGACCAGTGGGGTKRGAAAATCCCTCTGAGATCATCCAACCCAGCACTGCCATGTCCTCAAGTGCCACATGCCTTTGAACGCTTCCAGGGATGGGGATCCCACATGATCCCACAGGGTGGATGTTTCTATCACATCTCAGAGGGATTTTTTAGTCAGAAAAGACACGTTTGATAGGTTTTGCAGAAACTGGGGTTAGGTGGTGAGGATTTGGGATTTCTGTGTTGGAGGAGAGCCTGGCGTGCTCAGGTAAGTGGGAACTGCACCARCAGATCAGGTTTAAATGAGGACTTCTGCTTTATGGTGGCTATTGCTGGATCCTTGAGAAGACGAAACATCTCAGAACACCTAAAATAGAGAAATGGGGATTTCTCCATGAGCTCAGCCACCTCGTTCAGGGGCTAAAAAAACCCAACCCACTGACAACTGCTGGCCCTCATTGTTTCCAGCTTAGCTGTGATGGGAGATGCTATTCCTGGTCAAATGCTTCTGAAGCTTGTGAAGTTGTTTGCTTTAATAGCACACAGCGTGAAACAAAGCAAAGGCTTCCCAGCAGAATCCTCCTTCTGCCGAGCCCGCTGCACCTCGCTGCCGCCTGGAAACGTTTAATTACAGCCTGCAGATTCCAAAGCGTTTTCTTCCAATTGTTTGATCTTGGGTACGATTTCATAAAAAAAAAAAAAAAACAAAAAAACAAAAAAAAAACCCTCGTGTTTTATCCTCCTTCCCAGCAAGGATCRATGCAGATGGATCATTTTATCAACTCCAGATGGGCAGAAAAATAAACCAGTTCCTCATGCCCACAGGTYTGAGGCAGCTGGCCCAGGTACACAACGGACAGCAATAAAACAGAAGAACCTCCTGTCTTTAAAGCAATTCTCTATTTTGACCCTGATGTTTGACTGCAAAACAGAGCAGGTGTGAGCGGAATTGTCCCCAAAAATGAGTTAACAGCCCTTCCTCCCCTGCCCACAACTCCCAGAGCACGGCACGCCCAGCACTCACCTCCCAGGGGCACCACAAGCGCAGAAGGATCTTGGCTGCTGAGTTAAGGAATAGAATTTCCTGAGGAAGAGTGGGAGAGGCTCATTCCCCTGGGATGTGGTTGTGGTTAGACTGAGGATGCTGCTGGTGGTGCAGCATGGCCAACACGTGCCTGCCTGCCAGGGCAAAGCTGGCTCCAGGAACTCAGGGTTTCCAAGATCAAACACGCACCTGAATGAATTAAAAGGATCCAAACACCAAAATCCCCATGGCAGAATCCCTCCTATTCCTCCTTCCCCCTCCCAGGGACACCRTGGCCCAACTCGACCTGAAGCAAACCTGAAATATTACAAGAACTGATCATCTCCCATTGTTTGTTGGTTTTTATTTTAAAACAATTTCATCCAAGCCAGAGCGCAGGCTTGAAAAATATTCACATTTCCTGCAATTTTTGGAAACACAGGAAGAGCTGGCCYGCAGATCCTGTAAGGAACAGGAGGTGAAGGTGCAGTTGCTGCCCAGCACAAAGACCTCTTTCTGCAGAGAGGGCAGACACACGCCAGGAATGGTCCCTGCTGGAGCCCAGGCCCCCTCCTGCCTCTTTCCAAACTTATTTCTTTACATAAGCAGCGCATGCTTTTATAGACCTGAGTCACAAACCTCCCCACCTCGGTAATATTTTGAAGTAAATTTAGCACTGGTGATACATGCCTGACCTAGAGGGAGCTGCATTTATAGCACAGAAGGGAAATATCCACATATCCCCCCTCCTGCACTGGGGTGTGGTYCCAAATCAAGGCTGACCAAGCCCAGTCCAGCTTCCCCTGACACTCAAAGTGGGGGACACTCACAGGATCCCCCAATTGTCCAACACCAGGTTCCCACCCATCCCCAGTGGGGACAAGGTTCCTGCATGGTCCAGTTGCTTTTTAATGTAAAAAATGGTGGTTTTGTGTGTTAAAGCTGGGCCTGCCAGAGCTATCTCATCAGCACTTTCCAGCTACTCATGATTTCTTTTTACACCTGCAACATTCCTGAGCATCCTGCAGAGTCTTTAGAAAAGGTTCCCTTAAAAAATTTGGCGTTTCAGCAGCATTTCACCCAGGAAGGAGCCAGCTCAGCACAGGTCTGGGGTTGGAGGGATCTGTAGCAGATGACATGCCCAGGCACAGGTACCAGCAAACATCCTGGGGAAGTTTCCACTGTACAGCTGGCAGCTCAATGGGACTTTGCAACCTGCAGAGAGGAGCTTCTATTTTCAGTGCAGCTTTAGAAAGACAAAAGAGGGAGGATATTGTCCCCTCTTCCAAGAACTCTGCATCAGAAGGAYGGGTATGGGAGAGGGAGATAAGAAAAGGAACAAAACATCTAAACCCGACCTGTTTACAGCATTTTTGGGAGAGCCCCACGCTGTGCCCCTGCTCCAGGGTGGTTATCAGTGAATTTCCTTCACGTGTGCCTTTGATTGATAGGCTTCAAGTCACCCTGGACAACCCTACTCGACTTCAAAGTATGGGTGGATTTTTTAAAAAATCACGAAACCAAAAATAAATTCTTGTGTTTGAAATGTCTACGTGAAGCCAAACACCCGGGAAGGAAGGGAGGAGAACTGGACGGGCAGTGCAGTGAGCAGACAAAACAACACAAGAGGTAAGACCGCAGGAAACCTCCCAAAATCGCACCACTGGCTGGCACAGGGTCCACAGGAAGCCGAAATCCAGACAGACACAAAATAACCCAAAAAGAGAGTGGCAAAGGCTGTTTCAGGGGTGCAGAGGCTCTGGTTTCCAGGCAGGCTCCTCCCGCCTCACTCGCAGCGCTCCGGAATCTGGGTTAGCAAAGCCTCAGGGTCCCATTAGGAACAAAGAACAGGGAAAGGGCTGCGACAGGCGAGGATGGAGCCAGGCAAGAAGAGCTGCAGCACACGCTCCAACAGCTTGGGAAGAAGGGCAAGATGAAGGCGACAGCAGGCTCCGAGCGCTTAATGAGCACAGCGCAGCTGCCGAGGMGCCGGCAGCTCGCATTTTCTACCTGGAGATGATGGATAAAGGGCTGGCGGTCAAAAACGGCAACACCGACTGTAAACACTGAGGTTTTCTATYAAAACACTCCAAAAACGAGTCCACGTTCAGGGAGGAAACAAAGGCACTCCCGTGAATTCCTGATGGAGTGCTCAGCTCCCTTTGCAGCAGGAAATGTGCCGGTGGAACGGCACCGGGTTCGGGGGAGCAGAGCGGGGTTTATCCATAATTCACGAACACCCAGAGCGCCAGAGCCCGGCAGGAAGGACAGCAGCTCTCAATGCGAGCAGCAGCACTCTGGGAGGCGGATGGTTAAAAATATATACCCTACGCCTGTGCCACGATAAATTATTGACTGTACAGGGAGCTGGGAGAAAGGATTCAGTGCCATTAATAATTTATTTTCTAATCCAAACGAAGATGGAATTTTATGCACCACTTATTACCAGCGCCGCAACTGGAAAAACTCACTGCACTTCCCACTATCGGAAACYGGAGCTGCCTTTCCATTTCCCGAAGTTTTTTTTGAAGTTTCTCCTTTAGCTCGAGACATACAGTCAAAGCCTTCCCCTGGGAAAGCAGCTGGTCACTCCTGAATATTTAGCAGGCATTAAGGATCCTGAGATGTATTTCTGCTTTAAAGCAGCGTTTACAGGCAGAGCACGGAGAAATCCCTCCCMTCGCTCCCAGCTTTGTGCACACAGACAGGGATCACACTGCCAGACAGCTCTGCTCGTCTGAGAAAATAAATCTGGGAGTAAATAAATAAATAAAATCGAAGATTTAGCATTGATTACAAAAACASCAGGGGCAGGTGGATACTTCAGGCATGACAATGCCTGGCTGGAACACCTGAGCAGGGAGGTGGAAAACTACAGGATAACAGACTGACTGTCCTGAAGACAGAAATTCTCAAAGAGTTTTTCCTTTATAACACTTAACCCTAAAGAAAACCATCATCGGTCCACCTGTCAAAGAGCAGCAGGAAAAACCACCATGACAATAATCAGCCTCCTCCCAAGTAGATGAGTCCAGGACTGCACAGAAGAAACACATCCCATCAAACCATTTTGGGTCAGGAAATGTTCCCTCAGATTCGGTATTTGATGTAAAACCAGAGAAATTTGATGTAAAACCAGAGAAATTTGTATGTTCAGGGACAATTCCAAAGTGGTGAGATCAATCTTTCCACATCTTCGCTGAAGCTTAGGTAGGCAAAGATAGTAATGGGGGGAAAGAACCAAGCACCTTGCTTAGAATTCTAATTTATTATTAAATTACATATCAAAGCCTTTTTTTTTTATTTTTAATACATACAGAGAATGCACAATAGGTGAGAACAAAAATAATTACAGTTACAATAGAAGTTTCAAGAACATATATGAAAAGAAAAAAAAAATTCAGAAAGTGCAATCAGAAACTCATTTACAAAGTCTYGGATGTTTTGTGAGAAAGGGCTTTGTTTGGGGTGTAGGGTGTTTATTTACCTGCTTTCCTCAGCACCACACAGACCAACAGCTGCTTCTGGAGTCAGAAAAAAAAACATCACCGCTGGTTCAAATGTGCAGTGACAGGAGAATGAAGGGCACAGAGGGGACTTGCAGATGTCACTGAGAACATGGCTCAGTTTTGGCTCAGTGTGTCTCTCACTGCAGTCTCCTGTCCTGCACATTTCAGAATTCAATTCTGTTTTAAGGAGTTTCAGAATCATTTCCTCTTTCAGCACTGACAGCTGTTACCTCTCCTTCCTGCCTCAAATGAAAGCTTTGGGATAAAACCAGTAAAAATACAAAAAAGGTTATGCCTCGAGTGATCTTGGGAAATGAGTTGCTACATTTAGAGAGTTAAAACTCTCATTTAGTCGTGGCTAAATGAGCTGCACCATCAGAAGTGGTGGGGCAGCCTTGGCTCCCTGTGCAGCAATTTTGGGAAAGCAGCACCTCAGGGGACATAGCCCTGCAGGAAAATCTGTGGACAATTCATCTGACACTTTCACATCACCTAAAAATCTACTTTTGCTCTTTCATTTTCAACACCCAGCATGGAACTGACTCTTCTCACACTAATCTTAAGACCACTCAATGAAAAGGGCTTCTAAAYTACAAATGAAAATTCTGGTTGATTACTCAGCGTCATGAATACAGCAGGAATCTATACCTCACTTTGAAATGCAAAATTCCTGGAATCAATACTGGTTAAGAAAAAAAAATGTTGTGGCTTCTCAGGAAGGGCAAATTCATTTTTTTTCCAGCAGAAGAACAGTGGTCAAAGGCCTGGCACTGCCCTGGGGAGAGGCTACTGCTGTGGGCACCCAGTTCTGGGTGTTGCCCACATGCCATTGCTCTGCTGCAGCAACCAGAGACTGCAGATCAGATAAACATGGAAAAAATAGTCCAAACAAAAGGGATAAAAATATTCCCACCCGTGTGAAGTGTGGCATCAGTGTCACCAACACGATCTTTTGTGCTCCAGTGCCTGGCCAGGTTAGAAGCAGCTGCTTCTCTRGTAGGAAGAATAAAGTAGAAATTCAAAAATTGTGTGTGTGAAACATGCCCTGTAGAAATACATTGTGGATTTCCCCCCTTCATTTCCATGCTCAGCAATGATTTTCTTAGCACAGTTCTTCTGTTTGGTTGAGTTAGGAAACTGCCACTTTGGCAAGAATTGCAGGAATGAGAATTCTTTAACCACTTTTTTTTTTCCCTTGGAGCAGGAGGAACCAAACGGAGAGAACGCATTTAGCAACAGGAGACACACAAACCTGTATTTTGGGATTKGAGGCAGAATACTACAATCCACTGTTTTCATTTCCCAGTCCATTGTTCTGACCACAGCTCCAGGTTGTTAGAGATGAGTTATTAGGCTGATTCTCCTGAATTTTGGAAGCCTTTCCCTGGGCCAGATGCAAACACGCCYCTCCAGGGAGAAGAGCACAACACCCGCTCCCTCTGCCAGATGATGATGAAGGGAAAACTCCAAAGATAATTAAATGGATTTTTCAACACAAAACCGACTCAAAACSAACACAAACAAAAACCATGGAGGGGCTGCCAACACTGAAACCGTTTCCAGTAAAGCTTTATCAGAGATAATTCAGCATATTTCCATTATTTTATACTAAAATATATCAGTTCCTCCATAACATTTTCATAACATGAAAAATCAATTATGTTTACATATTTATTATAATCTACATATYTTCCATAGCAGCTTTTTCACAATAAGATTAAATATATGCACCAAATAATCAGTTAAGTCCAATAAAAAGACTTGTTATAAGATTAAATAAATGAATTTATTTACGGTACTGCAGATCTTATATTGCCAACTATAGAGCAACCAAATCCTACAAATCCTAAACAGATGCACAAGTGCTGATCAGAGTCCCTTAGGGTGGAGGAGGAATCAAAGAAAAGGCAACAGGGAGAAGAAGTTTGATCTCCCAACACACAGACCCATTAATAACCCTCCTTTATCCATCAAACCTTTTCATAAACCCCTTTAATAAACACTTCATCTCCAAATGGGAACATTCCCAAATCAACCAAATAATCACCCTTTATTGAAAATACAAGCCCCACRGTTTTACACGTATTAATTCCAAATGCTTCCAAATCCCAGCGGCAGGATGGCTGATTAGAAGCCTTTGTTGACTTTTTAGCACAGGGTTATTAAGTCTGCAAAGAAGCCTTTAAATCCAGATATTTGGGGTGTAACAGTGTGGRTTTACACAGTACACAGGCACAAGTCTCTACTCCCCCCAACTCACAGACACTATAAAATGAAGTAAAAAACTGTGTCTGTCCCCCTGGACTCTGTTCCAGAGGAGAACCTGGGGGCTGGGTGAYGTTTGTGGGTGATGGGATCTGTTAGGAGCACTGTAAGTGGATTGTGAAAAGAGTTAATCAGGTTCTTAGAAAGGTATTTCAGTGCCAAGGCTTGAATTTATTGGGTTATGATATGACAGATGGAAAAGTGCTGTTGAAAGAGCAGAAAAATCCGTAATGAGGGAACCTGCAGTATCAAAGCCACTGCAGATGTCAGCTTTGTTTAGAGACACCAACACAACAGGGTTCTTTTTGCCTGTCTGGGCCAAAAAGAGGTGGTTTTCCCCCCCAAAGAATGGTAAATAATACTTGTTTTACTATTTATACATTCAGCTCTTTGCTAGGAGGAGCTATGTCCAAAACCTTTGCTCCCAGACACAYTTGCCTCAGGTAGAACCATCACCATTTTCATTTCCAATCAACAGTTTAGATCATACCCTTCTTACTGCACTACCAGAATAACTTTATCTAAATTACAGTATAGACTTTGTAAACTGCTCATCGTGTCTTTATCAAGATCTTTATGATGCCAGCCAAAATCCAAGTATTTGCACCCAAAAGATTCCTTTAGATGAACTCATGTTTGGTCACTTTTCGGATGACTGAACACTTGAGTAAACAGCTGCTGGGACACTGTGCTCCCTTTTTACACAGGGGGACTTTGTCAGTCCCTTTAAAGCCACAAGAATTCTTCTGATCTCCCTCAGAGGGTACTTGATTCATATTCTGTGCAAAAAGCGAACAGAACCCTCCTTTTTCTTTTTTTGTTAACTTCGAGGAATTTGTGTGAAGCACAGTTTTCACAGCACGAATTTATGCAGAAAATAACTAGAACCTCACCCAGGAGTTAWAAAGAATTACAGAACACGTATTTAGTAGTAAAGCAACCTGAAGGCTTAAAGCTGCAATATTCCTCTCACAGGGTGAAATTCAGTGCTGGGCTGGGATTAGAGGGAAAAGCCTTCCTGCTGAGCTTSCACCCAAGACAAACTTAATCTTTTCCCACTCAGCAGCCAGCACCAAACTCTGCTGAGCACTGGAACTGTTCCCCCAGTGCTGGTGAAGCATCCCATGGGCACTTAACCTCGCAGTGAGAAAGGGAATTAAAAGACAAAACAAATCCCACCAAATTTAACCCAAAGGAAGAGGAGGAGAAACACTGCAGCTTCAGCCCAAGCCCAGTGTCACAGTCTACCATCRGGAGCTCCAGACATCATGCTGACAGCCCCAGCCACGGCGAGCAGGCTGTGGAAGTCTGACGCTTCCCCCACTCGCTTTTCCTGGRCTGGGAGGAGGGAAGGTGGTGATGAGTTTGAGCAGAGTCCAGGGGGGGAACATCCATCAATGGAAAGCGTACAACAGCAGTAGGATGGTGCAGACACCGATCACGCCGCCCAAAATGAGGGAATCCCGTCGCTTGCGGAGGTTGATCCTTTGGATCAGGCTGTTCACTGCTGGGAAACGGTCTTGGAGGAGTCTGGGTCAAGGTCATAGCAGCAAACAGTGAATTCACCAAGCCCCAAAGCCTGGAGGTGGAAATGCCAGCACTGCAAGAAAGGCAGAGCTACTCCCAAGSTGGAGCAGTAAAACTGATGGATGGGAGGATTGCAACTGCACTGCACTGATTACAGACCAGCAGAGAAAAGGGAGCRGCCCAGAGCTCACATTCACATTGAATTCACCACCTGATCACCTCAATTACCAGCATTTTAATCGTCAGTATGTGAGGCTTAGTTACTTTCACTAATTGTGTTTAAATGAGAATGGGGAAAAAAAAATTGGGGCGGTTACATAAAACATCTGTGGAATTTCTTCGATGGGAATCTGTTACTGGTGAAGGGAGCAACCAAAGGCATTTGAAAAAATAGGAAAACCACAAACATGCCTGACYTAACAACGTGGCACAGTCTTTAGCCCTGAGACAGAATATGCACAGAACTCAACAARCCAGAATCTTAATTAATAACTGCAAGAGTGTGACACACAAGAGGATACTCAGGCCCTGACTGCTTTTAGCTGTAAACCACAGCAAGCAGTGAGCAACTTCAGGTTTTTGAAAGCAAAAAGCAAGAAATGAAACAGAATTATACTTCCACAAGAACACACAGCAGGGAAGACCACAAAATGTTGTTGCAGATGTCTACCTGAAAATTACGTGCGGTGCCCAAATTTGACCAAAACCAACTTATTCACAACATTTGCCATAAAGATGCTTCAGTCAGATTATCAAGTGAGACTGATAAAACCTGTCCATATTGTCACTGATGACAATATAGGTCACAGAGCCACTGACATTGCTGATCCCCCAAATGACAGAGTGAAAATTGTACCATCACTCTTCTTACGCACCGGCAGCACCGATTTTTAGGAAAAAGGATACTTGCCAAGGTATTCATCTTGCTTTGTATTGACTTCAACATCCCTCTCTGCGAAGTCATATTTTCTTTAGTTGCCATGGCAATGCTGGGGGAAAGAAAGAGGATCAAGTTGTTGGTGCTAAGAATAATCCACAGCTCACACAAGAGGAGAACAAGCAGGCAACGCTTCTTCAGAGGACAATGAATGAGGTGAAGCAACATGAATGAAACCACAATTTTCCCATTAATTTCTACCCTTTGCAGTTAAGTGATTTCAGTTTTATAGAAGCTGTCAACAGTGGGAAACACTGAGATTTATTGAGACAGGCAGGGTTTGACTTTTCTCCTCCAGCCCCAGTGAAAACTGGCATTACCTTACAAGCAACATAAGAATTATGCTCTCATAGCTGAAGTTTTAAATTTAGAAGTTTGTTTCACTTCTAATGACGCTTCCATCACAGCACAGATAAAATAAATTTCTGAGATTTGSTCCAAATTAAGAATGTCCCCCACGGTATGTACGTTTTAGTTTTCTTTGTTTCTTTACTAATACATGCSCAAGCTGTGTTTTATCAAATATAAGAACCCAACAGAGGTGAACATAAAATAGGATTTCCCATTTCAAATTTAATATGTTTTGGAGGYCAGGAAGAAAGCAACTGTGCTCTTAAAAATAAGATATGAAATGAAGATTATAAAGAATTGCTCAGCTGACAAAGTTTGGGCTCTGAAGACAGAGCCTAAGAAAAAAAATATGGCAAATACTTGCTCTCCTTGCTGGCATGTGTTTTAAAAACACATAAAGCAGGGCATAAATACAACAAGGCTGGATAATAACTCAGAAAAGTCACCTCTACTGCTGTCAACTTCATCTACAGGAATAGGAATGATTAAAACAAGTCCTTGGATGAGTTTGTGAGCCTTAAATATGGAGAGGAAATGTTCTGGAGGAGTTAAAGTTAASTGGAACAACACAACACAACAGAACAGATAAATATAATAAAAGTAAGCTAAAGTTGTGATTTCAGAGATAGGAAAATGTGAAATGCTGCTTTTACCTGACACAAACACATAATTTTTCAATACAGATACTTTAGTCCTCTAAAAAAAGCAACAAACTCATAAAACCACTGCAAGTTTGCTGTTGAGAAGAGCACTCAGAGAATTTTGAATTACTAAGAATCAAGTTAGAAAAAAATAATATTTCCTCTCTGCACACAGGAAAGTTTGCTCAGTAACCTACAGATTCTTATCTMCCACCCCCACACTGACTTGGTATTTGTCCAGATGAGGTTTTAATAGAGTGTMTCTCAAAGCACTCCTGAATTAAGTCCCATATTTTTATAAGATGCATCCAATGACTCATTAAGATATCCATTCATTTACAGAAGTGAAAACACACGATGATTGCCAGCTGCTCCTGAGCCACCTCCAAGATGCCTTTGGAAATAATTATTCCAAATTACCACAGAACACAAAGTTCCTGCTTTAACACCTGAAGAGTGAAACTGTCYATTCCATATAATAAGGCAGGATGTAAGGGGTTAAGTTTATGTATGACAAGATTGAAACCATTTTCATTTTTTTTTTAATCCAGTATTTTCAAGAATTTAGCTCAAMGGGCTGGGTTTTACTGAAGAGCTCTGAAGGAAAAAAAATTGGGGTAATTACCATTTTTAATATGATACGGTCTAGTAATGAAATGTAATTGCTATATTCATGAACAAGAGTTTAACTGGATTCCAGCTCCTATTAGCAAATCAAAATTCAAGTAAAAAGCAATGTTGTTCATGTGTAATTTGATTATTCAAACCTTGAGCTGGTTTATCTAAGCCTTTAGATCTGTAAAGGAGATTATTAAATTTAAGGAGCAGMAGAGAACAGAATTCCTGGGGACCAGTCCAGGCCTTGGTCTCATGTCTTGAGCACTGCAGCATCCTCATATCCTTCATCAGACAGTTTTGGTTTCATTCCCATCCCTAACATATGTTCATTGACTTGCTGCTGCCATTGCCTCACTGACAAATGCATATTTTAAAAAATTAATCACATTCTTCCCATTCACAATATTGGCCCCATTTAGTCACTCCCCAGCACAATCCCCTCGGATCACCACGACCTGGTTCTGATGTTTTGGAACTCGTGCGCAACCTTTACGATAAAAAGATGAAAYATTTCTTACTGGAATGGAGATGACCCCGATTTAACATTTCACTTGGAAACCAGCAGGAACTATTCTCAGTGCTGCACTGGCTGGAACTACCAGAGCTGGGTRTAAACCAAGTTTCTAAAACCAGATGGTATCTGGCCTGCTCTCTATATTTAATATTAAARCCCTGCTCAAGKGCAACGCTCAACATTGCTGCACTASTGGGGAAAAATCCTCTCCTGGCTGAGCCCAAGGTCACAGCCATAAAACACCCACCTATCTCTTCCCCAGATCAGCAGGAGTAGCTCAAATCCCTGTGTTTGCAGCCCTATTSTGTCCAAATTTCTCCCCCATTCCAAGTCCGATTGTTCAGTGGGAATGCAAGCGGCCAAATCTCCCTCAGAAGCAAACCCGGCTGATATTTGCACTAAGTTTGCTGTTTTCACTGGCATAAAAACTCCAGGGTAATAAACACTTCCAGGCATTATCCCAGTTGGACAAGTTTAACACRCAGAGATACACTTTGAATGCTGCCTGACTTGGAAGCGAAGAGTTTTGACTTAAATAAATGTTTAAGCTGCTGTTATTTCACCCCATGCTGCAGCCGCATCCATCCAATGTCACCGAGGGAAATGTACCAAAAAATCAACTTCTGGCTTCACCCTTTGAGACACATCAGTCAAATCTATACTGCTGGAGAACTAAACTCTAAAGAACTAAACTCTAAACAAAACTCTAAACAAGCTGTGTTATTAAAAATCAAATAATTCGTGTATTACTGGAACTCCTGCTTCATTTTGCATGCCATGAATCATACTTGCTCATTGAAATTCATGACAAGGTCTATGATTAAGGGGAATGGACTGTGTGACTGTGCATAGAAATGAAAGCTCCAGGTTGAAATCGGTAAAAATTCTGATTGCATCATTTATTCTTTGTCTGGAGATRCATTTTTATATTTGCATCTCTGAACATACACACAGGTGTGTGTATCAATGCATAGCTGCACGCACAACCTTGCAAATGACTTTAAAGAYTTTTGGGTGTTTTGATGAAGCCTAAGATGAGAASAAACATTTTCCCAGAAATCCAACCRTTTTGCCTCCWCACTATGGCGAGGTGGTTGTGAAATGAGAGAATTATCAAAATGTAGATCATTCCATTCTCAAAAGTCAACACTCAACATAGCTGAGTTTTTCCCTTTTATTCAATCCTAATTACTACCTAAAGAAATAGCCCAAATATGTAAGGAGATGACATTTAAAAAATGAAATCTATGGCTTTGGTCTGGCTCCAGTCCAATCTGTCAATATAAAAACAGACAGGCCAGGCCTCGGAAACAGAATTACAATAAAATCCTAAGAACTTGTCACACTGTGAATGCAAAACTATAAAAAATATTCCAACTGAGCCAACAGAAAAACACAAGTTGTTGGAAAACAAAAAATAAATGGCTTGCTATTTTGGAGAAGTGATAAATGTTTGAAAATGAAAACCTGAGAACTCCAAACATATTAAGCAAAATCTCTGCTTATATTTAAATCTGGCCAAGAGAAGTGAACGCTGTTCCAAAAGAACTGCAGTACAAAGTATCACATCCCACTCGCTTCTGGAGAGAAATATGCTGCAGTAAGAACCCCACGTCACGTAATTCATTTAAAAATTGATTAAAAGTTTAGTAATAACGCCACATCTGGACTGACAGCCCTGCTCATTGCTTTAGTTACTGAATCATTTCAGCTTAGGTGCCCATTTATTCCCTGGCACGGAGGTTTGCTCTGTGGAGGACCACGCAGAGGAAGAGTCAGACTCCTCAGTTCTCTTCCTGACAGAAAATCAGAGCRAGGGGATCACAATTAGAGGCTGTAGCTCGTCAACAAAAACCACTGCACACACAAAAATATGCTTTCCAGTGTTTAGAATCACTGCTCAGCAACAACCCCTAAGGAAATGRAAGTGTGAAGTGTGGAGGAAATAAAACGTGATTTCCAGGCTWGCTTAATTAAAAAATGAGTAATGAACTGCAGCAGATGTAAACCTGGAAGACAGAGCAGTTAGAGTAGCCAGAATAAGCTAATTACATCTCAAGGAATCTGTCCTGAAACAGCTTCTCCTGCACAATTCCCTCTTTTATTTGGGTTACAATAGATAAAGCAATTGATCAGTTGGGTAAACTTCCATCTGGTGAATTCACTTTGAAGGCAGCAGGATTTGCCATCAATTAATGTCACACCCAAACACTTGCCATTAGTCCACAAGAATAAAGAGTTCAACAAAAAATTCACCCTGGTTTCAGTAGAAGCAGAATTCAACTCAGATATAAACGGAATTACATTTCCTACTCAATGTAGTTACTAAATAAGCTCTTTTTGTACCAAAACACTGTAGAACATTTTTGGCAACAACCAGAGCAAGAATTTACTATGGATAACAAACGGTGCAAGGTTGAGAGCTCTGAGCTCCTCTGATGACACAGAATCAAGAATGACATAATTACAAATAATTTTGCAGGATATTAAGAGAAATAAATGACCATATGCTGTTTGATGCTTTGCTTACTGGAATGGCAGCAAAGAAGAAATTCACCAAATCTTGCACATTTTTGAGAAGTAGGGCTACAAACATGGCAATAAAGGAGAGGATTTTAGTGAGGAAAGGAGCAGAACCCAAAGTAAAACAAATACAGCTGGGCTAAATTTGACAAATATTTTTGTGAGGATGTGGTTAAATTGTACCCACATTTTCAGGTATTATTGCACTGATCACTTCTGGTTCATCACTGCACATTAATGTGGTTTAACACATTCTTCCCCTGTGTTAATTATCCTGAGCCCACTGTGGGTACTTAAGCCAGCCAGCCCTTAATGCACACAGCCTTGCTGCACCTCTAATTACTCTTTTTGGTCACTTATGTCAGTACATGCATTATCTGAAAGCATATCTGGCTTTCTTTCTTCTCTTTTTAAAATTCTTTCTTTTTGTTTGGTTTTTGTTTTATCTTGTTTTGTTCTAATGCAATACTCTAAAGTTTAATATAATTAAATCGGGCATTATTATAGTTTGAGTTATTGGTTTGCAAAAGGTCAGCTTGAGAAGGGCACAGATGAAAAGTAATTTATGATGCTAAGGTTCTAAAAGGTCTAAATCAGTTTAAGAAGGTATCACTCAAGTGTTCAAACAACGTAAAAACCCCAAAAGATTAATAAATATACAACAGCAATAACCTCTCAAGCAGTTCTGGTAAAAGACCTTACCAGTATCAGCTGCACACCAGGTGCTGAATATTCTGAATACATTGAAAGATTACAGAAAATCAGGATTTGGATGAGTGTCACTGTGAGAAAAAACATCTTGACCACTGGAAGAGCCCTCAACAGCTCAACCTGAGATTCCCTCTGCTCCAAAGGTGATTCACCTTTGAACAGAAACCCAAATTTTCTAAGCTAGGATGAATAAAATATTTAAGTAACACTCTTATGTCAATATTGAATAGAAAAAACCCAACCCTAACCCACCAGCAATTCATTRTAATACTGCCAAGGAGATGGAAACAATACAGTTATTGTATAAATACAGTGACAGATATATTTAGATACAATTTAATGGAAACGCTGATTGTAGGGATAATAATGAAAATTTTTACATTCATTCCTACCTTATTGTTTCTTCTATCAGTCGATCTGAGCTGAAAACCAAAAGAAAAAAAAAACAAATTAAAAAAAGGAACAAGCACTAAGGACTACTTTAGATCATTAATCAATGTTCGCCATCATCATCTTAATAAATTTGCCCTTAGAATCTTTTATTTCTGGATGTTTTTGCTACTCCATAGGTTTGGTTTATACAGAGTTTGGAGAAGATGCACTGGAGTATCCTCTGGAGCAGCATTTCCTAAGTAGCAGAGCAGTAAGAGCAGCTGCTCAGAACACATAAAGCACTGAGGAGACAGAAAAGGGGAATTGGCACCATGATTTACAGAGAACTGTTTGGAAAGGACTGTCAGAGAAGGGAGTACCTAATTTTATTGCTTTTTAACCCTGCCCACCCCTTCCAAAAATGTCAGTAATGATTGAAAAGCWGAGACTTGGGTCCATCTCACAACCCTGCTCTGGGTTAGTTCCCCAAACACTGGGTTATGCTGCTTAATGAGGCAAATTCCTTCTGTGGCAACACMAGCTGGGTGAGAACTGAACTTATGGGAACACAGCACACACCACGTGTCAGAGAGCCCTGGGTGACACGTGCCCCTGCCCTCCCTGCCACACATCGATCCCATTTCTGTGCAGCATCCCTGGGARAAGGGCAGCCTAAAACCCAGCACCAGAGAGGACATTTCATTTAAAAACCGGACACGCACCATTCAGGGGAGTAATCAGATCCTCACAAGACTGCAGCTATTTCTCCTTTTCCATACTGAACTTTCACACAGGGTTTTAATCACTGCTTTGCAGCCAGTTGTGAAAGGCCAGGAAAACATCTCTTGTTACAGCAATCAATAGCTCCAACGTAACCCTGACACRGAATAGGTGAGTGCATTCCTGCTTCCCATAGTGCAGGAACAACRGTGCATCCCTGCAACTGCTCTGTTTACCCCACAGCTTCATACAAATTCCTGCAGAATAACTACAAAATAATTGAGTTTGCCGTTTGAGGAGGAAATCAACCTGACAGAATAGTTTTATGTTGGCTACAGCTTTCAGGATTAAATCAGAATTTATTGCTTCCAAACGAAGAGACACCGAAAGGGCATGGCCGTCTCCATCTTCCTCCCTCCTCATTCCAAGTGTTTTGCCACTCGGGAAGGGAAGGTACTGCCAGCCCCCAGCACAGCACAGCTCTGCCTCTGACTCAGCCAGAGCTGCCTGATTTGGAACTTTTCTTCTTCCCACAGAAATTCTGGAGACTCCCCCCACTCAGCTCCAGCTGGGGGTGCAGTGAAGGAGAGCGCTGGGCAGTGTAACCTTTTCAGGAAGGGGGGACAGGCGAACAAAATCACTTTATTTGCCTGTGAAGAGGAGTGAAAACATGAAAGTTGCTATTTCAGGCTGTCCACGAATGAAATATAGACACAGAACAGAGCACTAAAAATATTTTGCTCAATTTTAAGCTGCCAGGGACTCGACTGGGGCAGCAGACTGGAGCTAYGCTCTCCAGGATTCACAACGTTGGTTTAAGCAAATAAAACCAGTTTTATTCGCTGTGTGGTATTTATTACACTGGCACAGAGAAGGAAAGCACGCTGGCTGCATACACAGAATGATGGCAGCAGTCTCACAGCATCTCCCAACGTCCCCAAGTCAGGCAGAACAAAAAAGCAATGCATTAAAGATTTCTGCAATCGCTGAGTCTCCAAGATGCACAATCCAGCTGRGAACGTGCCTTTCATAGATAGTCTCTAACAGACAAGGGTGTTATGTGGGCAGGGCATAATAAGAATAAACTGCAAAAGCATTAGAAAACAGCCTGAAAAGCAAGAGCAGTGCATAAGAATGAATCATTTTTTAAAAAAGGTTTGATTTCTTTTTTAATTTATCAATGAAAAAGTATCAAAAGCATTGCTGGAAATAGGTTGCACTTAAAAATCATCTGTGGAAGAAAAGATTGCTAGCATAGCCCTACCAAAAAACCTGCCTCAGAAAAATCATTACCAGCTTTTTGTCCATTTAACTGATGAAATTACAGTACTTTTATGTTGATGAACTGAAGATGACAGAGGAGCTGAACAYTTTTACAGACCTCAAGTGAACTAGGATGTTCTCCAAGGCTTTTAGAGCACAAAAATTAGTCTTGCCAGTTAGCAGCAGAGACACTCACTGCTTTTTATGTTAGAGAAAGCTATAGTTGGGCAGTTTTATTACTTAGTCAGAGGCATAAAGACAAAAAGTTATTTTAAAAGCTTCAGATTAAATTATACTGCGTTATTTTTATATGTGCKTGTATGTTTATAGACACACAAAAATAAACCCTGGAAATGTGGCTACCTGTAAAATGATGACAGAAGGTAATAAAAATGTRCAAACCAGTAATAACCAGTTCTCAACACCAACACACACAGGCATGAGCTGCAAATGCAAACTCCAGGCATTTACCAGGCATCTGAAGCCTCAAGATTGGTATTTCTCAACTTACATGGAGTCTCTATAACTCTTTAAAAGAATGAGATGCACAGGAATTTTCTTCAGAATGAAGATATGAAAGTAAGGGCAGACTTAAAGGAAGCACAGATTTATTAAACACAGCTTCCAGTGTGTTCTCTCCACCCCAAGAAGTATCAGCTCTTGAGAGGATTTCCAAACCCATCCCTCCTTGCAAGGTGAACAAACCCCACAGGAAATGGTCACGACATTAAAATCCCTGATATTCTGACAAAGGAACGGGAACATTGCGGGGATTTGATGTGCAGATTTGGATTCCTTGGCAAACACAGATTGTAAAGTTCACTCGCAGTGACACCCAAACAGAAGCATCTGTTTCATTCATTTTACAGCTCATAACCATAAAAATAAGTCAGATTTAAGAAAGATCAAGAACACAAAGTACAACAGGGCTCAGAGACTCAAGGGAAGTTAGCAGATCTCTGACTATTAATAACCTGTTCTCCACAAATAGAAGCTGTTCTCACAATTAAAAATAATGTTCATTTCAATCGTTTGCCAGAATAAAAAAATAACATTGAACCAGGCAACTGTGCTTAACAATCAAAACACTACAAAAAGAAGCTCCKAAATTAAAATCTATTGACTTTGTTCTTCTGCTGTCCAAGCAGAGACAACAAATGCAGTGGACATTTCCTCATGAACATCCAAGCAAAAGATGGTTGTGGGCACTATTAATCTGACTTGCCATCTGTTTCAATAAGCTCTGCATTTTCACCTGTCCAGACAAAGCCACTTAAAAATACTCCACAAAAGAAAGGCTGGAAGATGCTGAGGCAATCACCTCCTGTAAGGAATGGCACAAACCCAAGAGCAGCAGCCATGCATATGAAATCACCAGGCCTCCGTGCAACTGCTGCCTGCAGAAGAATGCACAGCTTGTCTTTTAAATATGCAGACAGGTAAATTAATCTGCAGGAGAAATTAAGTGAAAYATGCCTCCAAGATAGAAAAGAGTCCTCCCCATCACATCAGGATTTTGAAACTAAAAGAAAGCCTTTTGTGCTGTTTTTAAGGCAAATCACTGTGTCTGTACTTAAATAAAATTCATTAATACAGATGAATATTTAGCTGAGKATGGGGCTTCTCCCAGTTTTTATAGATTTTGCTGCTGATACCCAAACCAAGCACTTGCCAGCAGTAAAACTCATCTGCAAACAACTCATTTCAACACGATTTAAACCCTTCAGATGAAATTAAGGGCAATTTTATCACATAGATAATTAAAAAGGGACAGGGGAAACCCTGTAGAATAAACTAAATATAGCACCTGATAACTATTTTCTTCCCTTCATAAAGAGTAACTACAGAAATAATAATTTTACTTTGTACTTTCTCTAACTGCAAAATCAATCATGAAGGCTCTGCTCTTTTAAACTGCCTCCAATAAATCTTCCATATTTTCACAGTCCTGGATCACCAGGCAATGGGGAGCTTCCAGGAATGCAAATCCTAATACAAATATACAGGTTATGAGGCAAATCTGACTTACAGACTCAGTTATTTTCATCATAGTAACAGAATAATAATAAAAAACTACTGTGCACATACACAAAAAAAACCTCAGCTCCAACTCATTTTTTCCTGCTTGTCATCAACGTTTCTTATCATATAAAAAATTCATAAGATCATTAAGCTCTTAAAAAACTTAAGAAGAAGAATGTAAAGCAGAACACTCCCTGTGATAACAACATATTCCAGATTTTATAAGGCTTGCCTCAAGTTTGATTCCATTTAGTTTGAAAGCGGCTAAAGAAGACAAAAATTGGTGTAGAAGTCTATTCATTGAGTAGGACCAATATATTTGACCATGAAGCCCACATCCTCTATTTCCACCCTGAGAAAAGCTGGCTGGCCAAAACCAAAGACATGAGGCAAAACAGGCATTTTCAGGGATGAACAGTTTCCCCAGAGAAACCACTCTGAAAGCAGAAAAATATTCAAATACTGACACAAACTGCTCTCTTTTGTGGGTTTTCTTTGAGTGTTAATTCAAGCACAAATCTGGATGCCAAGGAAATGCAATGTTTTCACATTTTCTGTTGCAGAAGGCAACAATCAAACACAAAACCCAGCACAAACATGAGCATTAATCAATGTATAAATTTGCTCAATGTCATCACACCTACAAAATCTGAACACCTAAGTAAGCTTATTTCYGCACATCACTGCACAGAGGAGTCTGACGCTCAGAAATAATTTGCTTTTCAATAAAAGCAAAGAATCGCTGCAAAATTGGAAAAGAAAAAAGCACAATATCATGTTGGCTTTAATCAATGCAAGCAATTTGTTAAATCTAGAATGAAAGGCACTGGAACAGAACCCATTGCTCTAGGCAAGAGAAAACCAACATTGTCTGGTGCTGAATTTCTTTCCAGATGGAAAGAAATTGTACATGAGGAAAAAAAAAGCCACACAGAAGGCATCCTTTTCACTGTAAGGSAGAATCTGCCAAAGGATTTCCAGGAAAATAATCTGGTGAAACCTACCCCCTCCAACTGCAATCCTGTGACACAAATTCAGCTAAAAATTTGACTTCTAGCTCCATCACTAAGTAAAAACCTCAACAGCTCATCAATTCCAGCAACTTGGACTTTGGATACACCGAGAAAAGCAGTAACACCTGTAAACATATCTACATGTGCAACATAACCAAKAAGAGATCAGTTGTTCTAATTCAGTTTAAAGTACAGTTCAAAGGAGAAATTCTAACTCAGTTTAAAGAACAGCTAAAAGGAGGCAATRAGGACCAAGGGATTTTATTCCTTTGCAGGGAAATCCCTGAGATCAGGGATCYACCTTCACAGGTCTGAGAACACCAACAGGCAGTTTCCAAATGGTATGGCCTGCACCTCCACTGAACTGCGTGGAGTTGTCTGGGAATTATCAACAAAGTGAAAGAACTGTTCCTCTAAAAGAGGAGTTAGCCAAGAAAGCTCTTTGGCATGCAGACGACTGGAGAAAAGTGCCTGAGAGCCCCAAGAGGRTGAGCAGCAGCAATACTTCTTCCTATAATGCAAATCTATAAGGRAATAAGAGCCTTCTCCATAACCTGCAGTGTTCAGTTCACCCAAGGAATGCAAGCAAAAACTTCAAAAATGAGAACAGCTCCTAAATGAAGCACAGCAGCTGGCTGAGCACAAACCCAGTGTTAGGATGGCACCACCAGCCACGAATGAGGCCTCAATTCACGGCTGGGGAAGTTCCTGAAGAGACTGAGCCTCCCATATAATTGTTCCATATTACCCATAGGAACGAAGTGAAGCAAACTGAGGAGGGCAGGCCTTACTGTAAGTCATTATCAGCAACCACAACTGTCAGAACAATTCCAGTAACTTCCTAATGGACTCTATCGGCATTTCCTCAAATTTTACATCTGCACGCAGAGCCAGCCGTCAGTGCCACGGCTGCCTGCATTATTTCCTCTGGTTTAAAACACAGAATTAAGATGGGACCTTTAACTAAAGGGAAAAGCCCTCAAAACCAAGCAACCAGGCTGTGATATCTGACACTGACCTGRCTAAAATCGAGCTCTCCCAGGACAACCTGTCACAGCTGATCTGTTGGGCACACACAGACACCAGAGATGCTCAGCTTACAACAAACACAAGCTGTTTGTAATCTGTGCTGCAACAAAATWGATTGTATCGCTTTTCTAGCTCAGTGTTTTTTGACTAAAGCTTGGCTRAGCTAAAGAACTGTTCTGCTAATTCACATATTCATAAGTAACCAAGAGAAGAGAGAGAACAAGGGGGGACTGTCTTCTAGGAGAGCCCCACCACATAAACAACTTCATAATTAATCTTTTCTTAATTTCTAGTTGGACTAATATAGAAATGAAGCAAGAGGTATCCCTAGGATGACAAATTAACTTTAATACAGTATGAAACCCTAAAACCCACACTGACAGACACGTGTTCTGCTCCCTAACTGCATTTTCACCTGCTGTGGTTTTGAGGGTTTTTTGGGAGAAGCTCTGTGGCTTTCATCCAGGACTTGGCTGAGGTATCTGATTTACAACTCTCTACCTGCCTGTTCATTAAGTTGCAGAAAATAATTCTTAAAGCTGCATAGYTAACTATGCAACATAACAAACACTTGTGGTTCAAAAAGTGCACACAACATTTAAACCATCCACAAGCCCAATTCAGGATGCCATTCRTTAATGGGTAAAGATCTCAGCATTTTTCTTCTGACCCAATTTCCCAGTGTTCTTAGGGCTCTTTTTATCTGAGACTGAACAAGATGCATTCTTCCAGAAGTGCAACTACACTTGGTATAAACAAATCTCTCAAGTGAGAGGAAAACACACTGCATCTTTCAAATCACAACAGAACTAAGGTCCTTGAAAAGTTCTAAACACAACTCTATTATTAGGCTAAAATGAGGGTGCTTTAAGGGGAATTTGGATCTAGTTCTGCTTGGCATCATGGATTTGATAGAACACAAAGATAGCAGCACAGCAACCATTCAGCAGCCAAGAATGAGGAGAACCTACTTCTGATGCATTAGGAGAGGCTGAAATTAAATAAAACTCAAGAATGACATTTATGCAGTAGTGTGGTAACTTTCCAGAGATACACTTTCYATATGAGAAAATGGAAATAATCGCTATTTAACATATCCATACWCAACAAATTGAGTTCAACAACTTGTTTTTACTGGAGGATCCAACAGCAAATAATGAGCAAGAACTTCTGGCCCTAAAGAATAATGAAGTGCACAGCCACACTGACAAAAAAAATGACATGCTGCATTAGAATAATAAAAGTGATTCTCAGATTGCACAAAAGAAATTCTACAAAACTCCACAATTGTTGATTCTGTTGAAAAGCTGCACCTGCTTTTCAGAAGCAACCCATGGAGGAAGGATTTCAGCACTCGTGAAAGCCCTAATTTCAATCCAGACCTTGGAGGGGGGAAGCTGTCCTAGTTAAGAAACAGTGTTGAAAGGCAAGCTAAAAACAAATAAAACATGCATCACCGACTTGTTTATGTCTGAAAGRAGCAAAAAACTTCAGAAGAAACCACAGAGCCCTGAAGTCTGAAGTGYGGTTTTATATCCTTCCCTTTCCCCAAATTAAGAACAAAGTGCTGTTTCTAAGGGAAAGCCCAGAATTGAGAATCAGAACAGAGTTTTAGTCTCAACCACTTTTTTTCCCCCATGATATATTCAGGTAATCTTTCACTCTGTGAGGGTTTTCTCTTTGATTTCTGCAGACATTCATTAAAACCTACAAGAGTTTCCACAGCCACTYACATGGAATTTCACCCATAAACCTTCACTTTTTATACAGATGAAAAGCAAACCATGAGTTTGAAGCTCTTAATGCTCAATGTGTGGCTGCATGCTTTGTCACCTGGATAATTCAGTTTTGTACTGGAAGAGACAAAGGAAATTCCCAAACTAAGCTTTGTGCTGTGTGTGGTGGGTTTGATGTTTTTTTTCATTTTGTGTCCCCATCATTTTAGACATATTGAGGTATAAAAATGTCACAACAGTCATCAGTGTCAGGGAAATTACTGATTACAGTATTGTTAAAGCAATCCAACAATCAGGAAAGCATGCAAATAAACATTGAGACAYAGAATCTTTGGTTAAGTGTTTTGAGGTAGGCTTGGTTTTTTAAGTCCTAAATACCGCACAGGAAGATTAAAAAACATAGTTGATTTTACCATAATGAAACTCAAGCTATTTTTAGAGAAAAAAAAAACCCTCTAAAATCCTGAATTGCTTGGCTGATTTTCACAATCTTTTATTAAGTTATTTATAAATAACAATAATRCCCAAGAGAGCATCTCCCTTCATTGCCTGGAAGCTTTGAACCTCCCCAAATTCTCATTAAGCTACTTCAATAACTTGCTCATACACTCATAGAATTATATACAGTGAAGTTTCTCCTTTTCCAGAAGATGGAACTGGCTCCTTCTCTGAACATRTTTACAATTATAAGAAGAAAACAGCAATTTATGCCCAGTCTGGTGCTGCAGTTGAGTGTATGAGATTGCCAAATGTCATATTCAGTCCAAGACTGTGACACTTCCAGAGTGGCTTTGTGTCCCTCTGCYATGAGCCTTCAGGAGACTTGGAGATAAAACCCATTCAGTCCCAGACAGAGATAAGGCTAAAGGAAAGAATCACTGATGCAATCAAGAAAAAACTCTGCAGCAACAGCAGACAGAGCAGAAAGACAGACTAGAATTGTATTTTGAAACAGGATTACAGGACAAGCTGTTGTGCATCCTTAAGTAAGCCTTTGCAACACCAAAAATCCTCCTTTTCTCAAATCCCTTCTTTGAAAACCGTTTTCTTTGTGCTGCTGCTCAGACAGAGCAGAGTGCTGCCCCAAAAGTCAGAGTTATTCACTGGTAAGGCAGCAAGGAAATTACCACAGCCATCCTGGCACTGGCATACACTGTTAATGCAGCAATTTCTCACTCTTCCTTATTCCAGACACAAAGAAAACAAGCCAATGGTGTTTGGGAAAACAGTGGCACACCACTGCCAGAGCTCTTGCAATTAATGGCCAGCAGAGAGACGTTTTAACCTACATTCCCCAATCCCTCCTTGCACTGTAACTTCCAGTTCAGTGGGCAAAGTGCTGCAGCCCCTTCAGCAGCCCTGCACCCAAACAGCACCAGATCCAGTGAAAACCCTGCAAATCACAGCCATGGAGAGCTCCTCTGTCCTCCCAGGGCAGAGATGTTTGGGTTTTGTTTATGACTGCTAAAYAGCAAAGCAGATTATTCATTACCAAGTGCTGCCTCGGTTAAAATCTGCATTCAAATTAAGAGAATGGAACCACAAGACTGCTGCATTCTGCTCTGACAAGAACAAAAAAAAAAGTTTAATTAAGAGGCAAGTTTGGTAATTAAAAAAAAAAAAAAAAAGYCCTTACTGGGCCTGACTAAAGTGGAACTCAGCAGTTCTGAGGCTGCAGAGCAGGCAGGCAGCAGGCACTCAGGGAAGAGGCTCATCACATTCCTCCCTCCCTGCTGCTTCTCCAGCCACCTTGGGATGGAAAAAGGAATTGGTGAATTAGCTGTTTTTCCTGCATTATCTCTGATTCCAGGAGAAGATGAAGGAGATGCAGGGTGAATTCTGTGTCAGCTGGAGCAGTTACTGCCCAGGCATCTGTGTGTCCTCCCCTGCAATTGGAGGTGAGGGAGGGGATGGGAGGGGAGGCAGCAGCAGTTCTCTGGTCTTAATCCAACCCCAAAGTTCCACTGAAATCCACAGGAGCCTGAGCTGCCACAGCACAGTGAAWGGAAATCAGGGCATGCAGAACAGAGAACAGGGACAACAAAAGGAAAAGAAATTCTATTAAGGTAKAAAACTGGCAGCTTTTTCCCAAAAGATCGAGTCACCTGTAATCAAAAACCTCACAAGGTGTCTCTGCATCTCGTTGAGCTGATTTCTCTCTGCAAATCAGTGCTGAAGTGAAAATTTGTAAGGAAAGACAATATTTAGAGGAAAAACAGTCACCAAGTCACTCCCTCCATTAAGATCTTGCCTGTAYCACCAACAAAGTTTGGAAATATTTTTCCCGGCGATTATTCTCCACTGAATGTGCCCATTTGTGCCCAAACAACAGCAGGAAATTTGAAATAGTTCTGCTGATAACAAAATGCCACAATGAAAGTAATAAAAATATTTAGTACTCCAGAGYACTTCACATAYGTGAAGTACTGCACAAACATTAATTTCTCCTAATCATCCCAGGTATGTATTATTCATAGCACCATTATACAACTGCYGCAGGTTCCTGTTATTTCTTCTGCTCACTTCTCTTATTCCTCCTTTCTCTTTCCCATGCAGCACACGTCCCTCTGATTTGTTTGCTCTCCTCGTTTTCTTCCTTCAGAAAGTTTTTACCCACCTACTCTGGCACCCTGCCCCTCCCTGTGCCAGTTTTAAACATTTGTAATAGTTTTAAACAATATTTTAAGACACACAGGGGTGTCTGAAAACTCACATTAGGTTCATCTCATCTACCTGCATCACTCCAACTAAAGAATTTTTGTTTTAATTTTACTGGATAGATCCACAGGCTGCATAGCAACACTCACCAGAAAAATGCAGTCACATGACAACAATTAAAAACACAGTTAATTATATCTGCATCACACACACACCTGCTTCACCACCAGCCACTTCTTTTAGAAAGGGATAAATGACTAATTTTTGAGTGCTGGAGCTGAGCAATAAAGTAATAATCCCACAGTTACCCCACCATGACACAATTGGTCTGTTTTCACCTAGTTTTACAAGGAATTCATCACAGGTAATAAAATCTGTAWTTTCAATCTAAACTTCTGAAGACTCAATTTTTACACAAACTCATCAGTATCACCTGATATCACTCACAAGTASCAACACAAGGGAAATTTTCACTTGCATACACACACAATATTGCAAATTTAATCAAGCACATTACTTCCTTCTTTGCTGACTTAGACCATAACTCATCAATAACTGCAGAATTTCTCAGGGTAGACTCTAAGTTGACAGAATTGTTTCCTCTGAGGCAGCACTTTTCAGAGCAGTTTTGAAAATGCTAAGCTAGATCTATTCATCAAAAYTGTTTTCTTTAGATGGAAAACAGTTTCAGAAGAAAAAGGATGCTTTGTTTGCACCCCTGGCCAAAAGCATACAAAYAGAGAAGATGAAATACCTTTAGGGAATGGGACACAGCCAAGAAAACAAGCTCTCAAAAATGAACAGCAAACATGACCACTCTAGATTGRGTATTTCTATAAGCATCTGACATGCCAAGAAGTCCAAGGTATTAAGTAAAAACATTAACAGGGCATCAGTATTTAACAAGATCTGTCTGCCAGCTTTATTTTAATTAATAGGAATTATTATTTTATTTAAAAAA
>NW_026623394.1:893620-900287 GCF_030028575.1 Malurus melanocephalus
TGGGTGACTTGGAAGCTTCATGACTCCCACCAACAACCAGCAGAACTTCCAGAGAAATCTCCTTTCCCAACAGAACTCACAATGAGCTGATTTATAAAATGGACTGAGCAGCAGTGAAGCTTTTGAAGGGACAGGAACACAACATGTTTTGTCTCACCTATCCTGGTGTGGGGTGAGGCAGCGCAGGGCCCCCTGTGCCCCCTGCCCGAGGGCTGCCCCAGCTCCACTGGGATCCCAAGGTGGAAATCCCAAYTGCTGCCAGCAGCACTGACACAGCAGCCAGCCCCATCCTGGGAAAGGGAGGCCAAATGGATCCAGGATCCTCATGGCTTAATGGAAAGCCAGGCACAGCCAGGGGCTGCACAGCACTTCRGCTGCCCTGTCATTCCCTTTGTGCCTAATGTATGGTGGAACCTTTCATTCATCAGCATCTTGTACTCACAGATTTTTCCTTTCCTCTCCTTTTTTTTTAGGATTACCTACATGTATTACATTTACAGAGAATCTCCTTCGTGGTGTTCATAATGTGAAACAAAAAACAAAGAGGCAGATTTAGGCAAAAAGCAGAAGAGCTTCTCCTCTTTCTCCCAGTGAGATACCCCACAAATAATCCCACTCTGMAGCTTTTTGAAAAGCACTTATGGAAAACACAGCCAAGAGAAACCCCCATTTTTTTGTTTATCCAGTCTCACATGATTGTGAGATAAAGAGAGGGGCTGACAGGAGAGTCTGGCACTCTGCAGTGGGGGGCAACAGTTCACACATTTTGTTAACAAATCATGTAATAAATATGAAATAGGTCAAAGTAGTTAGTATCATAAATCAARCAAGGTCAAGACCAAGTGAATGCTCCAATATCCAATATTAATACATAATTCCTGTAGCATTACTACACTGCTTTGCAGAATGTAATAATACATTGCAAAGTTTATGTCCTTCTGTCTGTTTTTCAAGTTCTTTTCATAGATTTTATTCCACTGAAAACATTTGGATTTTTACTCCCGTGTCTTTGTGTAAATATATTCATCATCTACTTCTGTCAATTAGTCTGGCACCAGGATTTACTGCACTGCAAATATTCAGCACCATGACTCACACAAAGCTTGTCAGTTTATCCTCAGAGCATGTTTGGTGTAATTTGCCAGCTCCTGGTGATTTCTTGGGACCTTTTCTTAGCTTTTAAGGCTTTTTGGCATGAATAGCTCATTAACTGCTTTCTCTGAAGACAAATATGTTGAAACTCTCTAATAATTTTCTTTGCCAGTATCTTTTTCTGAGCTTACTGATTCTCAATTCAGAAGTTTTGCAAGCTTTGATTTCTTGCCAATGCTGTCTTCTGCTTCTACACTGGATTTCTTCACAGTCCTTACAGTTATCTCCACCTTGCAGAGTATTCTGTGATTAGTTTTGGCCCTGTTTACTAAAGATCCCCAAACCACGATTTGTTCTTGTTTTCTTTTTCTCAGTGTTGTGGTGGGGCTGTTTTTAAGTCTTAACATTTTCAAGTAATCACCCAGATGGTTTAACTATTTCTRAAACTGTCTTAATTTTATTCTTCATGAATTTTAAATATGCAAACATACTAAAAACACACTGCAGTTAAGCATGTTTAAAAGATCAAAATAATCAATGCCTTAGTAAATGTTAGGCTCGAATTGTGAAGACATCTGCCAGATAATGTTTACAGAATGGTTTAAGCTTTCCTCTCTTAATTTTGGCAAACTTTAATGCACTCAGGGGAATATCAGGCTCTTAGAAGGGTATTTTACAACTCCAGAAATATTTACCCATTCTATTTCAAATTCATGCTTAACAGAAGTCATAATTAAAGCTTTAAATCAGCTAATTTCTAAATTTTAAGGATATTAAAGGAAACTGAGGATGAAGTGGTGRTAAGCCGCAATTTTTAAAAAATGGTTTTAATTTCCTGCAAAAGCTTTTTGCGCAGTTTCGGCTATAAGTTTAAGTTATCTACAGGAAAGCCACAGGTAATTCTTTATTTGTTGTTTTAAATGCAAGCCTGCCCTCTCGTGTGAGACTGAGGTTTAGCACAGCTACAGGCAAAGAGAGGCAGGAAGATCACACCTCTTGACTCTAAAAATCACAGACTCTTCTGTTGGTTAAAGAACAGATTTGGGGTTTTTTTCTGAACAAGGACACACAAACCAGCGACTTAGAATTTAACAGGATTAAGAACAAAGTGCTTTCTATTTTGGTTGTTACCTGGTAAACTAAAGTCAATTTGCAAATATTTAAGTGCATAGGTACTTTTGGAGTTAATCTCTTCYATTAYCTTTTCTACACATGCAGTAGAGASAAAAGGAAAAAAASGTTCTTCTCTGTCTGACTGACAAAAAGAAARGAAAGGGAAACAGAGCCAAATCATRAGTTTCTGTTTCRTTTTTTAAACTTTACTCCAGTCAGTGTGAAAAGCATCTACTCCCTTGGGAGGAGGAGGTCTGAGTCACAAGTGACTTGCAAAATCCCCTGAAAACACCAAAACTGTCCCTGACAAGATCCTAAAGCTCTACCACAGCTATTATTATCTACCCCACACAGTTCATACTCAGCACAAGCCATAAATGTTTWACCAGCTGCATGAAATCCAGAGTGTTTCACCCCCTGAAAAGTCAGGCACCTCCAACACAAGCAAAWAAGAAACAACACTTACTTCCGAAGGTGTTCGTGTTCCTTCAGGAACAATTCTGTTCTTCTGTTGTTCACACCAGACCCACTTTTATACGATCTAAAATCCAACAAAACAGACCCTTAATGAGAATTATGAACTCAAAGAACTTCTGCTTTATTCACAGCACAAACAAGTGAGCTATGCCAAGCATTCTCTCCACCTTCTCCCTCTGAGGACAGTYCCACACTTTTGCTGTAGCAAACACAACTTACTCGATATCTTTCCGTACTGATCCCAACAGGTTCTCCCTTTCTCGTATTGCCAAGAAATTTGCTTTGGTTTTGTGGAATTCGTGCGTATAATCCTGTAATAATAAACAGTTATCCCAAAATTATGGTCCTGAGTTAACTGAACAACACAGTACACCCACAGAATCTCCAACCACCTTTTAAACACAAAGTGAGACACCTTTAAACACCTCTCTAACACAAAGTGAGAGACCAACTTAGGAATTTAACAGCAAAAATGMTGGAAGTTAATGCAAAGTACTTTTAAAACTCACTGCTCTTACAGGAGTTGCTAAGTTTGATGGCTACAGCTACAATTGTAGAGAGAAATCCACTGTCATTCCTTCTCCCCGTTTCAGATATCCTCACCTTTCTGATGAATTAGCTTGTGTTGGAATTTCCCATGAGAAGCCCTAATAAAACCTACTTTGGTGTGCTGAAGATGTTCTTGGGTTTATTCTGTTGTCACACCAGATTAAAAAAAAATTCTTTTCTGAACAGTGAAGATTACTTTTATTTTCAAGTTGCAATTTTACATTTTAAACCATTTCATGCAGCTATTAATTCTCAACACCCAATCTAACTGGCAGCTGGTGTGCCCCAAAACCATTGTAGCCATTCACACAAATGCTATTGCTTTTTACACTGTGTATTGATTGCACTGATACCAAACAGAAATCATACTCTACACCACCAGCCAAATAAAATATGAATTTTAACAGTACTACGAAAACATTACCAGTCTGAAACATGGTTAATTTATAGCACTGACTAGCAGCTTTAACCATCACATTTCCTTCATCTCCCTCGAGAAGCTTAGAAGGTTTTACAATCATGTTTTCTGAAGTSTGATGTTCCCTTGCACATTGCTACGTGACAAGCCACACAGACAAGGTAATTCATTACAGCACTTCCCCCTTTTTCTACATAAAACCCACCCACATAAGGCAGCACCCTTTATTGTTCTTTCTTAGCTAAGTCCTAGTCACCAAAATGACAAAAAAAGCACAATTTTTTGCAATTCAGAGCTCAGCCTGRAGAGAAGGAAAGCGAGATGGAATCAATGGCATTTACACCTCCTGATAAGAAACCCCAGCAAGCTGTGATATCAGCATAGATAACAATAATTATTTTAACCAAAGGAGGAGGCACGTTGGGTACCTGCAGGATGTCCCTGTGGCGCTGCAGCGTGTGCATCAGCGCCGCGTTCAGCGATGGCACGCCCGCACTGTTGGTGTACTCTGCCATCTTGTCATTTATTCCAGTCAGCTACAGGAAGGAAAAACAGCCCAGAAAACATCAAATGGCTTATTCTTGCAAGAAAACGACAATGCACAAGCTGAAAGGGCCAGATAAACGGGCACACCTTGTCCAACACCCACACTGGGATTTCCATCACAGAAATCCATCAATGTGACATTGCCCAAATGCTGAAATAAACTGAGGTTAAGCTGAGTTACCTTTCCCAGAAGTTGCTCAATCTCCACAGCCATGGTCTCAAACATTCTGTCCTGGCTTGATCCATTTAATAAAGGAGTTGTGTCAGAGCTAAGGGAAAAAGGAGCAGCAGTCACTGAAAAGTTGCATCATTTCACGAATGCCAGAAATAAGGAAATGCCAGTGGCAGGGATTGGGAAGCTCCACTATACCCAAGTTTTCTAGAGATTAAATAAGCTCAGAAAAACTACATTTTCTTATTCTACATTCCTTTAACTCTTATCTGAACGGATGGCACAGTATCACCTGCAGGAAATACAACCTCTCCTTGGAAGAAATGCCTGACACCACAAACCTGTCTGCTATCAGTGACCTTCTCTCCCCAACTTWTAAGTTTGATTTATTTATTTACTGGCAGGGAGCACTGCATTGTTAGCCTGTTACTCCAGCAACGTAATTGCCCCTTAATAACATAACGTGAGGCCAAACCTCTGACCTGTTAAGCAATCCATGTCCTACAGAGCAACACAAACCACGCAATTTATCACAATTAGTTCCACACACCTTCCCTATGTGCTTTGAAATATAAACTGAAACCACAAGGAAAAGTCACATCTCAGATCAGCCCCCAGAAGAATGACAACTAAAACACTTCAGATGACCCCCTTTGGTCATCTGCCTCAAATTGAGTAAGAGAAGTAAGTTTGGCACAGTGAAAATAATGACAACATTTAGATTACATGGCAAGTGACAGGAGAGAGCCAGAAACAAAAGTGAAACTAGGGCTATTCAAGAAATCACTAGTGAGGGTGCCATCAGGCTTCCAGAACAAGAAATTCAGGGAGAGGATCAAAATGGATTCAGTCATTAAATAAAAATGAAAAATATCAATACACATACCTACAGTAGCAACACKCACAACTGATACAGTTACTAAGCAAAGAAGAGTTCACAAATGGACAGAAAGRTTGATAAATCCTGCTGTGGAACTGGCAGGGAACAGCTCACCTTTGGCTCATAAGATAGAAAGTGTTGAAGAGTTTAACCACATTAATTCCTCAGCCAATTATGAGTGTGACTAAAGCAAACAGAAAGTACCCRTGTTTATACACAAGGACCGTTTCTACACACACACATATAAAACATATCTGCAGCTCTCATTATTCTCATTAACACTGTCCCTGTTCACAGCACTGGGGTTGGAAYGAGATGATCTTTGGGGTCCCTTCCAACACAAACTGTTCTGTGGTTCTATGATTATTACTCAGCTCAGGAGAAAGCCAGGAAGAAACAGCCACCCCCTTTCAAAGAGAGGGTTTGCTCCCTGCACAGCTGCTCAGTGCTCCAGTTCCCTTAAAAACAGGGATTACAAACAGCACACCAGCCACCTGGGAAGTGCAAAGCTAAATTCCTCTAATACCCAAGCCCCTGAAAACCTCCTGTTAGTCTAGTACAAGAAAAAACGGGAAATAAGCCAAMTTAATGAGCATTAAAAAGCTCCCTGACCGCAGACAGAATGAAGTTTAAATCCAGCTTTCCCCAGTGACCTGTCACCCACAGCTCTCCCTCACTCACACGCCAACATCACATCGAGAGCAACACCAGCAGCAAGAAGCGCCCAAAGGAGCTTCCCAAGAAGCCAAACACGAGAGCCACAGGTGGGACCAACACTCAGAAAACGGTAAAACCGCACCACGCACCACAGGCAGCATTTGAAACATAAAGAAACGGGCTAGTACCTATACCTGTCGCGCCTTCCGTCTCGGCTGCTGCTGTAGCTGGTGCAGAGCTTGCTGAAGGAGACCAGCTTCAGGTCCAGCTCGTTCTCCAGCTGCCTCGCCTGCTTCCTGAGATCTGCACGGGGCGGGGGAGAGTCACGGACCCGCCGCCTCCGGGGGTCCCGATTTCCCGGGAAGAGAAACCCACAGCGGAGGGGAGACCCTCGTGGGCGGGGGAGCGCCTCACGGCGATTGGAGGGCACGGCTGGACACCCACAGCCCCTCACCCACAGCCCCRGGAGGGTCCGCCCCGCCGCGGGGTTCAGCAGCACCGGCGCCTCATGGCTGACGGGCCGGCACCGCCCGCTCCCGCCGGGCCCCTGGGAGAGAGCAGAGGCGCCCCAGCAGCGGTTCCGCCCCACCATGCCCGGACCGTGCCCCGGGAGGGCCCCGCGGGGCGCAGCCGCCCCGTGCCCGCCGCCCCCCGCCCCACTCGCCTTCCCAGTAGTTGCTGCTCCCCGCCGCCATCTTTGTTGTCCAACGTCAGCGCGGGCCGGGCGGGGCGGAGCGGCCGCGGCGAGCGGGGCAGGCCGGGA
>NW_026623394.1:900901-938785 GCF_030028575.1 Malurus melanocephalus
TCCCGATACCCGAGCTCCGAACCCAGTCCCGATCCCGATTCCGCTCCCCCAGCCCCCGCTCCGACCCCAGTCCCGATCCCGCTTCCCCAACCCCCGCTCCGACCCCAGTCCCGATCCCGCTTCCCCAACCCCCGCTCCGACTCCGCTCCCCCGAACTCTGCCCCATCGTAAAGAAGAACGAGAAAACGCAGGTGGACATCAAAATAGTTTTATACAGATTATTGATCTCGGTATACAGGTAAAAAAACAGGCGGCGGCTGAGGGCAGAGCCAGGCCCAGCCCCGCGCCGCCCCCTCCCCTCCCCTGCCAGGAAACGGCGATTCAAGTCCCTTTGAAAATGTACATTTGAAGGCACAAGTGCACGGAGCGACAGCGACAGGGACGGCGCCCGCGGGGACCGGCTCCTCGGGCCGGAGCAGGGATGGACGGATGGACCGAGGGCACGGGAGCCGCTCCTGCCTTCCCAAAGTGCCCAGAACAGCCCCAGTGCGTGCGAAGCTCCGAGGATGGAGCCGGAGCCGGAGCCGGAGCCAGAGCCAGGCACCCTCCTTGGTCCTGCTGCGTAGAAAAGTCTCACACGTTTGCAAAAYACCTCAAATCCACTCACCTTAAATATACACAGCTACTCCCAGCTAATTCCGAAATGCACTCTGAGGGAAAGGGCCGGTTCCTAACAGGACTTATTGCTACAGGGACAAAGCAGGGCCAGCTCTGTCCATTACCTGCTGCCAGAGCAAACAAAGCCCAAACAGAGCCCTAAGAGCCATTTGCAAACTCGACTTTAAATAAAACCTACTGTGTYTCTTGTTGAAGGAGGAACAGTTGAGAGATGAGGCAGGATTAGTGCTACTGTGTGCTGGTGTCCTGCAGCCCGTGACATGTGGGAAAGGGACAAAAAGGGACCAAACCCCATCCCCTGCTCAACGCAATGAGCTGGGAACAAACAAAGATATGTTCATGGGTCCTGCACGAGGCAACCAGAGCAGTTCTTTCACACCAAACGTGGGACAGGAGCATGGGGAATGYTCAGCCTCATCTCCCTGTTCCCAGCACACCTCCCAGCCACACCTCGTGTTTCTCGCAGTAGGATTCCCTGGGGAACAAGGAAGGAGGTACACTGGTTTCTAAGGGTTCTCTCTGTCCCTGCACAGAACCAGAGATGGTGACCACGGCAGCACAGCCACAGGCATCTGGCTCTGGAAGAGCATTTCCACAGGTAGGGGTGAAGAACAGCTTCCTCCCCAGGTGACATGGCTCAAGAACCTTCAACAGTTCCCCCAAGGAGGAGGCCAGGTCAGAGCAGACCCCGTTACATTTCTGGATGCAAACTCCCCAACACAGACACCATGTGCAGGTTTCACCAGTGAACATCCCCTGGCCTCTGGAGGACAGAGCAGCTCAGGGCAAACTTGAGACCAAAGGCTCCTGCACCCCAGAAATCAGGTCAGTGGGGCAAGAATTAAAAAAGAAAATGAGCAGCARGAAAATAAGTGCCTATTCTAACCCCAGCCTTCTGCTTCTTCWGAAAGCACAGGAACATCAGAGATACATAAAGGCTTTGGAAATCAAACACTTCAACCATTCTTTCCTTCTGGACATCCCTTCYATTCCCCACAAATCCCATATGTCTTGGGGATGTGCGCCTGCAGCTCCTCTTTCCAGCCTCCTGCCAAGTGCTACACAACAGAATTTGGCTGCTTTTCCCTTCTCCCTCAGCACAGTTCAGYCCTTCCTCACTCCTTGCAGCACAGCTGCAGCCACACACACAGGTGGAGCTCCTGCACCACACTCCAGGGATGCTGCAGGAGCAGAACAGAGCCAAGCCAGCAGGAATTTTGCTGCCTGYCATCACCAAATTTCGGTGATTAAATGGTACTAGGTGGACAGTGGCAAATGGTGCAGATTTTCTTCAAAATTTAGCACCAAAGTTGGGCCATGGATACTCTCATGACCTCTCCCTGCTGCTCCAATAATGTTCAAATATAAAGCAGTGGTCAGCTTTCACTGTTTCCTCCTGAATAGTGGTGGATTTGAGCAAAACTGATCAGGTTTTCTACAGATTAGTGAATCCACTTGCTTAGAACAACCTTCAGCTGCTCTTTCAGACACTGAGCTATTGGAACATGAACGTGAGACCCCGAAGCCAAGCCTATTACGCAAACAAAACACAACCAGGGTGATGGGGATAAAGTTTCTTTGCTCCCCAGAAGTGGGAACAGCAGCATGGCAGAGCTGGCAGGCAGTGGAGCTCTGTCAGAGTTCACTGAAGCTCTGACTCTCTCCAGCTCGCATCAAGAGCGATGTCATCTCCCTCAGCCTCCAGGATGCCAAGTCACTGCCTGGAACTGGTGACACATCAGAGGTGCTCCACAACCACTGCAGATCACAGCAGACCACAGCAACCCACGGTGGGAAAAGCTCCAAGGGAACAGCTGAGAATCAAAGTCTTTTTTTTTTTTTTTTTTGACTTTTTCTGAGGGCTGCTCTGCAGAATGTGGAGTCACGTGAAGGATCTGGCCTGGCCCAAGCATGTAGTGGAAAACATAAAATCAAAACAGGTAAATAAACCTTTTTTTGGAGTGTTGTGACCACAACTCCGTGCAGGTCTTGGGGCACTTCCCCACCATCTGCTCCCTGTGCTGAGATGCTGGGGAAATGCTAAGAGCTCTGCTGGCCACCCTGTTAAAGCTGCCTTTTCAAACCACATCATAGAAACCTCCAGGTCTTGACCCAAAAAAATGTAACAAACCATGTCCTTATCTCAGAAACAGTCTCCAACACCCCCTGAGTGCCTGTACACAGGAACAGAGCAAACAGAGGGAAGCTGGGAGCTGCCCCCCACCCCTCTGGAGGACACATCCTGAAGYTAACTTTTCAAAACCCAACCACAGGGATCGCCCCCCACCACCGGGTCTGGTCCATGGCAACCTCCTCTCCTGCCCGGGAGGTGTCAGTGTTTGCTGGAGTACAATGTTTCTTCTTCAGTGTCTGTTTCATCCTGGAATTCGTGGCTCAGGAGGGATTTCTTGGAGCCGGTGGACATCATGCGGATTTCGTCCTCGTAGTCGTCGTGGTGCTGCCGGAGGCGGTGGAAGCCATCCTTGTGTCTGTTGGACTTGATGGAGCAGACACACCAGATGATGCAGGCAGTGAGCACCAGGGCAGACATGCTGGCCCCTGCCAGAGAGAGAGGACACCAGAGTTACTGCCATGTTCCCCCACACCAGAGGCTCCCAGCCTCGCCAGCATCTCTCCTCCCTCCCACAGTCACAGCTGTTTTCTTCACCTCACTGTGACCCTGTTCCTTCCTCCTGGGTCATGGAGRACAGGAGAGCTGCTCCCAGACCAGGTCACACTTCATTTTCAATGCTTGCAGTTTAGGAGATTATCACCGAGCTCCTCTACAGACCACTGGGTCTGAACTCCCACACACCCTCCCCTCCCCAGCAGCTGCCACCTCGACAAAATAAAATAATCTCTTAATGCTTACCTGGTGCCACATCACCAAAAAAAAACTTGGAAAAGAAGCAAGATCTCCCAGCTATACACACAAGCTCTYCCCATTCCAGACATCTCAAAGCACATTTTGGACCCTTCAGAACCCCATGACACACATTACCTCTCCCTCCCTCCTACTACGAAGAACCAAGGGCTTTTGGATGAGTCTGCAAGGACAAGAGTGGGTTCAGAAGGGAAAGCAGAATGGCTTAAGCCTGCAAGCTGCTTTCCCAGTTCAGTGGAGGGTCACTCTCAGCATGAACTGGTGCAGAAAGCCAAGCTCAAAGCTTTGATAGAAAGCATCACTGTACCTGCAACAGTTATAACCAGCTCCCTTGGCAGTCCAAAAATCCTGTTTTCTGTGTCAAATATTATGAACACAGAGCTGGGTGTATCGTCATGTACAAAGACCTGCAGAAAGACAACAGAGATTAGGTCATCTCACAGCTTGGGGATTCAGGCAAGAGAGACACTTGGCATCTGCTTGGTCCTGCCCTGGTCAAAAAAAGCACCATAAAAGTAAAAGATACTCCCAAAACAACCCTGCTAGGCTGGGAACTTGTTCTCCATCCATTCTGTCAAGGCAGAAAACAGCCCTTGATGGCACATGATCAACAGCTAAACATAGGCACAACCATGCAGAGCCAGACAGGGAAGTTTTTTTGGCAGAGAATGGAGGAATACATCCCACATGGACAGTCACATACCTTGACATGTTTCTGCTGGTATCCACTGGCTATTGCATCAATGTTGTGAAAACCTGGAGCCAGGAGCACGTGGAAATAGCCCCCTTCTTTAGTGTAGACCCTCAAGCCTTCATTCAGAATAATGGCTGCTTTAGGAATTGCCCTGCCACTCTTGTCCTGGACAATCCCATGCACTCCCTTATGGACCTGCAATAAAGCATTTCAAACACTTCACGTTCAGATCTAAGCTTAAGGGGGATTTTAACTAAAATGGGATCGGTTTTCCCCCTAAAACAGAGCCCACTTTCCACCCCTGACCCCCACAATAACTAACAGTGTTCAACACTGCAATCAACACACCACAAAAACATTTAACTCTTGTGTAAACATGTGCCCCTGGTCACTTGCTGCCTGTGCTCAATCCATTCCTCAAACAGTCTGAATTATGAACATCTGTAATTACACAGYACCACCAAAACCACAAAGACTCTCCATGCTGTTCTCTTCCTCTCCCCCTCCCCACCACTTCACTCCCCGCCAGAATTTCCTCCCACAGACTGCAGCTCACCTCCACAAGCATGCTAAGGAGAGATTTCCTGTGGTCTGCCCACAGGCTAGGAAGCTGTCCAGCACTGGGGAAATAGCAGCAGCCGGTATAAACAGTGATCTCAGGACAATGACCAAATGTCATGCTGAAATCCTGAAAAAAAAAAAAACAAAAAAAAAAAATCCCCACAACCACAGTTACAAGGAAAGAGGTATTAATAAAGCTTTGCAAAGTGCAGCTGGAGGTGGGGAAAGTTTTGCCTAGACATCAGAGAAAACATGCTTTTTATTGGTTGTTTAGCAGAGATGAAAAGCCTTGTGCAGCAGTACCTTCATACTTCCCAGGTGACTGTGCCACTCYGAGCCACGGATCACCCCACCAGGAATATTCTCATCTGTGAGAGCAAAAACACAGCTGTCAGGCAGAGCTGCCCCAGTCACGAGCTGACAGGGGGTAAAGGATTCACCCACACATACCTGACTTATTTGGACAGCCTGGCTGGCCCAAATGCATCACTGGGTGGTTGYTTGCATATAGAGATGCCAAATGCTTTAGTGTTTCTTTGTTCTCYACTGCAATGAGAAAAGTGAGACTTTGAGCATGCATCTCTCATTCCCTGCAGGGGCAGATTCCCATTTTAACCCCATGATTCTGTCCTAAACAGTGGCACACATTRTTTCAGGAGCATTCCTGATTTCCTCTAACAATGAGGGGCAGTATCAAAAGCAGACTTTATGCTGGCTCTGGCAAAGGAAAGGTTGAAATACTGTTGAAGGCATAGAAATTGTAAATGTTCTGATTCCCTAGCTGAAACTGTGASGTTTTATAGCTTTACTTACAGAATGTTAACGCCACATACAAAGGGCTGAACACAAAGGAGGCTACAGAACACCATGAGCACAAAAAGCTCTTACAGCACATGGTCACATGAGCCTGAGGGGAATCAGGCTGTTGGTCACACCTGACTGTGTTGGCTTGTCATAGGGGTAAGTGACAAGCAGAGATCCTCCATCCAGAGCAACAGAAAGGCTGAAGTCCTGCTTCAGTATCAARTTCTCCATGATGGCTTTGGTCTCAGGCTCTCGTGCTGCTGAGTATCGGGTGTAATTGCCTGTATATCAGAAAAACAAATAGAAAAGGGAACTGAGAACAGTTTCCTCTGCTGTTTGAGAGGTCAGAAGTACATCTTTATGTCTGAAATTAAGTCTGCTGCATGTATGAAAAGGCATCTGTTAGATCTCAGCAGATGCACCTGACTGATCAAGTAAAACACCCAATCCACACTATCCATAGGAGGGATTCATCTGCAAAGCTAAAAAACGTGCACCATCTCAATTTCCCCAAGCTGTTCCCTTTYGTGTTGAAGAGGGTATTTCATGTGTGCTTGCTCACAACAATGTCACAGATTGACATTTTCTTAAGGAAGGAGTTGGGATGATCCCAGCCAAACTTGGACAGAGAACACTTCCTCCTCAGGAAGGGTGGGCTGATACAGTGCTATGGATACAGTTACACAGAAACCAGAAAAGCATGAAAAAAAGGACACTGTTTCTGAGGAGAATAAACAGAGGGCATTTTTTCAGAGATGAAAGAAATCCATTATGAGTAAAAATACATCAGGTATTATCTGACCTCTCCTATTCCTAAATAACTCTGCTTTGTTTCTTGCACATAAGAGACTGCAAATTGCTGTCTGTAAAGGGATTCGGAGCTTTGGAAGCTTCCCAGCAGCTGTGCTRCTTGGAGCACTGCCTTCTTTACAGGCAGACCCTGTAACCCAAAGACTCCACCAAACCATGGGAGCTGCTTTACTTGTGAAATCCGTGTCCAGATCTCTGCCATGAGCGTTGGTCTGGCCTATCTTGGAGGTGCAGCCTCTCTCCTGCGCGATCTCGCGGCCGTCTGGGTTCAGGGAAGGCACAATCACAATCCGTGTCCGGTCAATCAGCTGAGCAAATGGAAAAAGAGCACAAAGTGCAATTAGTAGGGTTCATTTCCTGGGATCTTCACCTAGGAGCTGCATTTTGAGGTTCCCACTCGTCCCACGGATTGCACACTTCCCCACTGCACATGGAATTACCACAAGCCCCCAGCCAGTTTTGGCCAAAGGAGCTTCTCCCAGTGAGCACTACCACCTCAGGATAAAGCTGGAAGGCTCTGAGGAGGTCTTTTGATTGGCCTCTCACCTTTGTAACAGCAGCATTCTTCTTGTAGTTCATGCAAAGAAATTCTGCCAGAGTCAGGAGCAGCTCTGTCCCAACGGGAGCGTTTCCGTGAATTCCGGCAACAAAGCGGATCTTGGGCTCCTCAGGCTCAGACTCGTTGGGCTTGTTGGAGATTTCAAGGGACCAGATCTGGCGGAACTCAACGCTCTGACCCAAACTGCCAAGAGATGGGAAATGGGAGTGCAGGTCAGCAACAGAGCTGCAACTCAAACCTGAGCTCATGGAGAAATCCTGGTGTGAAAGGAACTGCTGCCAGCCTCCCACGAGAAGGCTGCAAAGGCAAGGAAAACATAGCCACACCACGAGGGTAGATTTGCAGCAGCACTGAACAGAATTCACTCTGAACATCAATTTGAACACCAGCATCTGGGTAAGAGTGTATCCAGGTTCAATGATCCATACATCTCCATACAGCTTGGAGATCACGATAAACATGGAACTGCTGGATCCTCTGTGCTGCCACTGGTGGCTTTTGTTTTRTTTCTTCTTTTCCTTCAGAGCAGGATACATCTGGACACCAAACTAATTTATAAAGCAGGACAAAAGAGGCCTGTTCCCAGCAACGCAGGAGCTGTTGCTACAGCCATGCCGTTAATTTGGCAAACTGAGCGCAGGGAAAGCAGGGAACAGGCTCAGGGCTGATGCAACTGCAGGGACAATAGAGGCCACAGATCAGCAAAGCAGCCTTGGCACCAGCAGGGACAGCACATGAGCACATTGTGCCTGGTTACAACAAGCAAATGAGGCCYTGGGACAAAGGGATTTGTGCTTTCTAAAGCTGACAGAGGGTAAGCGCTACAGGTCACAAAGGAAAGCAGAGGATGGCAGCAGCTGGTCTKCTGCAGGAGGGCAGAGAGCTTGGCCCAGGGCAAGCTCACACAAAAGTGTCTTGCACTACTGAAATTAAATCTGGAGGCAGACAATGAAAAAAGGCCATCTGAGATTTCTGAGTCAAATCTGATCATTTTTGCTAGGGACTCTTCAGCAGGGTGGGTGTCAGACAGGATTTAAAAAACAAACAAAATAGCATGGAGCAGGGATATTTGCAGAAGTTTGGGATATCAGTGCTGGGAATACTGCCAGTCCCAGGCATCCCTGGGGAACTAAGGAAAAAGCACATGGATGCCCCTACGAGGCCCTGAAGCCATTGCTGTGCCACCATGTCCTTGCACATAGGGATTCCTTGATTGCAGGGAGCACAGGGAAGGAAGGGATGAGCTCCCCATCTCTGCACTGTGTTCATGGCTAACAACTTCACAACATCCCCAGCTCAGGCAGCTGCTGCTTTTTCACCTGGTGAGATTTGTGATGTGAGGGTAGTTGAGGTAGAGGCCTCGGAGGAACTCGGAGAGGTCCTTGTAGGGCCGGTATCGGTACGGAGCCACATCYCTGGAGGAGGTGAGCAGGAGCCGCTCCAGACCGTTCTCAGCAGAGAGATCTTTGATCAGGGTCTCAAACTCCTTCTCGTTGGGGTTGCTGGTGTCTGGGGTGTTTAAGACCAGCACTTTCCCCATCTCCACTTTGCTGTCYGTCCGTGAAAGAGTGAAGTTGACCTGCACTGCAGCTTGGCTGCCAACTTCCACCACCTTAGTGACTGGATCATACCTGCCCAGGGAAAAGGAGGTACAACAAAACATCAGGCATCTGAAACCCTGGACAACAAGCCACCCCCATTCCTTGACTACACATCCACATGGGACTGTAATTTCTCCCCTGCCCACAGTGAGAAACATAGGAATGGGAAGCAAGAACAGTTCAGAGGGACAAGGAAATGGCAGGAGGACAGGGAACAGCTCAGGGCCCAACATRGTGTTGAGCTGCTTTTGGTTCAGGTGTTGCAGGGTTACGTAGCAGACTGGCAACACAACAAGTCAGGCTGCCTTAACACAGAATTTTGGCACCATKGAACTGATGAAGTAATTCCTGTGGGCAGCTGTCTGAAAAAGAATTTCCCCTAAAAGTTATCCACTCTGAATAAGGGAAGATTTGGATTGTACAGCAGCACCAGGTGAGCAGTCTGACATCACAGTAGCCTCACACTGCMATCTCCACACAGGCCAGAGGGCAGGAGTTACACCCATGCCTACGTGTGCTACAGACAGGCAGAGCTGATGGAATATTCCTGAGTGGGAAGTCASTCATGCAGCTGTTCACTCCTCGTGCTGGGGCTTGCTCACCCTCGGGCAGACGCCGTGATTTTGTACGTCCCCGGGACCAGCAGGCGCCAGAAGTCTCCGTCCTTGTAGGTGGTCACCGGGTGGTTGATGTCGGCCACGCTGATGGTGGCATTGAGGATTCCCCTCTTGTCCACAGCATCCAGCACAAAACCCCAGGCACCGCTGTGAACCTGCACAAAGGAGCTCTGCTGAGTGCCAGCCCTCGCTCTGCCTCCCACCCCTCACGTTTTCAGCATTCCCAGAGGAGCAACGTGTTCCAAAAGGGTTCAGGTTAGACTGGCCAGCAGCTGGCRTGGACAAAGATCACCTGATGAGTACAATGAGCAATTGTTTGGCTCAGGGTGTCAGCACGGCACTCTCTGCTCCACACCTTTGTTTGCACGCCCCAGGTGTGCAGCACCAGCCTCACTCAGATAGGAACAGGATATAAGGGACATTCCTAGGGAAACTCAAGGTAGTGGCACATAAACAGCCCCCACCTGCATCCTCTGGATGCTATTTTCATACAGATTTTTGGTGTGTTGAAAAGAGAGAGTAGTTAAGACAGACTCTGGTGGGGGTGATTTCTGTAGAGCAGGTAGCCAGTCTGGCCAGGAATCAACATTTGCAGATCAYTCTGTTCATTCTGGCTTGCCTGAGGTCAAAGCACCTCACCTGTTTCATGAACTGCAGCAGTGACCGCCGGTTCTGTGCCCAGTACTTGGGCAGCTCCTCAGCTTTTGGGTATTTCACACAGCCCAGCTCAATGGTCACCTCAAAGCAGTTTGTGTGCAAGTAATTCCAGTCTTGCATCCCACCTACAACAAGAATGTAAAAGAAGTTTTGACTTCAAAAAAAAAAAAAATCAGATTGTAGAGATATATGAAGTAAAGACTTGAAGGGAAAAGGCTTTTACACAGGGCAGGACTCAAGCTTCAAAGGGATGCCAAAAGAGCAGGCAAATAACCTTCCTTCTAGTAAATACCTTTCATGTTAATAAAGTGCTGTAAAATTTTATTGAAACTGTTTTGCTAATAGCCAGAGAAACTACACTATAAATTCCTTCCCCCAGGAACAACTTTATCTGGGTACATTATTTAAGAGGTTATAAAAGAAACCTGAKTCCCATTAATCTGAGCTGACCAATGCAGAGTTCCTGACTGATCAGACTGAATTATTTAAGGTGCACATGCATTAACTTGAAGACAATCAGTGCAGGAGATTTAAGGTGCACTTTACCTGGAACGTTGTACCACTGAGCCCCGTTAGTGATGCCGTGAGGGAAGTACTCAGTGGGGTACATATCCTGACAAGGGCTTCCCTGATACATCTTTGCATTTTCCTATAAAACAAGACACAACATRTGAAGGTGAGTCTGCACTCCACAGCCACTGTTGTTCTACCCTTAGTCACAGGCTCAGGGTTACCAAACACAGACTGTTTGTATCACTGCAGCACTGACTGCACCCACACCCGATCCCAACCCAGAGATATCCTTGCTCTCCTCCCAGCCYATGAACAGCATTTTCCACCACCCTTAAAAGTGCTTTCCACCCTCACTGCCTGCAGACAGAGTGCTGGGCATCACTCATGGAATGGGAGTCTCCAGTAGGACCTTTCTGCTGTGCCTGCAACACCAGGGGCTCACCTGGAGAACCTGCACCCACCTCTACCAGCTGCTCAGGACGTTCCCTGGAAGCTGAAGAGGAGTTTCCCAGGAGTTAACCCAGAAGATGTGCCCATTTTCCTGGTAGAGCTTTACCTTGGAATAGGCAAGTGCCAGCTTCTGGAACACAGCATCATCTGGGGATTTACTGTATATGGCTATTCCTTGTTCATCATCRTCGAAGGGGTAATTCACCACCAGAGAACCTGCAGGAAAAACAGGCTTTGGCTCATACTTGTGTGCTTTCCCAGTGACCCCTCAGTAGAATAGAGGAATTTTCTTTCCAGTAAGTGGCAATTCTTCTGTTTCTTAAGACTTGGCATTAAGCAAAGTATTAAACCCAGTGGACAGGAGAAACAGAAGCACGGGAAGAGATAACACCACATGTAGTTGGGAAAGAGAACCAAAGCCACTACAACATCAAAGCTTTGGCTCTTTCATGAAGAAGGGCTGAGCACAACCAGCCYTTGCTTTCCACTTCTTGCTTTCACAGAGAAGTGGAAGCAAGGGGAGGAATTTCCTACAACATGCATGGTGTTTTCAACCCAAATGATSCAGTTTTTCAGCTTTCTGGAGTTTATTGCTGAAGGTTTCCCCAAGGAAGTTGTACTAATAGCACCATGAAACCCYAGACACCACTGCAGCTGGAGACCGGCCAGCCCCCTCACACCCACACATGATACTTCTGCACTACAAACCAAACATGCTGGCAACAAAGCATCCACCTGCAAGTTACCACAGYTACAAGCCAGCAGACAAAACTGTCTAGGGAGTAAGCTGTAATAGACAGAGACTTAATTTAGATCGCTCCAAAAGGATAATTAAATTACTGTAAATTTCGTAGTTCTGCTATGYGATTCAAGGCAGGGAGCCCTCAGGATTGCATTCCCTTTATAAACCCTGTGAGGCCTTTAACAGCCACAGTTCTGTATCCCATTCCCAGACCATCTGCTGAGCAATTGCTGACAAGAGAGTCCATTCCCAKCTCCCAAATGCTCCCTTCAGAGAAGTGGTTGGGATCTTCCCAGCAGTCGCCTCAACTCTCTATAAACGTGTTTAGGGACAGGGTTTTCACCCTGATTCCAGTTTCTGCTCCATCTTGCAGCACAAGAGCTCGTCAGTGCACACCTAGAACACTGTGGAGCCACCCCTGCAAACTCCCATCCCACAAAGCCCAGGAGAGGAAGGAGCTTGGTTTGGACGTGGTACCTCCATGCAGATTTGCTGAGAGCACAAAAGGGTAAGATTTTAGCCAGGCCATGACAGCACGAGTTTCTGGCTGAGTAGGGTCTGTCACATGGACAAATTGATCTGGAAAATTCCTGTTCAGGTCGTAGTTGTTGCTGTTGTTTCTGCCAATGGTACCTCCTTTGTCTCCTGAAAATGAAACACAAGTTCAAGCTCAGGCTCTGTGAAGAGGCTTCAAACTCTTATTGCAGATTTTACAAGTACCAGTTAGAGAAGAGAACAGAGAGCACAGARTGCTGGGGGCCCTTTCAGTGGGTGTTTGCTCAGGCTCTCAGGGCAGTCAGAGCAGCAGAAAGGCACTGAACCATAAACAATCTCTGCAGCCGGATGTCACGACCACAGAAACCTCAGAGCTCACCTTCTCAAACCAGCYAGACAAGTTCTTTGTTAAACCCAAGCAGAGCTCTGCTTCCAGAAAGTGATTCTGGACAGTCTCTGTTCTGCCAATCTGCAAGAGCCATGTAGTTCTAAGACTTCCCTGAAGGATGTTTTTGCCAGTTTGAACTTCATGATAAAAGTCTACGTTATCCTTGGACAAGCGCTCTGCAGACAGACTGGCTCCCACACCTCATTTACTGAGAATGGACCAAAGCACAGCAAGCAAGAGCTGGGTCAAAGAAACATCTTTTTTTTTTTTTTTTTTTTTTTAAAATAATCTCTGGATTAGCCACAAACCATACAGGGACCCAAACAGGGGCAGCTCATACCAATGCTGGACTGGAAGAGCTCTTCCCAACAGCTTCCAGCATCCATCAGAGTCCACCCACTCATCCCACAGCACACAGCAAGTTCCTTCCCAGCCTCCCCCTGTGTGGAGAGCCCTCCTGCTCCAGCAAGGCTTCCAGACTTCCCATGGATTCCATGACCCCAAAGGCTTGCTCTGAGAGTTAGAAACCCCACAGATATTTCAGCACAGACTGCAATACCTTCCTGGGACTTCTCATAGCCATCAGGGTTCATAGATGGCATGATGTGGATCCGTGTGCTCTGGACCAAGTCAGTCACTTCAGGATCTGTGCCRAAGTTCTTGCAGAGGTACTCGATGAGGTTCAGGAGAAGTTCTCGCCCCACAACTTCATTCCCATGCATGTTACCGATGTACTTGAACTCTGGCTCACCTGCAGACACAAGGTTACACCACAGGGACAATTACAACCACTATGTTACACCTTGGAGACATCTCACCACCCTTGCAYTGCTCTTGCAGGCTTTGCTGGAGGGCATTCACCTAAAACTCACACTTCTGCTCCCACAACCCCAAAAAGAACAATGTCTCAAGAAGTCTCATGCTCCATTTTCCCCAGAGCTCAATGACCAGCACAGAAGTCCCACCCACTTTCTATAAAGATACTACAAGGAGCAGCTGAGTCTCTCAAGAGCGGTRCCAGCTCTACTCTCCTTTTTGCTCTGCCCAGTCTTCCAGTGTAAAGGGTGTGTCACTCACATTTGTGTCTCACTAAAAAGGATTTCCCTCATCACCTGCTTCRTGGACACCGGGGTTGTCTGAGATCTCCATGACGTAGAGCTCCCGCAGCTCCACGGACTTGCCCACGGAGTAGAGGCGGGTGATGTTGGGATACTCGTTGGCGTAGCGCCGCAGGAAGATCTCCATGTCCGAGAAGTGGTGGTGGCGGAAATCCACRGGTTGGATGGGTTGATGGTCAGAGGGTGGATTTGGGCCTTCTGCCTGCACGGTGGTGGGGGTGATGGCAGTGACAGGAGCAGATGCTGCCGTGAGCTGTGTGGCATTGGGAGCTGGTGGCAGCACAGTTGGCTGCAAGGAGAAGTTCACTTCTGTTGCATCTCCCTCCTTCACCTCRATGTTCTCTTTGGTCACTGGCGTGTAACTGTGGAAAAAACAACTGGCTTCAGTAAGGAGGCTGTGCAGAACAGAGGCTAAAACTCCCTGCAATCCCTCCATTACTCCAGYCCACTCTCCTCAGCCTGAGCACACTGGGATTTTAATGACTGTGAGAGATTCACAGGGACCGAGCTGATGGGACTCATCCCACTGCCACCAAACCCAGCTCCTCTGCTGTCCTTGCAYGAGTTCACAGGCTCAGCAGGGAAGAAACCCCAGTTGTATCACAGAGTTAGCCAAGGGGCAAGTTACACATTCACACCCACGCTTGGGACAACACAAACTTCTACTGGGGTGGCTCTACTCCACTCCCTTCCTTTGCACAAAAGTAAGATGCAATTTGACACAAGCAGTAAAAGAAAAAAAAAAACTTGATAGAAATTCTGTGCATTCAACAGCACTCTGCTGCAGGAGCAAACACAGCTGCAGCTCTGAGCTGGAATCATTTACTGCTGCAGCTTCCAGCCAAGCCCTTTAAATACACAAGGTGTTTTGGGGGGGAAATCACAAGAAGGAACAGGAGCAGTTGGCAGTGTGGGCACAGAGACATTACCCCATCAGAAAAGCAGTCACRTTGTAGGTCCCAGGCACCAGCAGCCGGTGGAAATCACCAAATTTTCCCGTGGTGATGTTATGAGCGATACCAGCAACGACAATGGTGGCATTGCCCAGGCCAGCTCCAGTGAYTGCATCCTTCACAAAGCCCTTCACGCCAATGTGGACCTGAGGAAAACAATGTAAGAGTCTGGCTGAAGACAGGCCACATCAGGGGAACTGTGTCCYCAGGCAGCAATACCCCCTCACCCTGCCCCAAATGCAACAGAGCAGAGCAGCTGCCAGGCAAAGATACCCAAGGGCTCAGGACTCAGCCAGATAGCAAGGACAGGAATTCCAGCATGGCCTGGGAAAGCAGCATGATCTCAGAATTGACCCTCCCTAACAAATCCTCTAATTCATCACCATGGGCAAACTACAATATGAACATAGCAGGGTTACAAGGCAAATGCAGCTGCCTCTGTTCCCAGCCTAAATTGTCACCTACTCAACTCATACATGGCATCTGGAGACAGCCTGGCACAGGGYGCTGCAAGCCAAGGTCTCAGCAGTGTTGGTGTTGTGAACATTGCTGGAGATTTGTGGCACTGAGACCATCCAGGTACTCTGCATGACTTAGGGAGATGTGCACTAATCAGTCCCTCTAACACTGCACCCCACAAGAGCAGAGCCCTGGTATTGTGGGGAATGTGGGAGCTGTGGCAGAAGCACAGAGAAACACAGCAGCTGCAGCATTTGTGTTACTCACAGAGCAAACAAAGCCATGAGGGCACCTGAACACCGGGCTCCCAGCCCACCAGGACATACAGGTTTCACAGCTGCCACCCCCACAGCCAGCCCAGCCCTCATTACCTTCTCAATGAACGCCAGGAGAGACTCCCGGTTGTTGTCCCACTCCTTTGGAAGCTCRGAAGTCGGTGGGTATTTGCAGCAGGACAGCTCCAGAGTGATCTCAAAGCAGTTGGCCCACACGTAGTTGTAATCCTGCATCCCACCTGAGAAAAGGAGGCAGAGACATGTCCCAAGAGCAAAGCACACACAACCCACCACGGGATGCTATTTCTCCTTGTCCTTCAGCCCAACACAGCATCTCCTGAGTGAGCAGCCTAAGCAGAAAAGTCAGGTCAGATTATCACGACAGCCCATGCTGTAACTGGAACACTGGGCCATTCAAATCAGCCACAGCCAGCTCAAAGTGACAGTCCCTTTGGTCTCACTGCTCCATCAGCTGAATTCATCAGCACAGCTCTTGGAAATTCATACAGGTTCATTTTACGCCCCCAGACACAACAAACCCAGTGTTCCAGGGCAGGCACACCAGACTCCGAACATTACAGCTGCCAAGTCCTTCCCTGAGCATTCCAAGCTACCTCCAGATTGGTGTGATTTGCCTGCAAGAGAAGTCACTTCACTCAAAATGAGCTTGAGGCTTCTGATACAAAAGAACACACCAGACTATCAACTTGGGAAGTGGCAGCTCGAATGTGTTCACTGAAATCAGTTTTAAGGACCACACAATTCTTCTCCCAAAAGCCTGTTAGCAAAATTCCAGACAGTATGACAGCAATGCTTCCCCTTCTCTACTTCCTCAACTGCTCTTTCTTAGAATTCCTTATCTAAACGTCTGCACCTGAGAAAGGTCCACCTGAGAAAGTCTGAGAAACTTGTTCTTGGCCAAATCACCAGCCTCCTCCAACACTTCCTCTATAAAGCAGCAGCTTCAAATCAATTTAAGGATGTTGCAATATCTGGAGACAGTTTGTTAACTTTGTGCTAAACCTCAGTGAGCTCCAGGAACAGGAGTGCATAGAGCTGCTTCCCAGTATTAACCTCATCTTGCTGTTCTTGCCCTTCAGAGAAACCACAGGGAGAGCAACCAATCCAAAAGGTCACCGTGTCCCAGCAAGTGTCCTGACCCCATCTGCTGAAGTGTACATCCAACCCTTAGCAGGCAAACCCCATCCTCAAACAGGACTGAATCGAACCAGCAGAACCTGAGGACTGCAGGTATCAACACTCATGATCTGGAGGCCAGACTTGGGCATGCTGACAAAGACTGCATATGTTCAGCCCTTTAAACATTACTGGGAGATTTCAGTATAAAAAGGACATTCCAAAACCACCACATGTCTGTGAAACAGGTTTCAGAATCACTCTTCTAAAGCCCACCACATGACTGTAGCCAGATGACCACATGAAAGGATTGTTCCCACCACTCAATCAGGCAGTTGGGCCAGTAAGACACCACACGATGTTTTTTGCATGCCTGACGATGTCATCTGGCTTACACAACCTTATTTAGATATAACACAGGCAGACTGGTGTGTCACAGCCTTGGCCACCATTTCCTAGACAGTTCCACCCCAAGCTGTACAGCAGCACCTGCAGCCAGAGCCCAGGTGCTCCACACCAACAGAACAGCTCCCACCAGGGTCACCTGGCCACAGGGGCCCAGARTCTCCTCTGGATTAGTTGAGGGAGYTGAACTGACTCTCAGAAGTCCCTCTCTCAGAGAACAGCTATGCATTTTCTCCACAGGAGGCAGATGCCAAGTCCAGGAGAAGGAAAGCAGAAAGCCTGTGGCAGATGTTATGGCAGCAGTYTGCAGAGTCCCAGCAGGAAGGTCTGTAAGAAATGCAGATTTTGTGCACCCATCCCTTGCTTGGCCCACTGAAGTGCTGTATTAGTGCTGTACCAATAAACCTCACTCACTCTGAGCAGTTTCCTAATCATTCATAAGCCCCTTGAAGTGAGGGACCCTCCATGGCACTGCCCAATTAACCAGCCAGAATGGAGCAACATCCTGATACAAATGCACTGGCATTTGGCTGTGTTAATRCATGGTCAGGARCARGGGAAAAACWGCAGCAATTTGCCAGGCAGAAGAGSCTTCTAACAGAGGTGATGGCCCAAAAAGTCCAGCATCACTCCTCTGAATTCAACAGCCCCACTGCAGTYGGGTAAATTTGGACTGACAGCATAAAGTAGGATTTAGAACAGGCCCCTGGGAAGATGTGTGGGATGGGATCACAACAAAGATGTCCCAGTTCCTCTCAGTTCTCCTGGGAGTGTGCTGCTAAGGGAACACGGAGCTTTCTTTGTAACAAATCAAACATCACTTGCAGCCAGAAGGAGAGCACTGCAGCTTGAGCACGGCCTGACATCAAAACAGGAAAGAGACTTTCCTGTCCRGCACAGGGGGGCAGAAAGTGTTTGAGGACTTTCTAACTCTCAAACTCAGTTCAARGGGTTAGAGAAACAAGGGCTGTGAGTCTGATTCCACCCTCAGCCTCATTCAGCTCCTGTTAGCAGGCTCAGAACAGCCATGCACAGCAGGCTGCTCTCCTGCCAGCAAACACCACGCCGAGTGAAACGATTTGCCAGCCCAGAACCATCTGCTCCTAGCAGGWCGTTAATGCATTTGAAAACATCCATACGTAAACCAGAACCATTATGAAACATATTTAGTGCTTCATCTGCCATTCAAGCAAATTTAGGACAGATGCTCACCCATAATAGAGCAGCAACGGACTAAATTAGAGCTTGCTGCATCAATTCTGGTGAAACTGTCTCTTGGAGAAAGTAGTCCACTGCATTCTTGAAAATTTGGATTGTATCCACTGCACATATTTGGCCTTCACASGGCTCTGCTGCAGAGCAGGACAGTTATTTTTGCAGCATATGGAGTTACGTATTTTCCCAYATACCATCTGCACGGCCTCCCCTGGCTATGCAGAGACCCACAGGGGTGAAAAGGGACCTGTACTCAGCCTGCAATTAGCAGGGCACCACATTGATGGAGCAGAGCAGAAAATACACACCTGAGGTAGAAAACTGCCAGACTACAGTGCTTCTACTTTGTTTGGGTAGTATCTGGGAAAACCTGTTGGATTTACTTCAGCATTTTAATCACAGGGTGTCTTAGCCCACACTGAACAAAGTTTCAGCCTCACCCATTCTATCAGTAWGGAAAACAAAGGGAAAATGAGCAGCTGAGTGTCACAGCAAGTCAGCCCCTGGCTGGCAGTAGGTCACAGAAATGCTCRTAACAAACCTCTCCCCTCCTCTGACCCATTCCCTGTGCATCATGACTGTGCTGCAGGCAGGGATCCCAGATTTCCTGCAGCACAAACACTGCAGAGCTCACACTGACAGGGGGGCCTCTGCTCCCTGCCAAGCTCAAACCAGGAGAATGCAGCTCTCTAGAGTCAAGCCTGAGGATCCAGATACCATAAATACTCCACATGCCAGGAGAAGCCTGCCAGGCCAGCCAAGAAGGACACACTCTATTTTCAAACTGCACGATGCAGAAAACTAATTCCAGCTCTCACTGGAGCAGACATCAGCARATAAGTTAAAGCAGAAAAACGGTGGTGTCTGCTCTGCAGAGAGAGCAGATGGCACCAAGCAAGCTGGAAACATGATTCAATACATGGCTCAAGTTGCTGACTCTGCTCAGAACTGATTGTCTCATAGCATGAGACTGAGTGAGCAGCAGCAGCAGCACCAAGCAGGCAGAGGAATGTTCTGGTCCATTAGTCTGCACTCATTAAAACTCAGAGGAGGTGAGGTTTGGGCCTCCAACTGCAGCTGCTGCATGACCCAGAGCAGCCCAACCCTGCAGCTTTTTCTCAAAGAGAAGGGCAGAGTCCTCCCAAGAGCTGCACCAGCACAGCACTGCCCAGCAGCTCATGACAGATGTGAAGAGTCAGACACTCAAACCATCAAGCCAATACTTTTCTCAAGAAGAAAAAAGAATTATAGCAAGAATTTTAAGGAAATACAAACATGTAAGTGCAGCAAGTTGTGTATATCCTGAGAAAGACATGGCTGAGAGCTTCTATGAGAGCTCACTCTGTGCAAGGGTTTTCTGCCATGCCCAAGAAACAGAGGCTGCCACAGCAATGCCACCAGCACCCACTGTTSTTTTAACTGCTCTGAGTTTGGTGGCACTAAAAGTTGGCTGGGAGCTCAGTGTGGCTGGGAATCACTGCTGAATTTAGTTTCTGATCAGAGACTCTTATCTGTGGGCAGGATGTGCTTTGCCTTTTTGTTGTTAAGAGTCTCTGATCAGAAACTAAATTCAGCACTAGCATATTTTGTGGGCAACTTTGGAAGGTTTGTTTTTATGTGAAATCCCTTCCTAAAAGTTATTCTCTGGCTGGTTTGASTCTGATGTCCAGGTGTTTGAGATATTTCTGGTGTTTACCAGGTGACACTTTTCAGGTTGAAAGTGGGTTTAGGTTACCTGTGTGCCTACCTGGTTGTTTTGATTGTGGTTCCCAGCCAACTTTTAGTGCCACCAAGCTCAGAGCAGTTAAAAGAACAGTGAACACATGCAAGTCTGGGCTGGGGTATGGAGAGCAGTTGATCTGAACCAGCCACTTGGTAGTTAAAACCCCCCAAAAGTTAAAAAGGAAAAGACAGAGCATGCACACCAGAGATAGCCTCTAAAAAGCATCCCAGTCACCAACATGCTTATCTACAGCAGCTGGAATGCAGGAGCCAAATTCAGCTGTCTGGCAGAGATCCATMTTTCTCTGTGCACACTTGACCTTAGCAATTACTCTCATGGTTTGTACTTGCCACCTCGATTTAACACATGTAAAGGGCTGTTTGCAAACTGAAATGGAAGTTAATGGAGTCTGGCACCAGCATAAAATTGAACTGGTAATTTTGGGACAATGAATCCCGTGGCAGTTTGSTCTCCAGCATGTTTGATTTCACATGATAAAATGTGGCAGGAAAATTTCCACCTGTTGAAACACTATGTTCTCATTTCTTTGTTTTTCCTGGCTTTAGTTCACTTGGAGCTTGCAGRAGCCTCTGCTGGCAAAACCTGATCTGGAGGCCACGAGAAAACCRTGAGCTCTGATTCTCCACCTCTAGAGCTCAGCTCAGGGTTTGGGATTTCCCCAGCCTCATTTCAGCACACATTTCAATTCTGCAATCACTGGGAAAGGCCTCCTGATCCAAGCACSAGCCTTTGCAGTCCTTGGCACAGAGCTGAGCAACTCAGATGACTCAAAACAGCCTCTTGTGATGGTTTTCCTGCTTCTGTCACACCACTTAAARCTGACTCCCCTCTTCATCCAATACTAAAAATAAATGTTAAAGCTTACAGCCCCGAAGGGGTGAACTGTAACAACATCAAATTACACGTGTGGTATTGGTCAGTTCACCCCTGCTCTCTCTGGGTAACATTTTACATGAATTCCTTGGCTCAGGGGGAGCTGCTCTGAGAGCTGCTGTCACCCTCAGCAATGTTCCACTCTCACAGTCCACGTCAGTGCATCCTCCCTCTAATCTCTGCTTGTGAATCGCCTACAATCATCAGTGCTGAGCCAGAGATTGTGGCTTGTCACAGAAAAAGGGTTTATTTCTGCAGAGACTGGGTGCTGGAGGCTATTGGATACAATATAAACCACAGTGATGGCAGTACAGAACAATCTGGTCTGCAGTTCACACCTTTTATTTCCTGTGAAAGGAAAATGGTGCTATTTCTTTGTACTGCCAGCAAAGGCAGCCTGAAAAGTTCACACATAAGCACCACAACTGTCTCACAGCCAAGCAGGAGGACAGAAAAAGTCACCCCTGCAGTGAAAAATGCTGCACTCTGGGGTGAGGGGAACACAGGCCCAAAGCTCTGGAATCACCTTCCCTTCAGAGCACACCCATCTCACTTCACTGCAAGGACAGAAATCCTCAGAGCTGCCRTTAAAGAAACCTCCCAACTGAGGTKTTTGCCGATAACARCAGCCACCACAACAAAGCAGCACAGATCATCCAGGATATCCTGYTCCTTCATAAGCCTGGTCACCAGATTATACAAACTTTCCTCCTGCTGGACTTCTCACAGCAGCAGGATGAACCTTGAGCCAGCAAACACCAGGGCTGGTGTGCTCAGCAGGGTAGAGGGAAGGAGAYAGCTGGTAGAGAAGGAGATCAAACCAAATCTTATTTGAACACAACATCTTATTTGCCCAGTGAAATCCTGGGGAATGATTCAGCCACCACTAAAAATCCAGCCTTCCTCATGCAGCAGAGGTGATGTGYTCAGGCCCAATAATGGATTCCTCTCCCACCTTCCCAAGCAAGCTGGATGCAGGACTAACACAGGACTCGGCTCCAAAGCCCACGTTTCAGAAACACAATGTCTTACCAGAAATCCTTAAGCTGTAAACTCTGAAGGACAAACAACATCGGCTGTCACACTTGCTCAGCACTTTTGCCATCATCCCTCAACTACAGCATGAGGGAAAGCAGAGCAGAGCAGTAAAGCAATACAACTTCTTGAGATCATTTGTGCAAGTTTTTTGTTGTGTTTTCACCACAGAAGTTCCTGCCTCATCTGGCAAGGCCATGGCTGTACAACATCTGCTGAGGAGTCACCTGATTGGGGTAACTTGGGAGCTCTCTTTTCTGTGACAGCTTCTCCTCACATAAATTATTATTCAAATTCCATTTTCAACCAAACCAACACACACAGAGCAACCCACTGTGCAGCTGAACCAGGCCAATAACCTCCACCTCCTCAGGCAAAGTGGTGGCACCAGGAGGTAATTTGGGTTATTACCAGGAGGTAATTTGCTCCTATTAAGCTCACTTCCATGTGCAGCTGCCTAATGAAGTGATCATGAGCTCTCCTAGAGGCTCCAGCAGTCCATAATTCAGATCCCTTCTGAAGAATCTGAAGGGATCTGGTGTGAGATCTCTCACACCAGTGGATGAGAACAGGTCACACAGGTCTAAGAGCAGAGCAGTCCATGGAAAAGCTGCCAACCACACTTTCAGCAAGAGCACCTTGCATAGCTCAGACTACATATCTAAATTTTACATGGTTTCACAGCAGGCTATTCTATAATGATAAAATTACAAGTTCAGAAATTAAAAGACCTCACAGAACACCATACAATCATTTCCTCTTTCCTTTAGCAACCATCAAGAGACCTAATGAGGTTTCATTTGGGAAATGAAGCCTCCCACATGCAGGACAACTCTCCACCATCTAACAGGGTCAGGAAGAATCCTCCAGTTTGCTGTGCTCTCTTCCCCACAAACACCTCCCAAGCTGTTACTCATCAACTGGTGTTCCCATGATACCACCTCTCTTCATTTCAAGCTGCTTCAACATATTCAAAGCCAAAAATACCACTTAACCCACAGTTCTTTCCTCTGTGATAATCACCACTAGTCTGGATGTGAGTCCTCAGGTGAGCACAGCTTACCTTCCACGTCGTACCACTGGGCACCATTTGTGATGCCATCTGGGAAGGTCTCCCCCTCCTCTCCAGGGCARTTGGGTTTACCAGTTCTCATGATGGGGTGATGTGACGCGTAAGCTTTTGCCAAATATTTGAAGACTTCATCATCAGCTGATTTACTGTAGACTCCTGTGGGTCTGTGAGTGGGAGAGTCATCGTAGGGGTAGCTTGCCACCACGGAGCCACCATGGAGATTGCCAGAGAGCAGAAACCTGAGGTTGGGAAGGAAAGGGAGAGAGAGTTACACTGGAAATATTTCAACAGGAAGTTGGCTACAGCCACCCAACCAGTTATTCTGCTGCTTTCCCACCCAAACCACGCTCTTAGGAACCATCAATCTCTGTTTGGGATTAATGAGGCAAAATGCACACACTGGAAGTGGAAGCAATTGGACCCTGCTCCATCAGCCTMGTGCAGGGAGCACACCTGGAGCTGCAGCTACACCAAGGTTACGTTAACAGACTCACTTGTCTGACAGAGTCAGCTACTGTTGGACATGACACCCTATCCTGGCAGACGTGTTCCAGCCTCCAGCACAGCSAGCAGCATTGTCACAGGGACTGAACAGCATCCAAGTGGAGCACAGAGGGGAAATCTGCAGATTTTTGCAATAACCCAGCTCTCAGGACTGGCTGAGAGGCTCCCTAAACTGACATCTGGAATTTCTCCAGATGGAAAAGTTTTCTGCTGCATTCTAAGACTGAGCCCCCAAACTCGGGGACAGACAAGCAGTGCCCCACAAGCAAAGCAATGTGCACAGCACTTTGTCAAGCTCTGAGTACACCTGGTACATGCAACAGAATCAATTCACTAACAAAATCTGGATGTGAGACAAAGCTGTTAAAATTGCAAGCCAGAAAATGTATCAGGACATGCCCTGTATCCCACTTCACTTTGAACACAGGCAGCACAAGCATTTCAATGAATCCCAAAGGGAATTGTCTCTGTTCTTCCTCTTTGCACCAAACACACCACTGAGGAGGAAAAGCACTCTCCTGAGCATTTGCTCAAATGGGATTTGGTTTCCAAGCAGAGGTGATGTGACCAATACTTTTACCTTGCTTAAAATAGCGCACAGAAATTGCATTACACCCACTATCTCCCTTTTTAATCAAACAGTTCTGTTTACCCATTCATTTCTCTATCAGCAGTTATGTTAGCCTAACAATTACACCAGTATTAACTGGTGCTGCCAGGCAGAGGGACACACAAAGCACCACGTTCTTCCCGTTCCACCCTGGCTGACAGCAAATCCYACCTCACGTACTCAGTGAGAGAAACAAAATAAAAAGCTCAAGGTGTTTTCAAAATTATATTAAAAATACACATGAGTTGCCCTAGTAACTAATTTTGAGCTGAACCAACTCTGGAGGGATTTTAGTGCAAAGTGCTGCACCAGAGCTGTCCTAAAGTATTCTTAGGACAAGAACTTCCTGAAGTTCCTCTGGTCCACCAACCCCAAGGGCACTGCCACCCACCAAGCTTAATAAAGATTATTTGTTCACACAAATTTTGTTCCTTAAGCATAAGCAAACATTATAYGATGCTGGATGTTGTGTGTGTTGGYTGGAGTYAASCAACASCCCTACAGTKCAYTGTGGCCAKCAGTCAACCCCTCTTGCATTTCTTTCTATCCCTATTTTGGGGAGAGGGCCACAGTTTGCTTCAGTGCATTGCTCGAGGCTCAGTCCAATGTGCTTCAACTGAACAGATGGGGAAGGTGGCTGTAGAAACAGGGCCTGTTTTTGGAAATCATGCTGCATAGAGCATTATTTCTAAATCCAGGGAGTTTTCCATGAAATTCAACGATGAGAGGAACCCCTGTCCAACACAACTTTGTTAACATGGTCGTACACAGACCAGCTGCACATTTAACTCCAAATATTTGYAGCATTCCACAGCTCGTGGAGAAAGCATTATCAGTCCCAAGAGCGAGATCCACTGACAAGCCCACAGCAAAACGGGCAAGAAGTTTCCAGCTACAACCTCTGGGAGATGGGAGACATGCAGATGGCCATGGAGGCCAGAACATCTGGGTGTGTGCAGGGCACGGGCTGTGCCCTGCGGGGCTGGTGCAGCTCCTTGGCAGGTACACAAAAACTGGGGCCACCAAACGCTCTCCCCAGCGCAGGATGGTCCCGGATCCAATGAAGGGCGAAGCAGGGAGCAAGCTGGGGACAAACAGGTGGGAAAACTACTTCTCCTTTCCCCCAAGCCCAGCTGGGAAGCACCAGGAAGGGCTGGAAGYTGCCTGGCATCCCCGGGGTGCCAAGCCGAGGGTCTCCCATTCCCAGGAGCGGCGCGTCGGGCAGGGGGAACCGAGCAGCACTCACCTGTTGCGGCGCATCCAGTCAATGAGCGCCTGCACCTCGGGCACCAGCTCCAGGTTGGGCTCGGCGTCCCCGAACTGATCGGGGAAGCTGCGGTTGAGGTCGCGGCCGCGGCTGTTCTCCCGCCCGCCCTCGGCGCCGCCGCCGCCGCAGTCGCCTTCGTGGGCGCGCTCGAAGCCGTCGGGGTTGAGGCTGGGCAGCAGGTACAGGTCGGTGGTGTTGAGCAGGCGGACGATGCGCTCGTCGCCGCCGTCCCAGCCGCGCACCAGCTCCCAGGCCAGGCGCAGCAGCAGCGGCCGCGCCAGCGGCTCGTCCCCGTGCATGTTCCCCACCAGCTTCACCTGCGGCCGCCCGGGCAGGGCCGCGCCGCCGGGCGGCTCGTCGGGGAGCTCGGGGCCCAGCCCGGCCGTGAGGCGCAGCACCCACAGAGGCCGCTTCTCCACCGACTGCCCGATGCTGAAGAGCCGCACCAGGCCCGGGGGGGCCGCGGTCGCCAGCGCCCGCAGCGCCTCGCCCAGCTCGGCCGTGTGCAGGTACCGCAGCGCCTCGCCGGGCGCCGCCGCCTCCGCCTCCGCTTTCTTGATGTGGGGGGCGCGGGCCGGGCTCTGCAGCGAGCTGAGCGGCAGCAGCAGCGCACAGAGGAGCGGCAGCAGCACCGGCATCGCCCGGAGCCCCCGCACGGCGCTCGCCATGACCCCACGCACGCCCCGGTCCCGCCGCGCCGCTCCGGGTCCCGGCGGAGGGGGGCGGGGGCGCTTCCCCGGGGGGCGGGACCTTCCCACGCACCCGCCAATCGGAGGCGGTGGAGGGGGCGGAGCCACCCGGGTGGGGCGGTGAGAGACCAATGAGAGGCGGCGGGAGCGCTACGTCACTGGGGGCGGGTGTCACCGTGGCGCCCCCTGCGGGCCCCGGCCCTGTCCCCAGCCCTAGCCCTGTCCCCAGCCCTGTCCCCGCCGCGGGGCTCAGCGGGACCCAACCGGGGTCACTCGCGTTCCCTAAACAGGGGGGTCCGAGGGCGGAGGGGTTTCCTTCCTCCTCGGGATATCGCGGCCTTTGACTTTCCGCGCTCTCCCGAATGCCCTTGCATAAGCCGCTCCACGTTGCTCACCGCTGCGGGAGACGTGAATAACCCAACACGGTGTACGGTGGGACAAACYGGGAGATGTCCCGGTGCCTCGGAGCGGTCACGACAGGCCCCTCCTCTCCGAGGGATAAAGCCAGAACACAAACCAGGAGAGGAAGGACGGGGTGGCCTTTGCCTGGGCACGGTGACAAGTTGTGGGTCACGGGACACAAGGTGTTGCTGCTGGTGCCTCCGTTTTCCTGGCGGGAAGCGCATCTGGCCAGCCCTGAGCGAGCTGCCTGCTCAGATCGGACCTCTGGGGATTAAAGACACTCTTAACGGTGTGATGTTTGCATTGCATGTGGCTGTGCTGCGAGTGATTGCAGGACCATGGGCCTTAGAAGAGATATAAATACTACCTTGGGGTGTCCTTCATCTAAATCCCTTTGTGAGGCAGATGAGATGATAAGCACTAAAAGACACGAYACCTTACTCTGCAAAAATCACCTTGCAGTTCATAAAGCAATGAAAGTGTCCCATCTCCTACAGCAGTTTCCTGTCAATTCCTGTTTAAGTTTTCAGTAGGAGCTCATGTACACATCTGCTTCCGGGATCTGGCATTTCCTGTTGGACTTGCCACAAGTCCCAAGTCTAACACTTAAAACTGATTTTTAGGGAAACCATCAGTGGTATGACTTCTTCATCTCACTGCATTCCGGGATCCTTTGCGCAAGAGATCAGATGATGCAAACTCATGTATGAGCCAAGCATCTTACAGCATCAGAAGGGCCCTGAGGAAAGGCAGAGTAAATTGGTTTCTCTTTCCTKGAGCTCATCTGCACTGTACAATCAATTGGAGAGGAACAAGCAGGAAATGGGTGAGCCATCAAAAAGATGYCCCAGATCAAATTAAACTGGAAAAGCCAAAAGACCTTGGTCATCAGGATGTTCTTAAACCAAAAGGGAGATGCAGTGTCAAGAGGGAATTTGGCTGTCTTGGAAGTGATCACCATTTTATAGCTTTAAGTCCTCAGTCTACAAATAAATTGCTCTGGATTTACCCAGAGTACTGAGCTCATTTCCCTTTTTAGCTGATAAAAGCTCGGTTGTCTGGAACTCCAACAGGCCAATTGTAAAAGCAGCATGTGGGAAAGGCTGATGAGTCACCAGCTCATTTGCTCAGCAGCCAGTAACAACAAACCCTTCACATTTCCTTGGGCCAACTTTGAAAAGCTCTGACTTCCACATCCCTGAGTGAGCAAATGYGCAGGTTGTGGTCTGATCTGCCTCCTCCTTCTCTTCCTCCTCCCCTCCCTCTTCCTCTCCTGCTCATCTCTGCCTTGTGCCAGTGCTGTGGCATTCAAAAAGGAGGTTACTCAGGAGCTGTGGCTTTCTCACCACACTCCACAGTGCTTCCAACCGTGGAGCGGGAATGTGATTTTTTTTCCTGAAGATTGGCAGCAAATGGTTCCCCATGAACTGGAAAGATGGAGCAGCTCAGTCTTYGCAGATTCCTCACAGAGGGTGCGAGGGATGACACCACAGCAGGGAAGTTAAAACTGCTAATATTGTTTGGCAGCACTTCACAAGATCAAATCAGCACTTGGTTTTCCAGCAGAGCACTTCCAAGAAATCCTACTGGTGATGAAAGTTCCTAGGTAGATAAAAATATCTGAGGTCCAGGCTGTAATGCAACCACAGCAGAATASAGTCTTGGGAATTCYGCTAGGAAATGTCCTGTACTGGCCMYTAGCATGAAACAGACACCAAGTTTAGCATCCTCCCCAGTCATTTTTATTTCAAAGAAGAAAACAGGARCCCTGAAAAGTCCACCAGTTACTGAGGTGTTTTCTGTCCATAAAATGAACAAAGTCATGGAAACCTGGCAGATAATCACTSCTATGATACAGCCTGACCCATGGCTGAGGCAGGAGCCCACCTGGAAAATTGGTTCAGTCAGACAGAAAATGGAGTTTCATGAGTGGACAACAGGGAGCAAAGAATAACAGTATTGATTTCCCTGAGTGCTGCCAGGAGYGAGAACTGCAAGCTGCCAGCCAGGGCTCCATGGATGGGAAACTACAAGAGCCAATATTTAGGTGGAATTTCATACACATAAGTCACTTTTATCTCCTGCAGGGGACCTCTATTGCTRATTTAATGCTGAGTTCCTTTCACATTTCCTTTTATTTGGGACCATATTTCTCAGAGTAGGACAGCAGAGGCCACACTAATGCACTGCCTTTGGTCACGATTGGTGCCACCAGTGCTGGGCATGACCCTGAGCAGCCAGGAAAGAGGGGGACAGTACTGACTGCTGAAAGCAGAAGCTGTGCCTGTTGCACTGCTTTCTTCTCGGCACAGGAAACCTGGCAAGTGCCTCGATGCTCCTGATTCAAAGCTGGACTTCCTCCCTGGAACATGCAAGTTCCTTACACTCACTTCAGGAAGGGAGAGTTTAAAAGAAGCAGGAACAATTCCACAAAGTGATGACTGAGATTCTCCAAGCCTCTTTTACTCACACTTCTGAGAAAAGAACAAGAGTGTAGCAATATACATCAGTGAMAGCCCAGGACAAGCTTCCTTATTGCATCAGCAGGAGCACAGACCCTGCAAGGCACTTCCAGCAGTGCAGACAGAAAACACTGGTGGATTTACTATGTCAGAAATTCCTCCTCCTCTGAGCCCAGGGGTTTTGGCAGACCTGTTCAGCCTGGCTTCAACCTTCTACAGGATTTATTGCCTCTGAGCTCCTGCCAAGGTGATCACACGGATCTCATCCGGTTTCCARCGCTCCCAGGTGACTTTGCTCCCCGCCAGCTTCCGTGGGTGGGTACCCAGCAGGTGGCATCCACGTCCAATGCTTGTGCTGGAGCCTCACATTCCTGAGGGTTTCTCTTCTGCTTTATTGATCCCAGGATCTGTTTCTTCATTAATGCCTATTTTTCATTTAAATTTAAAATTTAACAATATTCACTGGTTTAGTTGTCCTTTAACTATTCTTATTCCTTACCAGAGTTCAGTCGCCATCCCTCTGCATTCAATGGCACAGCATGGGACCTTTATATAAAGATCACCAGGAAATAGATTTACTAACAAATTAAAAAAAAAATAATTGAGAACTGTCCATCTCACTAGTGGGTGGTATGTCTGGTCGAGGCTGGGAGAAATCAGGGCATCTCCAGAATCTTTATATTTGGGRAAAATAGGTTTTGTGGGAGGGAACGAGAGTGCTGAGTAAGTTCAATCAGAATTCCCTCATAACTTCGCTTTCCAGCCCAGTTATTTGGCAAGGAGAGACAGTGAATTTGGGTGCTACAGTCATCCTCCAACAATGGAAATGTTGCAAAATATGTAGCTCCACATATTAGGAAGGGATTAGGAGTGGCGAACCACAAGGAGTAGGAAGACAGAAGTATCCTTGGAGCAGAGCCTCGGGCACTATTGCAGAAACATGTTTTCTGGAGCAGGATTACAGCCATGTTACAGCCTTTGTTTGCYTGACAAAACCATAGATACAAACCTGGGTTTCCACATCTCTGTGCAGATCCTGCCGTGCCCCTGACTCCAGGAGCAACCATATGTGTATATGTATAAATCCAGATCTTATCAGCCAGTGAGAGTGTGGAGGATTCGGAATTGTGCTCCTTTCCCCACAGGCACTGAGAAGATCCATRTAGAACCTCAAACTGCTGGGAAGTTTGGAATTGGAGGTTAAGAGACCTGATGGAAAAAAACTTCTACTCAGTCTCTATCATGTTCTAAATCTTCTCTTCTCAGGTTTCTAAGGCTTGGATTACACCCAGGAATAGACTGGTGCTTATTAATTAATTCCTTTGAGGCTGTTCAGAGTCATATTTAACAACAGTCTTATTCTGGGTTTGTTGGTCCAGTGTTGCCATAAGGATGACAAGCAGGAACYGGTGTGGTGGATTACTTTGACTCCATGTTCTGCCTAATACAGCCTTGGCAGAGCAGATCCAAGTACCTGAAATGTGAGGGTTGGATCCTTTTCTGTGGAGATTTTCAAAGTACCTGCCTCTCTTAGGAGGTTCCTCCCAGTCTGAGTCATTAGTGGSTGCTTTACATTCTGGAACATGAGGTTTATGTCCCTCCAAAATGGAAAGGTGGAGAATACAACCCACAAAACTCTAGACCTCGATAATTAGACACCCACARGATTAATTATACCCTGTATAAAAAGAAAAGTGTAAAAAGCTGTTGCGAAAGCAATTCTTACCAGGTCTAAACAGCTGCCTTTCAGCGCCTCTGGCCAGGTAACAGCTGGATTTTCTAGYTCCTCTTCCTTCAGCAGATCCCAAAGCCCATTGCCAAAGAGGACACTTTCATTGCTCCAGATGAACCTGAGCTCACCTCACTTCCTGTCATGGACATGCTGGGACAGAATTTGACTCAGGTCCAAGCTGGTGCTGGGCTTCACATCATAACGCCCCCCCACAGAACTGCTGTTGTCTGACAATCTTTTCCCTTACTCTCATTTCTRCATTAAAAGGAATATCCCCAAACTCCATTCTTTCCTTCTGTGCATCCTCACTTACTCATAACACCACTGCCTTCTCCAGAGTGTCAATCACTGCACTGCAGTGACCAGAGGGAGCACAGACCTCYCTGCACTCTCCTGCCTTTGGCTCATATTGTGGTGGGAGCACATGAGCCATTTCCCAGYCCATTCCTTTGAATCCCTCTCTGTTTCAACTCAGTTTAATTCCAAACCACAAAGATCACTTTACTGCTAGGAAGAGCACTTGGATTGAAGTTTGTACTGAACAAGAAGCCAACATTTAGTTGGATACTACAAGGACAGGACAGTTCTCTGGAACGGAGACTGAGAACTCTCTCTTTAAGAATTTTGTACACACACTTTTTAAACTAAAAATTATTCCCTGTTAGTTTTCAGGGTAAACCAATAAACACAGAAAGAGTCGTATTAAGAAGCACTCAAAGGTGACCCTTGTTTGCAACAGCCCCACAAATTACCAGTGTTGTGTGCTCCTGTGCTGTGTGTGCAGGCAGCTCAGAGYAGGAGCCCTCCCAGCCCACCTCTGCACCACTGAGCTGGGACACGGCRTCCAGGAGAAGAAAACGCCAAGGCCACATCCCAGACTCCTCCTGCTCATGAAATGCACTTTATGGCTCTGCTGAGCCCATTCCTGATGAGTGCTGTGCCTGCAGSGACACTGGCAGCAGTGACAACACATTTGGAGGCTGGGAGGACCCCGTGCTTTGTGACCACGTCACTGTCACCCAGCTGAGGTACAAGCAGCAGTTTCAGATTTCCATGTAGCCAAGTGCTTCACAGCAGAGCCACAGCTGTCCCAGAAGAGGGGACAGCTGGGACAGACCCCCTTGCTCTATGCTGGGGGGTGCCCAGGGCTGAGCTAAGCACAGGAGCAGCCTGGGGGCACACACTGGTGAGCAAGACAGCGTCTGCTCTCTCCTCTGCCAACATGAAGTTCAAAGTCTGAATCAGTCATTTTCTCATTTTCCACCCAAAGGAGAACATGGCAATGRAGCTTTGGGCAGAAAAGGACAAAACAGAGTCTACTCCTGCTCTAGAATAATCTTAGGATAAAATCCCCGTGTCTTGAAACTGTGTTGTGAACACCCAGAAAGCTGAAAAAAAATGGTATTATTTTTGGCTGAAAGTCTTTATGGCTGATGCAGGAGCTCTCTCATTAGTTACTCATTGCCTCAGCAAGTCTCGTAAAACAGCCAACAGAGCCCAGTAAATACTTTTCTTCAGTGTTCTGGGAGCTCAGAAATACAGGAATTGAACGAGGCCTTGAACCCATTTTATGGACTCATTTCTTACTGAACCACCATAAAATATTAAAATTCAGATCCTATAAATAAGGAAGGGGAAGAASTGTGCATTTCCCAGCAGAAGCAGCCTCTCCAGAGACTCTTCCCAAGGTAAGTCCRGTGCTACCTGATCCAGAGACGGGTTCCCCTGACTGACAGGTGATTGGAGACAACAAACTCATGTAATGGAGATTAGAGACATAAAACCCCYTTGAATCTGCTCTGAACTGGAAAATGTCCTGCAACAATCGACTCAGTTTATTCCCTGGTGACCCTGTCCCTGCTGTGAGGACTCTCCCCAGGGTGTCTGATGGCAGCAGGGATTAACCCCTGCGAGCCCTGAGCACAGGCAGCAGTGCTGTGACCCTCTCTCCAACAGAGCCAGCTGGGCCCCTCCGAGATGGTGCAGAGACGCAGCCTCGCTGTCCCCTATGGAGTGCMCGTCCTTGCCATTTCCTTCTTGGCATGTGTGGCCACAGGTAAGCAATGGAAAAAAAAAATCCCTCATGGCTTTGTCCAGGCCCCATCACACCAGCTATTGAAACTGCTCAGGGCTGAGTGATGTGCCACAGCAGCATCCCAGCTTTTGAGTGTTCTGGAGGTCATCTCCAGAGGACTGTCTGAAAACTGGCCTCTGATTTTGAGAGTAACAGAGGAGGGAATGGGGAAAYGTCAGTGTTTTCCAGCATTATTGCAGCAGCTTCACAGGGATGATGAGGCCACAGTTTCCAAACCTGCTCYAAGCAGTGAGAAGTGTGATAGCTTTGGCCACCTGGGAACACCTTCAGACAGGGACCTTCAGACTTCTTTGAAAYCTGAAAATCTCAGTCCCTCCTCTAAGGTCAAGGCCTGGAAGAGTGAGCAGGACAGCTTTTGTGGTTAGGGTATGGCTTAGGATGTTTAATGTCCTCCTTCTTCTGCAGGTTTGGAACTGTCTGTAAATAACCACGCTGCTGACTTCACCCTGTCTACAATGCTTGGCCCTCCCGTCTCCCTCTCGTGCCTTGTACACAACAGCAGCCAGGCCGAGGAGCTGCTGTGGTACCGGGGAGATGGGCAAGTGGGTCTGAAAGATGGCAATAAAGTGAACATCAGCAACATCTGCATATCCCCGGTCAACGAGTCTGACAACGGAGTCACCTTCACATGCAAGCTGGCGCGGGACAAATCTGTGCAGGTGTCTGTGATCCTGGATGTCCAGTGTGAGTCTCTGTGGTGGAGTGCTGTGTGGAATGGCTGGGGTGGGATGGACTCGTGGGCTGAGCAGCTCTGTCTGGGCGGTGTTTTGCACCCTAGTACGCTGCCTTCACCAAGGAAAAATGTGTTTGGGAGGAGATAACTCACGTGATAAGACACTCCCTTCCCACAGTGGTGCTTATGGCCTGATCTAAGGCCTCTTTTATAGGRGTGGGTGGGCCCTTAAGAAAGATATCCTGGATATGTCCCTGCCTCCACCTAGATTCTTTCCCAAGGATACAGGTCAGGGCAGAGGAGACACAGGAGTGACAGTCTCTGCCACTGACTGTCCTCCCCATTCCCGGGAATCAGAAGAGGCTGCACTACTGTGATGATTTAGACCACCGAACAAGGAGCACAAGGGATGTGTGAAGGGAAYTTATTTTGTATTAAATGGCTGGGATTCTACAAGCTCCTGAAAGGAGGTTGGAGCAAAGTGGGGTCAGTCTCTTCTCCTAAGTAACAAGTGGAAAGAGGAAATGGCCTCAAGTTGTGCCAGAATGGKCTTAGATTGGGTATTARGGAAAATTCTTTCACTAAAARGRTCATCAATCYCTGGCACTGCTGCCCAGGGCAATGGTGGAGCCACCATCCCTTCGGGGATTTAAAAGATGTGTGAATGTGGCACATGGGGACATGGTTTACTGGTGGCCCTGGCAGTGCTGGATTAATGGCTGAACTCAATTTGAGAAGATTTTTCCAACCTAATGGTCCTGTGATTCCATGAGAAGCATTATTAATGACCCATTGAACTGCATTCCTGTGAACAGTTCCTCCCCAGCTGAGTGGAGAGGAGACCCTCCAGGTGGAAGAAGACAAAGATGTTACTCTGTCCTGCAACTCCAAATCCAACCCTCAAGCCCAAACCACCTGGTATAAGGACAACCACAGGCTGACCCTGCAGCAAAGCCGGCACGAGCTGTACCAGACCAGTGAGGTCTTTCAGCTCTCCATCAGAAAAGTACAGAAATCTGACCACGGGACCTACACCTGTGTGGTGGAATCACCCTTGGGAAATGGGACAAAGGAYTTCCACCTCGTAGTTGAAGGTAACAAGGCTGCTGTCAAATCAATAAGCTTTGCAAATAACTTTGTTCTCTTTGATAATGGCAACAATGCATTTCTATTAGGAAATGTGAGTGGAGTGTGGTAAATCCCCTGCACGGACATCTGAGGGCACAGCAACAGCAAGGAGCTCTCCCTGCACCTGTGTCTGGGACCACAGCACCAGGAAGGGTCTCTCCTGCTCTACTTGTTATTCAAAGGCATTTGGCAGGCATGACCCAGGGTGGGCTCATCCCACTCTTGCTCTTCCCACGCTGACAGGGTACACTCAAGTGTGCTTTAAAGCACCTCAGGTCTTACTTGAAGCATCTTGCTCTGACCAGAGTATTCTGTCATGCCCAAAGAGYTGCTTAAGGCAAGAGAAGTTGTGCTCCAGGAGTGACTGCAAGGGTTGGGTGCTCAGGGCTCAGACAGGTGACACTAGGTGAGGTGACCGTCCAGGCACCTATTTCCCACCTCTGTTGAGGCCTCTTTCCTTTCTGCCCTCTTTGCACTGACAGCTGTGTCATTGCTACCCTGAACATCCTTACTGAGCATAAAAGCACCTGGGGAATCTTCTTCTTCAGGAGCTGATGTTTCAATTCTTCTTCAGTTCACTCAAATACAGGCTCAGCTCCCTTCTTTCCAGGGGACTAACACACAGAATCAGTGAGCAGACAGCAGAGAGAGCAACAGTTAAATCAGCAGTGACAGCTGTGGAAAAAGAAATATGTCTTTCCACTGTCCTGTGAAATGTTCTGGGTTATGTGACTGCACTCATCTCTCACATATCCAACCTTTTCTTTCCTGACAGATAAAAAACCTGTTTTTCCCACGGAGGCTGTTATTGCTGCTGTAGTGGTGGTTACAATCACAATACTTTTTGGAATTGTGGCTCGAAAAGATAAATTTTTTAAGGTATGGAAAGCTCTAGTTTCATGGGGAAAAAATAGTATTGTTTGCTGCAATACCCTGTTTTTTTTTTCTACCTTTTCTATTCTGTTCCATAATGTTGCTTTTCACTGTTAGAAAGCTGCCACAAACTACCTCCTGCTTTAAAATTACCAACAGATAAATCAAGTATTAGATGTTTCACGTTGAAGGCATTATGTACTTGCAATATTTGTAACAATATCCCCACGGCCAGGAAAAGTGAAAAGTAACAACACTGTTTCTTTCTTTGCAGTGCTTCAAGAAACAAAGAGAAATAGCTCTGTAAGTATTTGACTGCTTATTCACATTTATTCCAAAAGAATTCATTTTTTTTTTAAATTGGCAGAACCTGGAAAAGGGCATTCAGCATGATAAACACACCCAGCTCTTGCTGGTGAACATCAGCCCACACCTCCTCTCCCAGCAGAGATGGGTCCTTGGAAACATGACAGGATACACACAAATCCTGCCCTTCCCTGGCCATCCCAGGGCCCATGTGGAAGCATTTGGGGGGAAAAAACTAATGTCATATCCCCAGCCTGCTGACAGCTTTCTAGAGCTGCACACTGAGCAGATGAATCCAACTAACTTGTGTTTTTTTTTTCTTCCTAGGAGCTGATTTTTCAGTTCTTCTGTTCATTTTGCTGCAGGTAAAGAACACCCARAAAACATCATTTCTAGTGGTCAGCCAGAGCCCTTGTGTGACATGATGAGATAAAACACTGAAACAATTTTTTGGGGGGTGAAGTTTATATGTTTTTCAAAATATTTTAAAATATTTCTTTGCATCTGTTGATTATAACTTGCTGCTCAGTGTCAGAATTGTTAGAACTGGTCACTAGGAGCCCTTCCTCAGAGCACCATTGAGGGGGTTATCTCTTGCCCTCCATGCTCATTCCATCAAGGAATGCATGTGCAGTCAGGCACGTGGGTTGTGGATGAGTCTGCAGAGAAATCTCTATTGGTCTGTGGTGCTGATGCACATGAATAAAGTGAGGTGTTGAGCTGACAGCTGCTTTCTGTCCTGCAGTGCCGTTCCACAGGGTGCTGGGGTGGTGGCCACCCAATTTCCTGCCTCTTCCCAGTGATCCTATGAGCCTCTCAGCTTCTGTTGCCAGGGTAAAAGCTGCCTGGCACTCAGCACTGCTGCTGCACCTCCTGTCCCCGTGGCTGAGACAAATCCCAGCGCTTGGGGCAACCCCAAGCTCTTGATGACACACAGTGACGTTCCAGTGTGATTGCTCCAGTAGTGTGATGGATGGAAAACCTCTCCATCGATCCCTTCCCCCAACAAATGTGCCACCCAAGCACTTTTCTCAAGGTCCTGGCAAGCTGTTGAGGCCTCATMCCACCTTGGAACAGTCCATTACTAATACTGTCAATAAACACTGTGCTATAAATCAATTTGAGACTGTGATGATGCACCAGGCGTGTTCTCAGAGGAGCAGGGCTGTTCCYCAAGAGGARGATTCCACAGCCTGTTCTGGAGTGTGATCCGGAGTGTGTGGACTCCCAAGCGCTCGGGGAGGTGCCTCAAGGTGCCAGAGAGGTGTCACCTCATGCTCCTGGGCACTCAGCCTCACTACCACCAGCTGTGGAGACCTGTTCCAAACGTTACTGTTAATCTGCGCAGTGCCGGGGGTGACACTGTGGGGGTAGAGCTGGGGACAGTGGGATGGGGATGCTCCGGCTGGGTGTCACTCACCCAGGGGTGACATCATGAGGATAGAGCTGGGGACAGTGGGATGGGGATGCTTTGGTTGGGTGTCACTCACCCCAAGGTGACACCGTGGGTGTAGAGATGGGGACAGTGGGATGGGGATGCTCCAGCTGGGTGTCATCACCCAGGGGTGACACTGTGGGGGCAGAGCTGGGGACAGTGGGATGGGGATGCTCTGGCTGGGTGTCACTCACCCCAGGGTGACACTGTGGGGGTAGAGCTGGGGACAGCGGGATGGGGATGCTCTGGCTGGGTGTCACTCACCCAGGGGTGACATCATGAGGATAGAGCTGGGGACAGTGGGATGGGGATGCTCCGGCTGGGTGTCACTCACCCGGGGGTGACACTGGCCCTGCAGGGCCAGCACCGATGCTCCTCAGGGCTGGGAGGCCGCGGAGTCCAGGCACTGTGGAAGGTTCTGGACCCAGGGTTGTGTGGGTGTGAGGGGCCGGTGTGAGGGGTCCGTGTGAGGGGCCGGTGAGAGGGGTCGTTGTCAGGGATCGGTGTGGGGGATTCGTGTGAGAGGCTGGTGAGAGGGGTCCGTGTGAGGGATATGTGAGAGGGGTGGGTGAGAGGGGTCGTTKTCAGGATTCGGTGTGGGGGATTCGTGAGGGATCGCTGTGAGAGGTCAGTATGAGGGGTCCGTGTGAGGGATGTGTGAGGGGTGCGTGTGAGGGATGTGTGAGGGGTTCGTGTGAGGGGCTGGTGAGAGGGGTCCGTGTGAGGGATATGTGAGGGGTCGTTTTCAGGATTCGGTGTGGGGGATTCGTGAGGGATCGCTGTGAGGGATGTGTGAGGGGTTCGTGTGAGGGATGTGTGAGGGGTCGGTGTGAGGGGTCCGTGTGAGGGATCCCTGTGAGGGATGTGTGAGGGGTGCGTGTAAGCGATGTGTGAGGGGTGGGTGAGAGGGGTCCGTGTGAGGGGTCGCTGTGAGGGGTCCGTGTGAGGGATGTGTGAGGGGTGGCTGAGAGGGGTCCGTGTGAGGGGCGGGTGAGAGGGGTCAGTGTGAGCAGTGCGTGTGAGGGATCG
>NW_026623394.1:939210-991183 GCF_030028575.1 Malurus melanocephalus
CGAGCTCATCGTTACCGCAGCAGTGGGTCGGGGGAGGGAAATTAGCGGCGTGGGGAAAGGGTTACCGGCCCTTCCCGGGGCTGTGAGAGGGGGAATCTAGTCCGGGTGGTGGTCGGAATTGTGGAGGATGCGAGATTGAGGGTTACCTCACCAATGRGCTGGGATGGGGAATTACCGGGGGAGCTGGGCGTTACCGGGGCTCCGGGCAGGGAAAACCTGCAGGGAGGATGCGGGAACCTCGCCGTTATCCCGGTGATGGATAGAGGGTGTGTATGTGTGTGTGTTACCGGGGGTGCGGGGCAGGTGGTGACCCTGGTCCGTGTCCCGCAGGGCTGAGCACCGAGAAGGCCGTCGCCTTCAGCCGGCGGCTGCGGGCCGAGCCGCAGTTCCTGCTGGCCCAGAACGTGGCCACATGCAACGACCCGCTGGAGGTGTGCCTGCAGCGGCAGGTGGTGCAGGACACCGTGCAGGTGTTCCAGCACGCCGTGCCCGCCGAGGGCAAGCCCGTCACCAACCAGAAGAACTCCGGTAAGGGCAGATGGGGCTGGAGGGGGCGTTTAGGGGCTGTCTTGTAATCCTGATTGTCCTCCCGGCAGCGGCGGCCACTCCAGAGCTCTTTGTCTGGGCTTCGGAGCAAAGTTGAATTCCTGCAGCATCTTCCTGAGTTAATAACAGACTTTAGACTTGCAGCGTTTTGCCTCTTTTCTCTTTTGCGTGGTTTAATTGAGACCTGGGCTCGCAGAGGAAGATTTCAGAACTCCTTCTGAGCTTTTTGGTGTTGTAGAACCCCAGCCAAAGGCTCGAGGCAGAACTGTGTCATGAATCTCGTGGTAAAAGAAATTGTTGTGCAGCTCTTGAGCACAGGCGTTCCAGTTTAATTCGTGTTCCTTTGATCTCTCAGGGAGATGCTGGATCTTTTCCTGCCTCAACGCAATGCGTCTTCCTTTCATGAAGAAATACAACATTGAAGAGTTTGAGTTCAGCCAGTCCTATCTCTTTTTCTGGGATAAGGTACAGTCATGCAGGTTGTTGTAGGATTGCTTATGCAATCAGGTGTTAGTGTTGGGACAGAACTTCTTTTAGGCTGGATTGTGTTAAGATATATGAGAARAATCTTCAAAAGTTTTTAAAAAATGTTTTAAATGCAGGTCAAGCGAAGTGGGACTTTGAGCTTGAGAAGAAAGTTGTCAAGATGTTGATGCTTTGGAATAGCAAAATTCTTTTTTTTCAAGAGTTCTGCATATTTCAGAAGTTACTCATTGGAAGTTCAGGGGAAACATGACTGTAACTCAGGTTTCAGTTGTGCTTGTGACCTGATGGGTGAGCTGTGTGCCTGCTTTTCCCCCTAAGGGAAATCAAGCAAATCTAGTACTAGTTTGGGCCAGGCTTCATTGCATAACTTYTGCTTCACATTTCCTGTTCACTTACCCTCCAACTTTAATAAGCTCCTAAATATTTGGTCTGTAACAAAAAATCTTATAGGGTAGCCCTTGGAATGCTGGAGGGGGAAATGAAGACTTCATTGGATGAGCAGACAGTGGCTTYATCTGTTCTATACTTGCAAAGAACTGAATGCTCAGCAATTAATGCATGATATGTCAGACTTTAAAGGTTTTTTTTTTTTTTTTTTAATTTCTGTATTTCAGGTTGAGCGTTGTTACTACTTTTTAAATGCCTTTGTGGAAACAGCTCAGAAAAAGGAGCCAGTGGAAGGAAGACTGGTGCAATTCCTGCTCTCCAACCCCACGAATGATGGTGGACAGTGGGATATGTTGGTYAACATTATTGGTGAGAGAACTGGTCACTAGGAGCCCTTCCTGAAATTACAGCCTGGTTTGGGAGATGGGGAATGGAACAGAATAAGAATTGGAGTTTGAGACCTAGGAATTGGCTAAGGCACACAATGCCATTAACCACTATATTTTTTTAATCAATTACTTTTTTGGGCCAGATTATAAATATCAGGCTTAAATATTGTCTGGCATTTCTTTTGCATATTGCTAATGATAAAAGCTCAGAAGATCGACAGAAATAACTACATAGCCCAGACTTTCCATTTAGTAAGAAGGTTCAATTCTGTTTTACACAAGTCATCAACTTCATTTATTTATATCCATGTACACAATTTTTAGGGCACATGGTGGGGAAAACCCATTGCCAGACCTGGGTGTGTCTACAAAGCAGGAGCAAAACTACTTGGAAGTGCAATCTGAAGTTGATACAAAGATCAGTGAGAGGGAATTGATGTGGAATGTGGCAGTGCTGGTCTTGCAAAGATCCAGCAGAAATGGRATCCTGCCCTGCTGGAGATACTTAATTACAGCAACACTTTCTTTCTTTTGTGTTGTGAAACAATGTGACACCTTTGTAAATCAACAAGCCAATAATACAAATTTAGAATCACAAAAGGAATTTGTTTCTTTGAAGCCTGGAGGTTCTTTTTTTCCTCATCCCATTGCTATAAATACATAATCAGGGCAGAGATTTTGGCTGCTGCTGTTACATCCAGAGTCTTGCACGGGGAGATCTGAGTGGTACTGTAATATGGGAAGCCACTGAGCTGCTGCTGGAGTTTTATAAATGTTGAGGAGGAAAGGAGACTGGCAAGTCAGTTAACCTTAAATAAACTGCATGGAGTGATTCATMGGAAGCCCAGTTTTTAGAGTGTATTTCAGGAGATTAATTTTAAAATGATCACGTTTTCTTTTCCTGGTGAGCAGAGCTTCCTAATTAATTCAGAGCTTTTAAGTGTTGAGTTAAATGATACTGAGCAGTTCAGTGATTCCACATTCTGGGATCCCTGTGGAATGCAGATCAGAGGTCGAGATTCAGTCACAAATTAAAATGTAAACTTCGAGTACTTATAACCTTTAAAAAAGAGCCTTTCCCTTATAATCTCTGCACAAACCCAAACTCTCTTTATCWTTTTCGTGGGTATAAGCAGAAGTGTGAGCATCTGTTGTGTGAAAAAGTCAATTGTTAACCTGTATTTTACTTCTTTTAGAAAAGTATGGTGTTGTCCCCAAGAAATATTTCCCAGAGTCTCATACCACRGAGGCTACTAGAAGGATGAATGAGATCCTGAATCATAAGGTAAAATTGATTTAGATGATATAACTTAGAGGAGAGATGGGAGTGAACCTGCTCCAAAGGTTCCTAACCATCTTATCTTTATTGACCTAAGTGTTAAGCRCATCTCAGCAACTTAAATTAATTTACAAGCAGCCTTAAGCTCAGCGGAGTCTGATGTTTACCTTGAAGCATGAATCAGGAAGGTGAGATCATGGAAGATGTCCATTGCCAGGCTTCAGTAGCTTGAAAKTACCTTTTGTGGTTTTAGTAGCAGTTAGTCCTAATCCTCAGATTTCCAGAGAAGTGAATACTTTGACATGTGGCTGCTTAAATTTGTGTCTGCAAAACCAGCACATGGTGTCTAGGTGTTTTTTTCCACCCTTTCAGTGTCTCATCTCCCTGTATGCCAAAGTTTCTAGAGATGACTGCCAAATTTGGTGGAAAAGATGGGGGAAAATGTTTTTTAAAAACGTTGCRTCTTAAAAAATCAGCTTCCAGTATAGAAGTGCACAGCTTTGTCTGAAGGAAGGTGTTGGCACACTCCCTGAACTGCAGAAATGAATTAGCCTGGGAGATGCTAATGTAGGTAGCTAAATGAAAAAGGCAATTAAGACATCTACAGTTTGCTTGAATTTTTCCAGTTCATATGCTGCATGCTTAGGGAAAACTGCCTGCTGAAATCCACATAAAAAATGCAAAATATGTGGTGGAATGAGCTTAGGCATATTAAATGTTGTTAATGTTGTTCTGGTCCTGAGCATGGCRAATCAGCTGGTCCTGAGGGAGCCCCGTCACTGTTCCTGGCCTTATGGATGGTGACACTAATGGGAAGCTTGTGCTGCTCTGACTGCAGTCGTGCTTGCASTGGGGAAATGCCCCTTTCTTTTCATCACCCAAGAGATCAATTATGCATTAGAATTGCAAAATAAATGTGACAGTATGAAGGAAGTGTGTTCTGTGAGTCACAGAGGTGCTGGTGTGTGTGGATGTTGTGGCATCACTTRTGGGACTGAGAGAAATCAATCCTTAAGAGCTTGATGCTGCAAGCCTCACATCAGTGGTTGGAAAGTGGTAATTGAATTGTGACTATTTGTTATTTTTTTTGTGATATTTTACTTTAAAAGCATTCAATTATCTTGTAATTTTAAAATGAATCAATGTTTAACAAAGCCTGAAAAGTATTTTCATTTTGAAAACAAGTTATAGGAAGTCCTGAAAACAAGATAGGAAGTCCTGAAGCTGATGAGGTGACACCTTTCTTACTCTTTGTAATAAAGTGGTTTTTTTCTTTAAACAGATGAGAGAATACTGTTTGAGGCTAAGAAATACTGTGGAAAGTGGAGGATCCAAAGGAGAACTTTCTGCTGCCATGGACATGATGATAGAAGAGGTAAATAAACTGGTGCCTCTTGTTTAACAGAGTGTTCTCAGAGCTGTTTGAGTGAATTTGTTCTGCGGTGGCTTGTTGCTTACCTCCTTATTGCTTAATGAGTTTTTCTAATCCTTCCAGACAAATATTTTGAATCCATAAATTTCAGAATGATGATATTTTASAGGCATCTGCCCCTTGCTGTAGGAAAAGCAGCATTTTGTCTCTTGAGASATCAAAGCAGTGGCCTGTCAGGCTCTTATTTATAACAGGAAAGGTTGAAATTTGCATTCTGGTGGCTTTGAATGCAAATCTTGCAGCACAAGTGCTGTGCAAAGATTCCCCACAAGAGAGCAGAAAAGAACCACAAAAGGGAGGTGTCTGCATGTGGCTGAGTCCAGCTGAGGTCTGGTCCTGGGGGCAGCAGGGGAATGAATTGCAGCATGGTTTTGGCTGTGAATTGACTCAATCACTGTMATTGTGTTTGTGTTTCCTGAATCTCCTGCTCATACAGACCCATGTCATTTTTCTCATTCTGTGCTGCTCATACTTGATTCTTAAACTGTCAAAAATAACTCAAACTTGGAGGTCTTTTAGTGTGACCAAGTGCATTCCCTCTAAAAAAAGTACATATCTAATTTATTTCAAACATACAATGCTAAGTGACCCAGTGGTTAAATATATGTCTTTTGATGMGTAAAGAAATCAAATGTTTTGGTGTTGTGTGGTAGTTATTCTGCAATTCAGTGAACATGACTTCTAGGCAGAACCTACCTTGGGGTATTTCTGTTAAGTTTTTGGCAGTTTCTTATTGATTAATGTCCTGTTTTGGGTTTTTCAAATTCATCTTTGCACTTCAAATAAAATCCTGTAGCTTCTTTTTATCTAATTTTAAGGCTAGGTTAAAAGAAAACTGACTTGTGTTCCTTGGGTTTCGTCAAAACTTGTGAAATTTGCACCTCAAGATGAACAGAATGCAGTGCTCTGAGCCTATCCCAGAGTGTTGCATATCACCACTTAGTTCTGAGACTAATTAGTGTAACTTACTCCAGTGTGTGTCCAAAACCCCCTCGGGGATTTTGCAGCAGACATCAAAAGCTTCCTAGAGATCGTTCTTAGGGCAGCGACACAGTTCACTGCTAAATGTTTCTTCAGTTATTTAGAGCCTCTTGCCCTCTGATAAAAGATCCTAGAACTGATATTAAAGGTTATTAATTGTTTGCAGTTTGTTCTGTAAAAGGTTGTGCTTAATTCTCTGATGTTAACACAGCGTTTTCTCCTGTGGTAGTAAAGATGGTTTGCATTTATTTAGGTGTGTGTGAGTGCTATTGCCTCTGAGTTTTTGTGGCAAAGCAGAGCTTGGTTTTGTTCTGGGAAGTTTTATTTGCATAGCAAATCTTGGTTTGCTCCTGCTGGGAGCAGCACTCAAGCTGAAATGGGGCAGTTGTCCKGGAACACAGGATTAAATATTCACTCCAGAACTGTACAAACATTCTTATCAAACCAGTGCACAGCAGGTCAGAAGTTGAAATCAGTGCAGTTCATGCGATAGAATTTTTCTTCCTTTACTGTTCTCCTTTGTAGCCTCTTCCTTATCAGGAGTGTCCTCCTTTTCCCCTCCTCATTCATTTTGRGGTTTAGCCCAAGCCACTATATCTTTGCTTTATCTTGGTTCTAGTTGTCACTAGGGTAATGTAAGTCACCTTCCAGTTTAAATATGCTTATTTTGTTTATTGATAGAGGAAGCTTGTGAGATATGAAGAGAGTGCCTGTGTTGGGTGTGGTGGCAAAACAATTGAGGGAGACCATTCCCAGGCTCCAGTGCCTCTGTTMACTGGAGACTTCTGTCTCCATCATTTTCCTTCCTCTGGCTGGAGCCCGTGGTTGCTGCTCTCYCTTTAGGCATTTTTCTTGCTTATTTTGTGTTCATGGCTTCATCTCTCAGCACTTGTGGTTATCTGAGGTAATGTGGGTGTAGTCACAGCAAATGGTACCTTTTGTGCAGTCTGTGCAAAATTAAATATTTATAGTAGTTCAGRGCTTTATATTTGCTCTTTACCATATTTATTGAGAAATGTGTGAGTTCCTACAGTAGAAGCCTTATGCCCACACCCGTGTTTCAAGCTGTAATTAATCTTTTCACTTGTTTTTTTAAATTGCTTGGAGCATTTACTTTAGATGAACATTGCACTCCTTTTGCTGTCAGCACAAAGAGCACATTGACATAAAGCCTGCTCTTATGGAGCCTTAGGATCAGCTAAGCCAGCTCCAGAAAGAGTTAAATTGGCTTTGGAAAAGGTATTGTGTCACCTTTCCTGTGGAAAGTGTGAAGACTGCCAGGCTGGGAAAGCTGGCACAGACCACAGGAGCTGGATCCCAGTGCAGAAGGTGCTGCTGAGATTTGATTCCCTCTCCTCTTATTTTAAATAACATGATAGTTCCTTGCAAGRAAGAGACTTGTCTTGTACTCAAGACATGCACACAGCTGAAGATCAGTGTCAGCTGAAATAAAACAGATTCAAACCTGTTTAACTGTGATTAAATTCCCTGTCCCCAGAGTACCTGTGGCAGGTCCTGCTCAGGATCTCTAAAGACACTCATGTGGTTACACTGCCAGTGTTGGCACATTTTCTGATAAGCCCTGTGAAAAAGTACAGTAGTGGTTCTGAAGTGCAGTTTCATATTCTGATTTTCAGGGAGGCTGATGACTTGAAATCTGGTCAACTTTTTGTGCTAAAAATCCAAAGATAGCTGCCAGCTGCAAGGGATGTCACAGACAGCAGGCAGGGAGCTGGAATTAAATCACATAACCTGCCAGCTCAGCCCTAAACAGAGATGTTAAATGTATTAAAATAGATGAGGAGATTTTTCTGTGCTTTTGAAAAGAAGCAAAGGCCCATCTTTGAAATCCAAATGCACATTACAGTAAARAAGGAATTGGTACAGGGAAAATACTGGGATAAAATGCCCAAGTTAAAAGGTCTGTTTTGTCTCTGCATGGGGCAAACCACCTGATGGAGCAGGTGATGCTGAATGCTCCAAGCCTTTCTAGAATCAGTTTGATAAAATTTCTCTYGCAGTGTTGGAGGAGCTGCAGAATTACTTATGAAATGTAATGAGGCTGGGCAGTGTCTTGGTTTTTGCTTTTGGCTGCTGCATTCCTGGGATAACCTGGAATTTGTAAGCTTCTGTTTTGCCTKGTGGTTTACCTGAGAACACAGAGTTCTCAGGTTCTCAGTGAGAGTGGAGAGGGAAGCTGTTGATTTTCCTTTCAGGWGGGTTTTGAACTGCTGAACCACCCAGATTTCAGGAGCTGAATGCAGACAATTGATGTGTGTTTTATTCACRTGTTCAAAGGTGACCGTTAAGATCCCGTTTCTCCAGCTGGTTCTCACATGGAGAAATCCATGCTGCAGTTGCATTGCTGTGGTAGGAGAGGCACACCTGCATGTTCCAGCAGGCTCACAGCTGTTTGCTCCTCTGGGCAGGTATTCAGAATAGTGAGCACTTGCCTGGGCAACCCTCCGGAGACTTTCTGCTGGGAGTTCCGGGATAAGGAGAAGAACTACCACAAGTATGGCCCCATGACCCCGGTGCARTTCTACAACGAGCATGTGAAGCCTTACTTCAACATGGAGGACAAGGTTGGGGTTGCTGAAAGCTTTCCAAGACCTTTTTTTTTTTTGCTGCTAAACCACTTATTTTCCACTGTTCCAGTGTCTGTCCCCACTGTAGCTGCAGCATGTGGGATGGGCACTGCTTGCCCAAGTCCCAAGAGATGGTTCTGTGTTTATTCTCCCTGTTGTGCTGTTTGTGCCCTACCCTTCAATTATCTGGGTTATTGTGTTGCAGTTCCACAATGGTTTTGTAATGATATAAGATATGCAATGATCTAATCAGTYGTAAGATGTCATAAGGCAGATGTTAGAGAAGGAATAACATGCAGAGCTGCTCTGCCACAGTTACAAGGTGAACTTGTGAAAAAAAAAATCCTCACAAGCACAACCTTAAAAAACCTCTTATTTCAGCCAAGTGGCTTGTTTGCTAATGGGGCAGACAGCTGGCTGGGACTAAAGCTAATCCCTGAAATCCTTCTAGAGTCACTCCTCAAAGATTTCAGCTATGTTGCACCTTATTTTATGACATCCTCTTTGGCAGATTTGTCTAGTGAATGATCCTCGGCCCCAGAATCCCTACAACAGGCTCTACACAGTGGAGTACCTGGGCAACATGGCTGGAGGGAGGAAAACTCTCTACAACAACCAGCCCGTGGATGTCTTGAAGAAATTGGCTGCAGCATCTATTAAGGATGGCGAGGTGGGTTTGGTGTCTCTTTGTGGATGGCACAGTGCAGCCCATGCCATGTAAAATTCCTGGGATTTGGCCCTGACATGACCCTTTCTTGTCTTTACAGGCTGTGTGGTTTGGCTGTGAYGTGGCAAAGCACTTCTATGGCAAGCTGGGAATCAATGACCTGAATATGTGAGTAGAGAATCAAACCAGAATGCCATTTGGGGTACTCAGTGAGGACATGAACAGTCCTTTAGCTGCTCAAAGAACTAATTTGTACGTGCTTCAGATTATATACCCCAAAAGACTATATTTAATTCAGCAGCAAGAGAATTTTTTTTTCACTTGTTAGTTAAATCTGAATCCTTTAAAGATGCAGTACAAGTAGTTGTTAAATATTCTTATTTAAATTGTTGCATACCTTGTGAGAGAAACTCCTAAGGGGATCAGTCCTTGCATTTATTCTGACATTAAAATTGGCTGAATTCGTGTGTCTGTGCACTGTCCTGGCACAGGGCAATCTCCTGATTCCCTGACTTAGTCAGAACTCTCCCTGCCTTGTTTTTTGATATGACTTGTTTGGCTTTCTGGTAGATTTAATCATGAGCTGGTGTTTGGAGTCTCCATCAAGAACATGAACAAAGCAGAACGGYTGATCTTTGGAGAATCCATGATGACCCATGCCATGGTGCTGACGGCTGTCACTGAGAAGGTAGAGTCTCCCTCCTGGAGTTCTGGTGCTGGCAGGGATSTGTTGGAATATCCTGGCAGCTTCTTTGTCTCCTGGGCTCACTCAGAGTGTGCCACAACCCCCTGCTGCACAAGGCCTGGTTGTTTATTCCCTCTGTGTTGTTTGTGTCTGAGTGTTCAGARCTATAAATATTTAACAAGGAAGGAAGAATTTTAGACGTGTCAAAGGAATTCTTTCCTTTTGCCCAAAAACTTTTATTGGACAACTGCTGCATKGTTAGTCCAGTCTGTCCTAGAGCCTGAAACTTCTGTTAAAATGCTGGTAGGAGACACTTTGCAACAGTGTGAACCTCCTGCAGCTCCCTGGTATGTGATCTCTCTGACCCCTAATTAGGGAAGGGAAGTGGTGTCCAGCACAGCTCTGTGGCAAACAGCAGGCTGAGATGAATCCACAGCTAAATCTGCTCCTGGCACCATAACAAAGCACATAATGAAGGAAAAAGAGCCATGTAAAAACTCCCAGCTCGGGGTTATCTGCAAAGCTGGTGCTTCCATTTATTTCCAGAAGTTGTCATTATTAAAGTTTTCTTTGAAGTGRTCTCTTCCTGTCCAGCTTGACCTTGGCTGGAGAAATAACAGCTTGCACACAGCACTGAACAAGTTTGCCTGAGCTGTGGAGTTTTGAGACTTGAGATGGAACTGCTGAGTCATGAGAATGTTCCAAGTTACTTTTTACAACTCAATTTAATTTTTTCCTGTTTTCTGCATTCTGAGCTCCTAATGCTTCMGTTGTGTATCAGATTGCATGAAAACTTTTCTAAATAGCTTTTCTAAATGAAAAACAAAGAAAATTTTTGTAGTGGCACTTCTTAGAAGCCTTAATTGAAAGGGGTTTTGATAAGATGAGTTGTAAAATGTAATATTTTTGATTTACCTACTTTTTTATAAAAAGGCATTGAAGATTAAAAAAATCCTATTACAATTTTACAACATCAAAAATTGATGTGGATTAAATGCCCCTTTTGGTTAAAAAGTTACAGTATGTGAATGTGCTCATCCCAGTTTCTGTCTGAGAGCATCCAGAGCTGACATCCTTGGTCTGGGAGCCCTTGAGTATCTCATCTTAAGGGATATTTTATTTTCAAGTGACAATAGAAGCATTACATCAACATTCCATTGAATATTAAAAATGGATTTATGGGGTTTTTTTCAGGTTAGTTTTTTGTATTAAAATATTTTAATAGCTAAGCACCAGRCTTGGAGCTGTGTGCTTCAGGTGGATTCTTCAAGGGTTTGCACTTGCTCTTTYTAATGCTGTTCTGAATTCTGGATTTGGATGTGGCAGGGTTGGCTGYTCAGATCTGGCCCCTCCTTCATACTGAATGACATGGGCTTGTTTTGTCACAGGATGGGCAAGAAGATGCATTTGAAAAATGGAGAGTGGAAAACTCCTGGGGTGAAGACCGTGGCAATAAAGGTAATTTACAGTCATGGGAATAGAAAGCTGAATGTAGTGTTTGGAAATAAGGATGTGGAAGGGACAATCCARTAACCAAAGTGGTTTGTGTATGGAAGGCATGGGAAGATCCTGATAGACTTTATCAAAAGCTCATACTTTGATAATGAAGGAATTAAAATTTGATAATTTAAGATTGTTCAGTTTATTGCTGTGAAGCTGCTGATGTTTTTAAGCTTTCATATCAGTTTGCTGTTGATCCCAAGTACATTCCCAGCCATTATCCCTGCCAAAAACCCCAGCAGCTGCAGGAGTTTGCTCTCCCTCTGTCACACTKGTCAGAACCTTGGCTGTTTTGTTGCTCATAATCCTTTGCTGCAGAACACAAGTGTGGAAAATCTGGCAGCATGAGTCAAAAAAACATGGTGGCACTTGTTCTGTGAGATACCAGGAATTCCTGTGGGTGTGTAACCAATCTGCTCAGAAAGGGACAATAGATAAAGGTTTGGCAGTATCAATAAAATAGGATCACTTCCAAGGACTGTATAGGAATGCTTTTTCTTTCTAGTACAAAGGGAGAAATAAAGGCTTTGCTGCACCATTTTTAGAGGTACTAAAGCTTTTGATAACAGCTGAGCTTTAATCTGTACATTGTACTTGGGCCACCAGCTGGCTGTGGCTGGTGGTACTGAATAACCTTCCTGAGCCATGTGAGAAACTCAAGTGGTTTTTGTTTTCTTTTAAAGCATTGTTTATCAATCACTGCAAAGCTTTCTTACTGGTTTTGTAAATGAGGAAATGAAGGGCATGGCTGGTCCCAGCTTGTGCTGTGAACAGCTGCAGTGCAAACTGTTCTAACTCCAACAGCTGGCTATGGAAAAAAAAAAATTAAAATATAATTCTGGCTGCCTTTTTGAAATTGCACCAAAGCCATGAGATGCAGCCTCCCTGCAATGTTCCTCCCTGGTGTGGCTCTGAGAGCTGTAGCAGGGCCCTGGAGTGGCACCTGGCAGCAGTGTGGGCACAGCCCTGAGTCCCAGCTCAGAGGTGCTTTAGGAAACTGCCTCCCTKCTCATGGAAACTGGGAATGASCWCAGGGTGTTTCTGTGCTGGTCTGAGGGGCAGCTCTGACCTCCCCAGCCCTTTGCTTGGGGCTGGTGATGTGACACAGTCCCTCTCTGCCCTGCCAAGGTCTGTCAGCTTTTCCTACATGGAGTGGAGGGAAACTCCATGATTTTTGTCATCTCCTGGATGAGACAGGCCGGATGTGGGCTCAGCAGTGGCACAGCCTCAGTGATGAGTGTGCCATTCCCTGTGTGTCCCAGGGAATAACAGTCCTTGCTGGCCACATTTTTTCTGCAGCATATTAATTTCAAATGTTGTGCTTGTAAGACTTGGTGTGGCAGAACTTTCCCAGGATGTCTTGATTTTCTTCTGGGAATAGACTATTTCTGGAAAACTGTTTTAGGATGTGGTCTTATTTATAAGTTTTTTGATAACATGAACAACTCAGAGGAAAACACAGAATATTCTTGGAAAAGTGTCTTAATTTATGTTGTGGCCTCTTAGTCTTRCAGTGGTGTCTGTTGTGAGTTAACTGTATCCATCCACAGAAAAATACTCCAATAAACATCTTCAGTCTTGATAAAGCAATGAAACTGATGACACTCAGCCCTTAAGGCTCAGCAGTGTGACAGTGGTAAAATGTCCTTTGAATACTGGATTAAATAAAGAACCCAAATCAATACTGAGGTAATGTGAAAAGCACGGGGCAGCAGCTGAATCCTGACACTGCTATAAGTGGTACCTGCTGGGCTGGGGCTGAGCAGAGGCTCTGTCCTGCAGCATCCAAATAAACACTCACTTTCCAAGAATGAATTCTAGAGTCAGGTAAGAGGTCCTTTGAAATAAAGTAGGACCCCAGAGTGACTTGAATAAACCCTGCCTTACCTTGTCCCCGTGCCATCTGGGTGACCTTTGGGTGAGTCACTGTCCCTTATCTGCTTTGTACCAGGGGACATCAGAGTCTCTGGAAAGTCTTGCTCCCTGAGTGTACTTTGTTTTGCTTAGGGAGTTGCCTGGAAAAGTGCCTTGACAGAAAATCCCATCAGAATAGGAAGCTTGACTCTATTTCAGACTGCTTTTTTTTCAGGGAGGTGAATCCCTGAATGATTTTCTTGGGTATGACCAAAYAAGCTGCTCTGGAGCAAAAGGCGGTTGGACATGGTCCCCAGGGCTCCTTCCCAAGCACTAGAAGAGGTAACTAAGAGTCACAGAATCATTTAGGTTGGAAAAGACCTTTTAAGGTCCAAAAGAGTGCAGCTGTTCACCCAGCAATGCCACATCCCCACTGAACCATGTCCCCAAATGTCACATCTACACATCACTTAAATCCCTTCAGGGACTGTGACTCAACCTGATGGGGTTTCTTCTCCTTCCTGCCCTGATTTTTCACTCTTCAGTGTCCAGCTGGTGTAGGAGGGTGAGGATTCAGAGTTTGTCTGACCAGTCTTGCTGTGCCAGTGAGTCTGTGTCTCACTGTCATAAGCCTTAAGATAAGAGTTAAGATTTTTACTTTATCTGCCTTGTTAAGGAATTGGGAAGCCATACTTGGGTAAGTCCAGCCCAAGAAACCAGAATCCACATCAGTGCAGAGTCAGCCAAGAATGATGTTAAACTTGGCACRTCCCAGCTGAGGCCCAGTTGGGTGTGGGGGATACGAGTAAAGCCCAGCTCCCAGGATTTCTTGGACAGGAGGATCAAGGGTCCAGCCTGCAACAAAACACCAGAGACTGGACTTGAGTCATTAAACAAGCAAATAAATTACTTTTCTGGGGTGGAAAGAACAGTGTTTTTTCAAGTGGAATTGCTCCAAGTACAGTCCAAGGTGCCACCTGTTGCCCCTGATGGGAATATGGAGCAAGGCTGGATGGGGACTCCTGGTTTGGGAATTATGGGATGGAGTCAGTTATGTTCACACTGCAGAGTGAGCAGAACTGAAATCTTGTGGCAGTGCTTGTCCTGGAGAAAGGGAACCCCTGTGAACCAGCCCAGCTTTGCCTCTCCTAAGCATTTAGTAATTACATTTATATGTGTTGTAAAAGTGGTTTTGGAACCCTGGGTGTTTTTCCTCAAGGAATGAACACAGATGCTGACAAACATTGCTTGTTTTCTGAGGTAAAAAAGTCACTTCCCAGTCAAATATTTCCTTTCTGTTTTGTTGGCACCTTTTCAGCCACACAGGCAAGTTTAATTACTCTAGTATTTGTTCTGGAGACACACAGGACATCATTACCTAAMTTTGAACCCAGTTTATCCCATCAGATATCTTTTTTTGAAAGCAAGCAAGAGGGGAATACTAAATCACACCATGGAGAGGGGTCCATCTGCTTGTTTTGGCAAGGARAGAGCTTTTTTTAGGATACATTTCCAGCTAGAAGTCAGTTCCCTTTGCGTTTTCCATCTCTTTTATTGGATGTTGCTCCCCTGCAGGAAGGCATTTCAGGGATTTCACTGGGGGCACCCAGTGTCTGTTTGTGCATCTCTCATCCCAGAAGTGCCCTGTGCCAGAGGCCCTGGGAATTTGCTCTTCCCAGGCAGGAATTACAACACAAACACAGGATGGCTTCTGCAAGGTCGTCTGGGGACTGTCAGGACTTTCCAGGTGTCTGTGGGATGTGTTTATAAGGCTCTGCAGTGCCCAGGCCACCCCAAAGAGTGACCTGAGTTATTTGCATGTTCTGAAGTCGTGCTYGGCGCTTCCTCCTCGCTCAGACGCCGCGATCCCAATCGGCTCCGAGGGACAGGATGTCAGAGGCAGAGTTCATTAATCCTCTCAGGGTGCAATTACTTGTTGGCTCTTGGGAGTGAGAGGTTTTTGTGTGTCCCAAGAACTCATATCCTGAAGAGTGGRTAATCAAGGCAGCTTCTTTTGGCAGTGTTTCCAAAATGGCTTCTAGCTCGGGTTWCGGTTGATAGGGGTTTTAATTTATGGGGATTATCTGATCTCTTGCTTTAGAAACAAGATGGTGTAGATAGATGCATTTATTGTCCATATTCTTTGGACATTTTCTTGTTTCATTTGATTGTGTGGTGATACTGTATAAGGACACGGGGAACTTTATTATATAAAGCCTTCTCATCTCTCTGCTAAACGCTTCTTTTCTCCCAGCCACTCTTATTTTCAGTTCACCTGGAATAGCTTGTTTYCAAGGGAAGCTCTCTGCTAAAACCTCTAAAATGACTTCCCTCACTCCCAGTTCAAAGGGTATTCACTGTAATTTTTGTATTAAGGGAGAAAGTTAAGATTTAGTTTAGCCTAAGTGTGATTTAAATGGCTTTGTGGAGAGCAGTGGCTGCCTCAYACTGCAAAAACTAAACCAACAAAGTGTGCTTAAAACAGATTGATATTCACCTGGAAAATTCCAATACCTCAAAGAGATTTAAGTAATTTTACATTCTGCCTTAAAGGCTTTGTAATTCCCTTGAGTATTCTCAATGCCTATTTTAACAGASCAAACATCAATGATGGATATTCAGKGTCTTGTTTTTCCTCGTGGCCTTTCAGTGCACACGAAGTGCATCCTGTTAGCCTTTGTTAACTTCCTCGAGATATTTTTTTTGTATGTTTTGAGAGATAACCAGCATGACCAGGCCCTGTTTAATGCATCATTCATAGGTGAGGCTTGTCTGTGCCTGCTTTTCTGCAGTGATGCTGTGTTTTGCCCCCAGGGTACCTGATCATGACCGATGACTGGTTCTCCGAGTACGTGTACGAGGTGGTGGTGGACAAGAAGCACGTGCCCGAGGAGATCCTGGCCGTGATGCAGCAGGAGCCCATTGTTCTGCCAGCCTGGGACCCCATGGGGGCTTTGGCCAAGTGAAGCACAGARCATTTGGCTCCTCGTGGTCATCAGAAGTAGCTGCAATAGAGAATTCCAGTGGTCGGAAGCCATAGCCAAACRATAACGTGACCGAGCCCTCGGCTGGTCCCTATTCCTGAAATGTAAGTTAAGGATCCTTGGGAAATAGCGCTTCACTGATCCAAGCTCTCAGACAGGCTACTCCAAAACTCAAAAGGGAAAAGGAAAAAAAAAAMMCAAACCTCAGAATGAAAGCATATGATAAGTGCTGTCAATGGCAGATTGATTTTACCTTAAATTTTTAATGCGAATCAGCATAGTAATGTAGTAAAATTATTTTGATCGGTGTTTTCCCTAGAAAAATGGGCATTAAGGGCCCTTTAGAATTAATAGTTAGATGATTGTTAGAGCAAGCATATTGAGATAATTAACTAATTATGATCTGACTTGTCCTATAAAAGAACTCCCAAAAATATTTTATATATTTACATTTTTAGTTTTGCTGAAGTTTTGGAGGGGACATATKAATTGAAACTGCTGAAAATGACCTTTAGAAAATTTTCTCTTCCAGCAGAATTGGGGAAGGGGGACTGTTTCCTTGAGGKGTCCAGTCCCACTTGGTTTTATTCTTCCATTATTGAGCTGGGACTGGATAATCCCCCCAAGACCCAGTGCTATGTCTGTGTGCACAGGAGCGCTATTTTTCAGTTCTTTAAGCAAGAACAACCATAAATATGTTCACAGGTGGAGTTAGTGTCATGCTCAACAGAAAAACCAAYGTTTTAATTGCTGCATTTTATTTGGTTGTTTTAAAAAAACAAAGATGGTGCTATGAAGCTTTTGAATAAACACTTTCTAAAGTGACTGGGGCAGTTCTGGTTTCTTTTCTGGAAGAGAAGGATGGAACCAATGGAATGGGAAGATGTTGGTGACCTGCAGTGAGGGTGTGGTGCCTCTGTTACAAACCTTTCACAAGAGGCTGTGGGAATGTCAGGAATGGCCCTGGTGGGGCTGAGCCTCCTTTGGGCAGGGGGGTGGACCAGGTGATCCTCCAGGGACCCTTTTGGGGTCTCATGCAGAGTGTCCAGCTCACGCTGTCACTGGAGTTGAGGGCAAGCAAACAATTCTTGCTCTCCCTGGTGGCTCTGACACAGAGCCAGGTCTCTTGGAAAGCTCTGTTACACACAATATTTTGGTTATGACTAATGCATGTGTTGTTTTGGGGGCTTTTTCCTCTTCCAAAAGGTCACTAATTTTAGTCCTTCAAGTTCTTTCTACTTATGACTTTAAYACCAGTTCTTCTGTTTCCTCTGTGCTCTAGCAGCCAAGGAGAATTAACTTTTTCTCTAGACTTTAACTGGATTTTTTTTTTTTTTGCTGGTGGTAGCACTGATGAAGATTGAGTTTGCTAAACTAAAAACTGATTCCAAGCCAGTTTTTGTTAGTTTCAGTATTTAAAAGTATTGTCCAGCAGGTGCTTATCTCCCCAGTTCGTGCCCAGATATTTCCCTGTACAGTTTATACAATAATAATGTGTTTTTTTTTCCTTTCCTTCAAATAAGCACAGAAAATCCACATGGCTAAAACACATTATGGGGAACTAAGCCATTCTGGCAGCAACACTTCTGCCTTCATGCCCTGCAATTTTTAAAGTTCTTTCCAAGCTGGAATTGGGAAGGGGAGGGGGAATGCASATGCCAAGGTGAGAGCTGTGGTTTTTCCACTGTGAGGATTCTGAGTTTCAACAAAGCTGAAGTTGTGAGCTTTGTGCTGGTGCCACCAAATCAAGKTTGGTGCTACCTTGGGTTGGATTTTCCTCTGCCTGTGGGAGAAGAGCCATGGGARCATCGGTAAGGATTGGTACCTGCAGGTTCTTGCAATCCATCTCCTGCTCTCTGTCACCTCCCAGGTGTGTGGGGGACASTTCACAGCCCAGGGATTGTTCCCAGTGAGTTGTTCCAGCATTTCTCCAGAGTGTGTGATGGAGGAACAGGCCACTTAACCCCTGGCAGCTCATAGGAAATGGTTCAGAGATGATAAAAAATTAAACTCTTTCCAAGGGCTGGAATGGAAATCATGTGGGAATAAGCCTGGCTTGCTGCAGGTTGTCACTCAGCAAAGAAGGCTCTGTCTTATGAACTGTAAATCCAAACCACGACAAAATTAACACACAACTGCTAAAAAGATGCTGTGGTTAGAATAAAAAAATGGTTTATGCCCACTATTTCAATGCTGATTTCTCCCTTAGTTAATATATAAATATATATATATGTATTTCCTTTGCAAGGCCTTAACTTTTGGATTCTTGAGAAACCAGTCAAATAATTTCCCAGTTTGTCAACAAAACCATGTAAGAACTCACAGTTCCCCTGACAGGTGGTAAATATTGACAGATAATGTTATGAAAGTCAACTGTTTCAGATTTAATCAAATGGCAGAAAATAACAATTCCCAATGAAGAGACTGAGGAGAGGTTAYGTGTAGTGGCAGTTTGTGGGTTCTAGGAATCACATTTCTCCATTGGAATGTGCTCTTAAAACAGTTGTAGTGGAAACAGCAAAACCTCTCCAAAACYCATCCAACTCCCAGATGTGCATCCCAGCCCTGTTATTGTGGAAAATAGCAGGGAAGGCAATCAGAATTTCTTTTGTCCCAAAGCCAATATTAATAGCTTCTAAATGTATTCTGACTGCTAACTAAGGAAAGATGGGAACAAACAAATAYTGCAGGGTTTGTTTTATTTGGAAAATTGTTCCAATCCTTTTATTGGCAGCGAATCAGAGACACTTGCAGGACTATCACTGATCTCATAGTACAGTTGGTACTACTGTTGTGAGGTCACTGAATCACGATTCCCATCCTTGTGCTGCAGCTTCTTTGTCTTGTGTAAAAGTCCATTTTCTTCCTCATTTTTTCTTCCCCTAAATCATCAGGATTTTCCCCACCAATGCACAGAAGATTTCATGAGATTCTGGAACTGGCTGAGAACAGCACCTGAAAGTTTTTTGCTTGTGAGATAAATAAGGTGTCATGAAGTTGAGGGTTTTGCCTGAAATCTCCAGTCTGTTATTTCTATTATTYCCCAAAGGCTCCAGACTGTTTGGCAAGAAATTAAAAACAACCAAAAAAAAAAAAACCCAACAAAACAAAACCAAAACCCAACAACTGCTGTGGAAGACATTAATGAAAAAAACAACTGAACAAAAAGGTCAGGATGAGGCATAGAAGAACCTCCTTTAAGAAGAGGCTGAGATGGAGAAAAACCTCAGGCAAAGGTCACAATSCCTCTAAAACTGTTAAAAACCCAAGATATAATTATGTAAAGAGTAGAGGTACTCTCAGTAGARAGAATTTATTTCTTGCAAGAGGGTMKAAAAAGTGAGTTTGGATAATCCCTCCCAGTTTCCCAGCAGCAGTGAGCTGGAAATCTGTGTGGAATGGGAAAATGCAGATTCCTTTTGCTGTCCATCCTCCCAGGAAAACAAAATCCTGCTCTGCAGAGCACAGGGTCTGACCCACAGCTGGATATTCACACATTAAAACATTGGGCTTGGACCTCCAGAAAGGTTTAGGGAATGGGGCATGACAGAATCTGTGCTTGCAAACCCTCTCAAATAGGGCTGTGGAGGAATGATGTGCAAGGACACAAATTTGTGGGGGTTTTCCTGTCTGTGGTGAAGGGGAAGTTACCATGTCCCAGTTCTGATTATTTTGGAAAGCAGGACACAGAAGGGAAACCCAGCACGGCAGACAGGAGGTAAATACTGCTATTTGCTATGAATTTCTAAAGAAAATTAATGAAAAAAGCWCAATTTGACTAAACAACCTTAACCCAGTGCCCAGGGGAGTAAATGGGGAAAAAAATGATTTTAAAACGTGTYCCTCGTGTGTGTGGCTGCAATGCCTGAGCTCTCCTTGAGATGGTGCAGGTGCCTCGCCCTGCCCGGCTGCTGCTCTGTAGGGACCAGGGACACCAGAGGAAAATGCAAATTACAGCCCTCAGCTCTTCAGCTCGCAGTTTATTTTCTTTTCAATTGTTTGGAACAATTCTTTGAAAACGGGTGCTGCTTACAGCAAAGCTGCTGCTGCTCAATCAGCTGCTCTTATCTGCCCCTACCCTGCTTTTCCACTCTTTTTTTTTTTCCCTAAATCTGCCACCTAAACTATGGCATTGACCTGCGATTTATGACTTTTTATAAACAAGTTGTGAAGTGCAGGAATGAAAAAATTCTGGATGAAAAACACCGGAGAAAAAAAATAAGTCAGAAGTGGGGTGAGGTATTTGGAGTAGTAGTTAGGAAGAAAGGAAATTACTTGTTGAGCTTATTGAGGCAGCAGAACGCCCGTAAAGAATTTGTGCTTCAAGCTTTAAAATAAAACTAAACCTTATTTTTTTATTAAAATAACACAGATATCCGGCAATAGAAATTATTCCTTCCAAGCATTTTTATTGTGGCAATCCCCCAGTCTTTCCTATCCTCCTGTAATCTCCTATAAATTTGTGATTCCCTGACTCGCTCCAAACTTTGTTGTGTCCGTCCTCATCCCCATCCTGTTATTTACAGCTGTAACAGCACCCAGAAAAAANCAGGCAAATGTAGCCACCCACCTCTAGGAGGAAAACGGAGCTGCAGCCCTGGTGAAACATAAAGTTTATTTGACTAAAGTGACGCAAAAAATTCTTAAAGAGCTCTTTGGCAGCAGATTATCTGGAAATCAGACCATGTGAGGGGGGCTGGTGTACAAAAAGCTCCCCGGGATGCTGAGTTGCCCGCAGGCTGCGGTAAATGTGGGTGAAGGGGACTCGAGCTTGGATCACCCCAAGGGAAACGCTTCGGATCGACCCCAAATGCAGGTATTCGATAATTTTGTCTTTAGCACAGCGATGTCTGGAGGGTTTTGATGAAATTCAGACAGGCTCAGGGACAGCTGCTSCTCAGAGCTGACCCCCTGCAGCAGCAGGCACTGGAGTTTCATTAACTTTCCCTCCTCGTTGCCTCTTTCCACTTGGGTTATAAAATGTGGAATACTGATGACAGGCTAAAATCTGTACTCTAGGTTTTGTTTGTTTTTAAATCAGCTTGAAGGTCTCTGACAATTTCTAAAGCTCTGGGGGCCAAAAAGATACATTGATTTCAGTTTTAGTTTTCTTTGTTTTTTTTAAAACTTTTAGTGCCTTTATTTTCTGTTGCTACATGCTCTACTCTGTCATGTTCAGGCACTTGTCCAGCAGTTATGAATGTTGGGAGACAAATGTCTGTAGCAGAACATGTTCTGACAATCTAAAATTAAGTGTTTTGGCTCCATATAACAGCATTGCAGATGTAAAGTTATTTGCTTACAAAAAAAGCACTAAACTATAAGAAAAAAATTAAGAAAAACAGCAGAATCTGAAGGAAAAAAAATAAAAAAATAGGCAATTTAAGCAGTTATTTATTTTGAAATGGTGAAGTGAGCTTTATGAACCATATTAAGCTATATTTTAAAAGGTAAATGATTCCAGCACAGTAAATTATTGAACTCAATGGGACAGATTTATTGCAAGTAATAAATCTGAAGAGCATGTCCTATGTATTTATAGTCAATCATGTTTACYGAAACCAACTGGCTTGCTGGGTTAGTTTGCTAAGAAATGTGGAGTTTAATTAAGGAATGCARTGTAACTGAATATAGAAATAGGCAGGGAAAACATGTTTTGATATGTTAAGAAAGCCTGGGGGAAAAGGGATCATGCATTTAATGGATTTGGATTCTTGCAAATGTTGTGGCATTTTTTTTCATGTGGGTTGCCAGACATTTACCAGGGAAGGACTCGAACACTTGGGCTGCATCTTCTGGTGATTTTTTGATGGAGAATTGACCATAATTTTCTTGGGGAATACTTTGCAAACTTCTCATGTTATTGTGCCTGTTTCCTAATTGGACAGGGTGTGATGAATTTCAGATGGTTAAATTGAGAAAAACTGCCCCCAAACTGGAATTTAATAAACCCCTGAATTATTCCCTCACATGGAAATGTGCAATGTGTTTAAGCTCTTTCCTGCTTCCCTCCATGGAAATATAAACTGCTCAGTTTTCATTAGTAACARAGCCTAAAGAAATATTAATTCTGTGTCCTGAGCTCCTTTCTGATGCTCAAATTTGAAATATTTTCCCAACCTTCATGTTTGCAGCTCTGTATCTTACAGAACTGACAGAGCACAATGAACCCTGCCTGTGGGACAAATAAAGAGTTTYATAAAGAACTTAGGTAGCCTGAATTAAAGGCTGTAATTTGGACACAGCCATTAACAAATCTCCTTCAGACAAACATCACCTGTTACTAAGGGATGGTGCTCCATTTATTCAGTGATGTTTGCTGTGTTATGGCTCTTCCTTCAAGTTTATATAAATAATTTGAGGAAGAATACAAAAGCAATATCATTCCCTCCAAGCTTATCTGTTTCCTTGCACTACACACAGACACTCTCCAGCCAAATTAAAAAAAAAAAAAAAAAAAAAAAAAAAAAAAAAAAAAAAAAATGCATTTCCCCTCCTCCCTGTTCTTTAAATGACTGACACCAATTTGGCAGCGTTCCCACTACAGCACAGTGTCAGTCCTCTGAACAGAATTCTGAAGGTAAAAATCTCCCTTTCCTGATGACTTTTAAATTTCAGACCAAAACAGGGACAAGATTACGACGTCAAACTCCCAGTGCAAGTTATTATTTCCCCCAAACTGCTGCTTTCAGAAGCACTTTTCCCATCTWAYCCACATTCAGCCTTGTCTGGGAATACAGGAGTTAACTGGAGAGGGCCCTCTCCTTGTGCCACTCTTTGGGAAGAGCTTTTTCCCCTCCCAGGAGGGTCATTGTCTCACCAGCAGGACTTGCTGAGTCCACTCTGCTTTAGCAGGAATGTGAGAGCCCTTGGARCCCTGCAAATATTCACATAATTCCCAAATATTCCATTTTGTCACCTGCACGCTGCAAGTGTCCTTTTAAATATTCCCAGGTTACAGTGCTGTGTCAGTAATGTTTAAAACTACTGGACTATTAATTTCAACAGGTTTTGATCACTCTTTATCAAAATTCAATTTTKATTCTCTTTAACTAGAGAAGAATATCTAAACAAGAACCCCCAAAAAACCCTGAATAAATGAATTTTCAGTTTTGGAGGGATGGTCTAGATGTCAGTTTAGATCTGCTTTACACCTAATTCCCAAGGTCTGTGGCCTCTAAATATTYATGAATATCAAAATTGAAATACAAACTGTTACACTTGCTAATGTGTAAATAGGAAAGGATATTCTAGATAATAATTTTTAAAGGAAGTTAGTAAAAGTGGACACATTCAACATCAAAAAGCGTAATTTTTTTTTTTTTTTTTTTGCATTATGAGCCTAAATATGATTTTTGTGCAATGCACAACAGGTAAAATTAATAATAATTGAGTGCAATGCAATTTAATTGGCTGGAATTTGAATTTTTTTAACAAGTCCTCACGGTATGGAGACATCTATTCTGTAACCCTTTGATTCAGGGGCTGCTCCTGAACTCTGCAAACTCAGAACAAAAATCTGAATTCTCTCTGGCTCGTGGCTCTTTTGTGGCTCCCAGGTGAGAACAGGTCCGGGCAAACAGCACATCCCGCTCCTGCCTGGGGTGAACGATTTCCATCTCATCACACAAACTCCTTGCTTGATATTTGAGATACAAGTAACGTCCTTGGAGCTTTTCCATTTACGCACAACCGCCCGTGAGAGCCAGACTGCTGTAACTTTATSCGCCTTAAACACTCGGTGATAAAAGTGAGATTTAGGTCAGTTTAACAGGGATCATCCCAGCGTTTTATTCTGWTTGTCAGCACCCTGGGCTGATTCTTCTTCTTGAGGTTCAGTGTTTAAACTCCCTGTGAAAGGCTGGGGCTGTGGGGACGGAGGAGCGGTGGGAGAAAAGGCGATACCTGAGATTTCCCGCAGGAATTTCGGAGAGTGGTGCTTCTCCAGATTCATAAAAATCAGCGCATGAAATAAGAACGTGAATTATGCGGAGTGAAATATATACAAATTAAGAAATTTAGTGACTGAATGATTTAAAATGATCCTTTGGAGCCGAGTCCTGCAGGGCAGCACAGGGGSTGGAAAAGCGCTGGGGAAAACCTCGATTTGCCTCCCTTGAAGCATCTTTGCTGCACCTCAACCCAATCGCTCCGCTCTCCCACACGCCTTAAAAATCAAATTCTCCTTTTAAAAAAGTGCCGAGAGCAGGGAAATCACTTTGTTGTTGCTCTGGGAAGATTTGTTTGCTCCGTGGCAGAGCAAAAGGCGAGGGATTCCCGCAGAGCCGCGAGAGGTCAGTGCGAGCCTCCAGAAATAACCAAAAAAACGATGCTCCATCATTTGTGCGGCAGGAGCCGGGGATKCTCCTCCAGGATTGCTCGGTGAGGCCGAAAAGCCGCTTTTCTGCATCCAGGAACACGCAGGGGTTTTACATCTGCAGTGCCCGTTCAAGCTCAGCCCCGAGTGGGGAGAGAAATAAAATAGAATTTAATTGATATTCGGCCAATGCCAGCCGCGTCGGTGGCACAGAAAACAAAATTTCTTCGATTCTCCTCGCGAGTGTTTTCAGCAAGGAGCTGTGGAGAGGCACTGCAGGGTCACTCCTCGTTTGTCACTCTTGGCTGTGGCACAGGGAGGGTGACAATCCCAGGGTTGGCACCTTCCCTGCAGGACCAGGGCTCAGAGGCACCGGAGCAAAGTCACGTCCACCCAGCGCAGATCAAAAGGAAACGAAAGCGCAGATCTCTGTCTTCTTCCCTTGTTTATCTCCCCTTTTTTCCCYTCTAATTAGGGGTGATAACGAGCCAAGGTGCGGTTATGTAAGAGCAACCTTTGCCACAGCTCGGATTGAAAACAGGCAATAAAAATGTTATTTCTGGGATTACTGCTGTCATCGTTCAAACACCTGAATTAGAAATCTATGTAGAGAAGAAGTAGAGGCTGAGATGGGAAAAATCCTTCACTATTAGGGTAATTTTCCCCTGGGTATCTTCCCAGGCATCCGAGCATATTTCCCAACCACAAAAGCTGCAGTTCTGCAGCTCTTTACACTCTTTGTAGTGGTCACAGTGCCTTCAAATATTTTGTTTCTTGATTTGTAACAAAACAAAGAAAAAAGAACATTCTCCCACTTTTTTTTTTTTTTACAGTGCAATGAAATAATCTGTAACTGCTCTGTTTTCATGTGCCAACTATGGGCCTGTGAATTCCACTGTGTAGCCGTGGCCTCCATCACTCCAGAGATTTCCCAGGACAGCTCATGAGCTGCAATTCCTTTTTCAGAAAGAAATTCAAATTTCAGCCAAAGCCCCCCAAAATTTCACATATAATTTTGCATATTTGAGGTTCAAACTACTGAAAATTCTGCATAAATATTTTAAATAATGTGATGATTTTTTTCTCCTGTGGTCTGTAGAGTGGCAGGAGAAGGAGCTTAGGACTGGATGGACAACAGTCCTGGCTGTCAGAGATCTTGGAAATCAATAATACAATCATTGACCTTCCCTCAGTAAAGAAAGCACTGAAAAAAACATGCAKAAATAAAATATTTTACAAATACAGTGAGAGTTTAAACCTCAGGTATGGCAAAATCAGCCCCACGAGATAATGCAGCCAAACCAACATCCTTTACTGCGTTCCCATTTATGGTGAGAGGGGTAAAGTCCAGAAGGGCTCAGGTTTCTTTTCCATATTCCCACCTGGTATTTACCATGYTCCACACAGGGGCAGGATTGGCTGTGGCCTTTCCTTGGATTTCTGTGTGGCCAGCAGTGGTTGTGGGATTGTTTCCATCTCCACAACCTCCTCTGGGACATTTGGAACCTTCTGGGCTCCAAAGGCAGTCAGGTTTTACAGCCCTGCAGGTAAAACAGAACCTCCTGGTGATTTTCTCTGGAACTCTGAGGATGTTTCAATCTTTGTGGGTGATTAACTGATGGCTGAAAAGGATTTGCTCCTGTAAAAATCCACATCAATGATGCACTGCTTGTGATGGAAAGGAGATTATTTGGGTAGAGACAGAATGACAGACTGAAGATTTCTGAGAGTTATAAACAGCATCTTCAAGTGACTTTTACCTTGAGAACATCCTCCTGTTTGCTCTGCAGCTYGGTAACTTTCCTTCTCTTTTTGCTTGCACTGAGAAATGTTAAGAAAAGGTTTAACAAACTTTGCAAAAGGTTGAAAGCTGGGAAAAAGTTGAGTTTTAAATTAGCAAATTCTAGAAATACGCAAATCCCTTCTCTGTTTTAATAGTGAAATAACGCTTATTTTTCTGCTATGATGTGACAGTGACAGCTACTGTGATAAAATRTTTTGAAAAGGAAAAATTGGGATGMAATTGCAATAATTCAATCTGTGGTGGCACGGTGTGGATTGTGTGACTCTTTGSCAGCTGTAAAGCAGAGTTACTGCCCTGGGGAATTTACAGCCCAGGGGATCAGCTCCTGTTCCAAGGTTTTCCTGGGTAAAGGCACCTGGGTGTTTACATTACCTGAACAAATCAGCAGAAAACAAAACATGACCTGCTGAATCACAGCTCTTTCTCTGCTCTCTTTGTTCTGAAGGAAGAGTTAATTGCGTTGTACTTACACTTCATTGCAGGATGGTTTTATTTCCCTTGGATTCTGTTTTTAGCACTTATGAAGGGTTCAGATAAGCCAGGGATCCTCCCAGTGCCCCTTTTTTTATTTTATTTTTTTTTTTTGCTGGCAGTGGGCAGGGGCACAGGAGTAGTGCCCACCACCTTTCCCAGGGCTGGAACCACGGTGTCAGCAGGTCCAAACAGAATGAAAGACGATTTTATTTGCACAGGGAGTCAGATAAAACTGGGGACAGGTTTTGTCCTTTAGACTCACATGTTTGTTCTTAATCAAAAGAATCAAACTGAAGATTTTGATCTTTTCTTCTTGTTGTTAGTGTTGACAGAGCCTCGAAAGGGTGGTGATGCAAAACCACTGAGATTTAAATACTTCTCTGAAAGTTTCATTGAAGCCTTCTACCTCTGCTGCTAAACAGAACAGACACTGTGGATTTTCTGAGGAAAGGTGGTCATGAAATGTAACTTTTACATCCATGGTTATCTCATATTTGCTTAATTAATTTTTCCCCTTCATACCGGGTGAATACAGAAATTGCCACCAGATGAGTGGATGAGTCACAGGATGGACTTAGGAAAATGAAAAGTCACGCTAAACTCTGCCCTCAGTGTGCAAACTGAGAGTCCAGCAGCGTTCAGAGGGAGAAGGAGACACCAGAAGAAGCAGGATTGTGACTGTGTGAGGTGTCCAGCAATGCACAAAGTCCAGCAGATCCTCCTCAGAGGGTGTAATCCAGGTACACCAGGTTCTGCTGTCAAAGAGGGTGATTCCTTCTTTCCTTTCTCTGGATAAAATCCCAGWTTATCTGCTCCATGATTCACGTGGCATGCTGTGATGGTTAATCACTTCTGTATTTTAATCACAGAATCTGCTGCCTGACTCGTGCAAGTTACCAGCACCAGTAAAGCCTGTAATGGATTTTCAACTCTTTTTCATTCYTTAGATGGTGCTTGTGCCTTCARTCTGATGGATTTAAGCATGGAAGAGGAATTCTAGAAGTGCTGGGAACGAAGGTGTGTGAAGACAAACCACCAGTGCTGCCGCCTGTCCRCGAGTGACCAGAACAAACCTCATAAAAAATGGAAAAAAAGGYCACAAGCAACGAGACCGAGCCGCTGACGTCCAAAAAAGATGCCTCAGACTGTAACAAAGGAGAAGATTGTAAAGAGAACGGACTTGTGGGCAGGAACCCRAAATCTGCCCTGCGGCTGGTGGAGGATGGCAGCAAAGCCCAGCCTGGCCAGGGGGAGAAAGGAGAGGCAGCCCCGATGTCCAATGGTTTTTCGGGGGTGCAGAGCTCAGTTCCCTGTGGGGCAGAGGTGGATGATGCCCAGGGCACAGCCCCAGCTGCCACCACCACCACCACCACCACCACCACGTCCACCACCTGCGGGGCAGAAGGGCAGCAGCAGCTGATGGAGCTGGAGGACAGAGAGACCTGGAGTAAAAAAATTGATTTTCTCCTCTCTGTCATTGGGTACGCGGTGGATCTGGGAAATGTGTGGAGATTTCCTTATATCTGCTACCAAAACGGAGGAGGTCAGTGCCCGTGCCTGTTCATTGCCCCTTCATGCTGAATTTGCTGGTTTGTAAATCGATTTAGTGGCTTTTAAAATATTGTACATAACAAATGGCCAGGGAGAAATTATTTACTTTTCAAGCAGACTGAAAAGCCTAAATATTGGGATAGGATAATGGCAGAAGAACTATTTAGCAAGATTTAAAAACTCAGCTTAGAGTCAGGTAGGTGCAGACCCACACCCCAAAAGGAAAGGCTCAATCCCTTTCCCAAGGGATATTTTAAAATCTGATTAAGCAACATGTCTAAACCAACCCCTGAAGAAGGCTGGGCCTTTGAYTCACTGACATAAGGGCCAGAACATAAACCTAAAATATAATCAAGATCTCAGAAAGGATTTTTGTCTCTCTGATGTAACAAATGCCTTTTACTGGAGGAATTAATAATTTTATCTGTAGCCCATCTCACAGCTGTACCTATTGCWGCCAGTGGAGTCATGGTGAATTCTACATCACAGAAATGTGAGAAATTTGGCCTGAGTGTYGATTCTTGTTCACTCTGCTAAGTAGTTACCCTTAGAAGAAATCCCACAGTAACTCAGTGGTGTGCTGGATAGGATTTTCCCTGTGGGATAAAAGGAATTTTTGTTTATGGAGTGCTGGTACTGTTGGGAGAGAAGACTGTGAAGAGTTACAATCATCTGCTTTCTCTCTTGCAGGAGCATTCCTCATTCCTTACACAATCATGGCCATCTTTGGAGGGATTCCTCTCTTCTACATGGAATTAGCACTGGGACAGTACCACAGGAAYGGGTGCATTTCCATTTGGAGAAAAATATGTCCCATATTCAAAGGTAACAAAGGGAAATGGATCTTTCTGAACAATTGGAAAGTTTTCCTATAAAGGTGAAATGTCAGGGTAAAAAGGAAGAAAATCTCATAAACCAAGTAAGGCTTGTTCTACACAAGATTTTTGGCTTTGCAAAGGAAGATTTTTGCTTTACAAAGAAAGCTTTCCTAAAAATCCATGTACACCTGCACGTGTGTGTATACTCTTGTATGCATGAATAGTATGCAATTTAAATTGATTAGATAGAGGCTGACCAAGCCTAAAAATATAAATAAAAAARGAAACTGTTSTRTATCCTCATTTAYTCTTGTTCCCAGKGSTATAGCTCTGGTCTTGTCTTTTCATTTACCGAGCACGATGCCTATTTCTAAATTTCAGAGATTTAGGGACACGTGGAAAACCCCCCTCTATGAACATGTTCTGTCTTGATTAAAGATGCTTTACTGGAATCAGAGTATTTCTGAAGTCACAAGGAATTCCAGTGCTGTAAAAACTTGGGAGGGAGTGTGTTCCTCTGATAATTACTAATGATAGTTCATTTGATAACCAACTAATTTTTTTTTTTTTTGGCCCAAAACTTGCACTGACTGACTGCAATAATTTCCTGCCTCTCCAGGGATTGGCTTTGCCATCTGCATCATCGATCTTTACGTGGCCTCCTACTACAACACCATCATGGCTTGGGCGTTTTACTACCTCATCTCGTCCTTCACGGCRGAGCTGCCCTGGACCAGCTGCACAAACCCCTGGAACACAGGAAACTGCACCAACTACTTCAGCAAGGACAATGTCAGCTGGTCCCTGCACTCCATCTCCCCTGCAGAAGAATTTTATACGTAAGTGCATGTAAGTGAGGATGGAGGTGTTTAGCCAGATTGCTGGAGCACCATGGAGCTTTTCCTCAGAGGGCAGCAGGGCTGATTGCTGGTGGTACCCTCTCAAAATCATTGTAGATATCAATAACCCTCTCAAAATCATTGTGTATATTAATAATCAATCGTATATATCAATAACCCTCTCAAAATGACTGTATTTATCAATAATCAATCATTGTATATATCAATAGCCCTCTAAAAATCATTGTATATGTCAATAACCCTCTCAAAATCATTGTGTATATCAATAATCAATCATTGTATATATCAATAACTCTCTCAAAATCATTGTAGATATCAATAACCCTCTCAAAATCATTGTAGATATCAATAACTCTCTCAAAATCATTGTGTATATTAATAATCAATCGTATATATCAATAACCCTCTCAAAATCATTGTATATATCAATAATCAATCATTGTATATATCAATAACTCTCTCAAAATCATTGTGTTTATCAATAATCAATCATTGTGTATATCAGTAAATCAAAGCTGAATTCTTGTAGGGGGATGTGAGCTTTGGGTGTCTGGGCTGTGCTCTGTGTTTTAGGATTCCAATCGCTGTCAGCCATCACYTATCATCACTGGTGTGATGTTAATATCACACTTTTAATTAAAATAAAACAAATCCAAAATGCCATGACTTTGAAGGCTGCTTATCAAGGCCTCGGGACTCCTTGTAATGCTCAGTATGGCACTGTTAATCACACATTTAATGTAAGCATTTGTTTAAAAAAATACCTGTACTGTGTTTTTCTTCCCTCYTGCAGCCGCCAGGTCCTGCAGGTGCACAGGTCCGATGGTCTGGATGACCTGGGGGGCATCAGCTGGCAACTCACCCTCTGCCTGCTGTTGATCTTCACCATCGTGTACTTCAGCATCTGGAAAGGGGTCAAAACATCTGGCAAGGTGATGCAAAAGCAGCACGAATCAGCTTGGTACTGAGAGGCAGCTCAGGGAATTATCTCGGGTTGTCCTCACCACAGGGGTTATGGGCTGTTTGGGGAGCACTTGTGCAGTCACTGCTGCTCTTATTCAACTGACAAAGGACAACAAAAAGTGACACCACTGTTCCCTGGGCAGGAGCAACCCTGCCAAGGAATGGGGACAGATTGCACACTGCCTGTTTGCTGAGCTCAGAGCAGCTCACGTGAAGATGCTGTAAATGTTACAGATATAATATGATTAACCAATTCTTATGATCCCTGTTAACTTCCTACCCGTGGCAAATGCTCTGTCCCCGTGTTCCCTCGCAGGTGGTTTGGGTGACTGCCACATTCCCTTACATCATCCTCTTCATCCTGCTGGTGAGAGGTGCAACTTTGCCTGGGGCTTGGAGAGGTGTCCTCTACTACTTGAAGCCTGACTGGCAGAAACTCCTGGCCACTGAGGTAAAAAAAAATATTATGAAAGTGTAGAGATTTGCTTTCAGCCTATCAGTGTGTGTATCAGCATAGATACATAAAGCAGGATCCAACAGATGTCTCAGCAGAGACTTAAAACCCTGACTTTTAAGGCTCTTTGCATAATTGTAAAGGATTTTAAATAGCAGAGTCCACCCTCAGTTTAGCTTGAASTAATTGCAGACTTCCCATACAGTGGGTGAACAGAGTGAGTGAWATGGTTAGAAAAACACAAGTGACCAAACACTTTTTCACCAGAAAAATATTTCAAGCTGACTGAGTGAGAAGCTGTGAGTGTTCTTAGGCTGCAGCAAAATCCTTCCTCCTACAAGAGTCACACTGAGCAAACTGAATTTATTAAACCCTAACAAGGGGTGGAGCTGCAGTTTTTTGGCTCAAGGGGACCAGTGCAGCCCTACAGCTGTCCCTGTTTAAATAGTGAAGGTTACTGGAGCAGAAACTTCCAATCTCCATCCTTCAACAGTTTTGGCAGATGAGCCCACGGACACCAACCAAACCCTGACCCAGTAACTCATCTAAGTGCCTGTGGAGGAGGAATAAATCAGTCAGGCCTGCACACACCACCAACATTTGAAAGGAAAGCAAGAATTAGGACAAACTGAGCCAACCAACAAACCCCAGGCACTCCGGTTTCTGATCCAGCCTTGAACTCTGTGGATGACAAATAATCCATCAGGCTCAAGGCTGAGCTTCCTTCACTGCCTGGGAAAGTGAGGAGGGTGATGGAAAAACCCCAAAGCAATAAATACTACAAAAACAAAGATTAAAAAAATTCCAATGTTTGCAAGTCTGCTGCTGCCCAGCTGATATGGAGAGTTCTGAATGAAGAGGAAATGAAAAGACACCGGTCCCTGATAAAGCAGCATCTCCAATAAGGAACCACATCTYGTGCAAAAGCAATAAAGGGCATTGATATTGTATTGGATGTATCTGGAGTGAGGACAGCAGATTGCAATCTGTGTGCTGGGTGATGACAGAGCTCTGTCTGGATGGTACAGGATGGCCTCACACCATGGCAGAGAATATTAGAAAGGAGTTGTAATGAACTCCATGTTTCAATCAAAAGAGAATAAATGAATGAGGACTTTCACCTTCAGAAAGAGAGCTGATATTGTACTTTAGAGCGTTACTCATTAGGGCTGTGGCCACTTTTCAAGTGCAACACGCTTTTCATAACAAGATCATCACACTTGCATCTGTCACAGCTACAACAAAGCTGAATTGAGCCCCGAGAACCASAACTGTCAAATGTATTTCCATAAATCTGGGAGAAGTCTGCTCAGTCTGGAGGACACACCACAAACACAGGACTATAAAACAGCACTCCAGAGTCTGGAGGAAGAATTGGAAGACTGCAAAATCATGGGTAGAAAGTTCTCTGTACACCAAAAAACTTGTGTTAAACTGATTACAGGCAACTCACTGAATTAATCTAAGAAGCTGTTAAAAGTGCACTAAAATTAAAGTAGATACTTTCAACTCTCACGAATCTACAATAAACATTCATATTTCAACATCTCTCTCAAGAGAGTTCCTGTTAGAGCAGGACTAGGATATAGGCAGACTGGTGAAACACCCTTTTGTAGGTCTAAATGATGTTCTGAATATGCCAAACTCATGCAAATCTGTTTCATGTCATTTTTTTCTTGGCCTTCAATGTTTTTCAGGTTTGGGTGGATGCAGCAGCTCAGATTTTTTTCTCCCTGGGACCAGGTTTTGGGGTCCTSTTGGCTTACGCCAGCTACAACAAATTCCACAACAACTGCTACCAGTGAGTTCTACCTTATTCTATAAGTAAAATAGAATTAAAAAATATAACTGTGGGTATTTATGAAAAAGAAACAGGGTGCTGGTAAAAGACTTGAATTGTCAGACCTATGTACATAGAAATTAGGCAGAAATGTAAAAGAACAGAAATCCCTACTGCAAAAACCTGCAATTTAAAGCATTCCTCCTCTATTCTGCCTGTCTTAAAAAGAGGTAATTTTTATCAATTACTGTTATAAAAAGTACAAATCTGACACAGCAAAATGGACTAAACCCSCACCAAACCACCACACTGTAATTATTTAATCTCAGTGGTCAGTTGGGAAATGATTTTATAGCATTTAGCAGAAAGGCAGTTTATAGTTGTTTCTTTGTTACCTGGAAAAAAATCTATTTCTAACTCATAAAATAAAATTCTCAATTCTTTAATATTCATATAGTAATTTCCATTCTAGGGAATTCACCAGGATACATCCAGCATTCAGTCCAGTGTCAGATTCATGTTACAGCATCTGTTTGGAGCTGAGAAGAAAAATTGGATATGGCTTGTTTGTTTTTCTCCTCTTTTTTTCAAACCTGCTGCTTGTTTTTCTCTTGCATTAGCCTAGATTTTCTAGGAGTCTAGAGTAGGCTGAGAGGTTGTAAAGAAGCTTTTCTGGCAGATGCAGATTCCCTGATGTGAGTTAGGTCTTCTGTTGCAGAGATGCTCTGGTCACCAGCGCTGTGAACTGCCTGACCAGTTTTGTGTCTGGCTTTGTCATCTTCACCGTGCTGGGCTACATGGCTGAGATGAGGAACGAAGATGTGTCAGAGGTTGCCAAAGACACGGGTAGGTTAATGCTTTACACACATCTCAAACTGCTTCCAAGACAGAATGTATTTTTAATTATCTTCTAGATTGAGAGCAGAYYGAATWATGAGGRATATTTTGTATATTATTGTGTATGSTGACTTTGTAAGGGCACTGTTATGCAATGCAGCTGAAAAAAATCAGAGCAAATGCAACATATAAAAGTCAGATTGCAGTTTCACAGATGTGGTGGTAACTGAATGTTGCAAAACAGCCTGGAGGGGGAAGTTTTCTCCTCGGAGACACCGTGCACCAGCCTGTCCTTCCCCCAGCAGTTCTGGCTAACGATGATCCCAAATCTCTGTCCCAGGGCCCAGCCTGCTCTTCATCACGTATGCAGAGGCCATTGCAAACATGCCTGCTGCCACCTTCTTCGCCATCATCTTCTTCCTCATGCTGCTCACRCTGGGACTGGACAGCACGGTGAGCACTGTGGGATCTGGGATGATTGGGGTACAGCCTTAACCCCACCACAAAACCAGAATTACAAACACTGCTCCGTCACTGAGGGGTTTGCAGCAGCTCCAGGTGCCCTCTATAAAACAGCAAGGATTTCTCAAATTTTTATCTTAAATATGTTTAAATATAATTGAATGATTTGTCACTGTYGTGCTGTGACAATTAATAAGAYGTGGAAAAACAAGMAAAGAACTTGATTCACACACTYYTGGTTGAATGCAGTCCTCCAGGCTCCTTTCTCGCTTGTAAACTTAGAAAGCATTTATGAAAATCTGGAGTTTTTCCACACAAATTGGATTTAAGGTGGGAACTGGAGATGCACTAAAAAACTGCCATGTGAGTTTTATAGATGGAGGATCAGCTCCTTAAAGCCAGGCTGAACTCAGATGGTTTCACAGTCCTGGTCCTACTGAACCACCTCCCACTTTTCCACATCCTGGTGCCTGTACCACAGGACTTTGGGGTGACAGTCCATTCCCACAGATACCTGAGGACTAAATCCCCACCTGAAAGAATTTTTAAAAGTTATGAGGAAAGACTTGTCTAAAAAACCCACAGCAGAACAAAGCACCAGTGTTTCAGTGCTATAAAACTCCTTTGAGCACTGAAACATACTTTTAAGCAGATAGCACTGCCCTCGATTTTCCAGTGATTTTTCCATGCTTTTCAGTTTGCAGGACTGGAGGGAGTGATCACTGGAGTTCTGGATGAATTCCCACACGTCTGGGGCAAACGCAGGGAATTGTTTGTCCTCGGTCTGACCATCGTTTGCTTTTTGGGGTCACTGGCAACCCTGACATTTGTGAGTATTTCACCCATCCTCAGCCTCCYTCGCTGGCTGTTTCCTGCAAATTCAAAATTTCAGTAATTTTTGAAGAGAGTTTCAAGAGATCAGATTGAATCCCCAGCCTGTTTTCTTTACACATTAGAAATCTTTTACTTGGAATAAATGTGAATAGTATAAAATGATCCTACTGCAACTCATGATGTGCTACACATCATAAAGGATGMTGCTGCTCAACTGCTGCATCACCAGACAACCAGACACATATTTTATCTGGTTTCCTTCTTGTTCCCAAAAGATCCATGTTTAAAAAGAACATGAGTAGTTACTATAATCTTCACAACGTTTAAAATGTACTTTGAATTTTTTAAAAAAAAAATTCTGGTAATGGATTTCCTGGATGTTCCTCATTGTTTCAAAGSAGAAATCATCATTAGTCAAACCAAATAGTTCCCGTGGGGCTTGTGGATTTCATTCTCACACCAAGCAATTTTTGAATAATGATTGTAATGAACACAGGGGAAAAGGAAGAAATACTTGGCTTTCCTGTCATGTTTCGCTCCACTTGCTCATTTATGTGTAACTTCCTTCTCATGTGAAGTGTTTGCTGTACGAGGATGCTGAGTTCCTCTGCAAGAGGTCTCCTCCTTTTCTACATCCCAAATGGAAAGGAAGCAAAGTAACACTTYATTTATTTGCTGTTCAGTAGCTATAATCCCTGCTGGAGAAAGAAAAAGGCATGACAGAAGGCATGCAAAAAGCCATCCTGYAAAATCCCATTTGTTCACTAAAATGCAGCAGATTGTAGATTCTCTGCATGGCATGGTGAGGGATGTCCACAGAGAGTGAGCAGATCACAGGATTTTCCTGGCAGGAACAGCCACAAAGTGACAGAACGGGGTGAATTTCCCACTTGTGAATGCTCTGCTCCAGYCAAAGGCTGACACAAACAGCAGCAGTGCAGGATCCCCTCCCTGGATCCTGGCACACTGACAATTTGATCTTTTTTCCAGGGAGGAGCATACGTGGTGAAGCTGTTTGAAGAATATGCCACGGGTCCAGCTGTCCTGACCGTGGTGTTCCTGGAAGCAGTGGCCGTGTCCTGGTTCTATGGTACTGACCAACACCCCTGACCCAACCTCCTGAGCTCCTGCAGCTCAGCACTGCCTCCTTTTCTGCAGACAAGATCACCCATGTGTCCAGAAAATGTTTACAAAAGCTCTTTACAAACTCACTGATAACTGAAACAGTGAGATTTAGTATTAATTGYTCTCTGACAAAAGTACATCTAAAAGTAACAGGAGCAATAACTCAGAATTTAATATAATTAAGAATTGTAGGAACAAAATGGTCTTTTGTGATGGATTCTGAATTTACTTGCTGAGCATAAATAAGTATTGAGCATCTACTTAGGAATAACTTAGATCTGCTGTCATCCCTCTGCTCCCACTTGTCTCCACAGGCATCACCCAGTTTTGTAACGATGTGAAAGAAATGCTGGGCTCTGCCCCAGGCTGGTACTGGCGAGTTTGCTGGGTTGCAATTAGTCCCCTCTTCCTTCTGGTGAGTTTTCTTTAGAGCTTTTTTTTTCCAGCACAACAAAATTACCACTGAACAATGCAGCTCCTTAGACTTCCAAGAGCTTCATTCCAGAATTCTCTTGTGATGTTCTTTAGCAATGATTTTTGTTAAACCAAAAAGGCTCAATTAGTGAAAAACCCAAAACAATGCTGCAAGATCTTGTTACTAAATCACGATTTTCAGGATTTTTGTAGTTGAGTTAGCTGAGTAAGTCTGGGTTCTGAATTATTCCCTTCCCTACCCTCTSCTAAACAAATTTACTTTGTTTTGTTGCTTTGTTTACCTCAGCAAAATGAAGCAATRAAAGCTGATGAAACATACTGTCAGAGGAGGAAAACCAAGATAAGTAAATACACTGTCTCAGCAACTGCTGACTGACAAGTTTAGAATATTCCACTTAAAATTTACAGCAGCTAATTACAACTGTTATAAATCTATAATTCAGAATTGGAAATAYTGTCCCAATGTTTGGCTTGGCAGTRTTATTAATAACATTTGAACATAAAGTGTTCATTTCCTGATTCAAAATTAGTTCAYGCTGTCTTTTATTCTGGCTGGCCTTAGTGGGATCAGAGCAGGTCAGYGTGGAGTTTATGAAGCACAGAATGTAGATTTAAGACCTACAGAGTAAATTCAAAACATTTGTAATGATCAAGGCATAATTAACAGACTTTCATTTTATTACCCTTAGAAAGAGAAGTCCATAAATAATTATGTCACACCACAGTAATTTTTATACTACAGTGCTCTTTGTTATCCTAAATCAGCAAAAYAAACAGAGAGGCACAGAGCTCTGGGGATGGGGTTACCAAGCAGAACTATTTGTATTCCCTGTGGAAATTAATCTAAAATAAGGAAAGCCCAGGATGCAGGATTGTCATTTCTGTATGGAAGTTTGGCTCACAATCCTGAGCTTCTGATGATAGTCTGGTAAAAACWAAGTCAGAGATCCTTCCAAGGACAGTGACAAATATTATTCCTGTAATATTCAACACAAAGTATTTGTTTGCTAAGGAATTTTTCAGTCATGAATTATATTCATGACTGAAAATGACCCAACAGCATTAACCAAGCTGGCATTTCTTCCTTTTCTCAGAGCAGTTTAGTATGCAGAGCATCTGCTTTGGGAAGCATCCTTTTGGTCTTTGTCTTCTGATTTGTCATTGATTTTTTGTTTTGTTTWAAATCCATAATAATGTAATTAAKGATTTTTTCAGTSTCAAYRTATTTTTAATCTTGAGTCCTACTCAATTTTTATTTATTTCAATGCWACACTGGAACACAGAGCTCCCCAAAATGTGTGCCACCAAAACCCACATATTCACACTTTCCCCTTCTTCTCTTTCAGTTCGTCACCTGCAGCTTTCTGTCCAGCCCTCCTGAGCTGAGGCTTTTTGATTATGATTATCCCTACTGGACCACAGTCGTGGGTTACTGCATAGGAACCTCCTCCATCATCTTCATTCCCATCTACATGGTCTATCGGTTGGTCAGCACCCCAGGAACACTGAAGGAGGTATCCTTGATGCTCTCTTGCTTTTGTTTGACTGTTAGGAAGGAGGTGATTCCCAAAAATGAGGTTTTTTTCTGGGACTTGGCTGTTCTGTTCCTGGCCAGCTGAATGTTAATTGTCTTCTACCCATTCTCACCAATCTCCTCAGGTCTTACTGATACCACTGACAAATTCTTAGAAAATGTTATATCAAGTAATTTTTTAAGGCCTGCTGAACTGAAGACTCTTTGTGAAATTCACCCCAGACACTCAAATCCCCCAGCCAAGCAAATGAGGCAGTTAAAGGCTGGTTCCCTGGGGTACATCTCTAAGAAACATGTTTTTTCTCTCCCACATTTATTAAGATTTCTCTGTCATAAATTTGTGTCAGCCAGTAATGACAATACTGGGACTTTTTCTAAGTTCAAATAAACACTGGTTCATAAAGAATGTGTTTAGTTGGCTCAGGATATTCAAGTAAATTGGCAAGTCTAAAGCATTAATAGGACATCTGCCAAGCTTTGACTCTAATTATATTACAAATAATTTTAAAATCCTGCTGTGTACTTCTATAGCACTCTACATCTTCATAGTGCTCATAGAGGCCTGAMACATTCTTTAGTAGTAGTTCAAGAGGTGTAACTCAAAGTCAAGTCATACTTTATAATAAAGCTCTTTCTGAATGGCTGTCATGTTATGTACTGTCTCTGATACTGATTTCTTTCCAACAGCGTATTTTGAAAAGCATTACTCCAGAAACAGCTACAGAAATTCCTTTCGGAGACATCCGCATGAATGCAGTATAAGCTMACCTGGTTCTGGGGGAGGGAAGAGGAGCATAAAATATCACTTTCCCCACCCTCTCCCCGCAAAGAATCACCTTTCCAGCTGAGACAACAAACGGAGTTTTCCACGGAGGTTGCATCACTGACAACATTTGGAAAGGTGATGCCTCCAAGCGATTTATCCAAGCAATTCAATGACATCAACTGTGCACTTCCAAGCAGGCTGAACTGAGAACTCCCTCTGGATCACGAGGGAAYATCCCTGCTCCAGGAGTGGCACCGAGTGCCTGCAGCAGCTCCTCCAGGACGAGAGAGGCAAGGCAGGATTAGGTGTAGACCCCCAGTCCGTGGCAGTGCTCCTGTATCTCCCTCCGTGTGATCGTTCGTACCGGGCAATGTCGTATTCGCTTCTAAGGTTCTCTAATTGCTTCAACTACATGGGAAAATGCACAAATATTTCTGATAGCCATACATTACTCGAGTAACGCAGGGGTTTATAAACCAGGAAAACAAAAATAGGAAGTTCCCTAGGTTTGTGGTGGAGTRGACAGAGGGAGAGGAAAAATGCTGAGCAACTCCGCACACCTCAGCACACACAACTGGTAGCATTGGCCTCCTTTTCATTTCCTGTTTTGTAGGTGGTTACAATTCCTATTGTTTCTTGCATAAAAAAAAAACTACAAAAGCATTTTTTGTGATGTTTTAGGCTTCACTTTCCTTYAGACCCAATCAAGCCACAGAAACTCATCATGAGTTACTTGACAAGCACTGAAGTTGCCAGCATTTACTGTATAGTTTCCATAACTAATCATTGTCCTGGCAGACCTGAAGAAACTACAGACCAACAATGATTTTTTTTTTTAATACTGATGCCAAACAATGGAATCTTAAAGATCTGCTTCTGTGCTTTACTTCCTTTTTGTTTTGTTTTTTTTTTTTTATTTTGCATCTAGCATTTGCTAGAGCCTGTGGCTTTCTCTCCCTTTCCCTAGTACAGAAGTAAAATTTAGAAGAATCCTTTTGGCTGGCTGACAAAAGCAAACTTACAGCTATCCAAAACTTCTTCAAAGATTTAGTAGCTCATATTCTAATGTGACTGCATTGGGTTTTCACACTGAAGAAGAAAATGAGATTTTTTTTTTCTTAGCAAGGAGTAGAGTTCAGCAGGATTGACTCTCAATAGAGCCATTTCTATTAAATTTCAAGGCACTGATACACACATGAACTTCCATGTACATTCTAAGCTCTTTACAYGACATGCACACACATGGTCCCCAAATGCACCGGCCCTGTCCCTTGGAGGACACAGATTCTGCTGCAGTGGAAGTGCAGATAAACCCAAGCAGGCATCATTCATGTCAAAACTTGCACTGTATTTTCATTCTGGCACGTAGATTATGAGGAAAGTAAAATAAAAAACAGATGATAAAAGTCTCTTTTGCATCCCATGGTGTACTAAGGTAACACTGCTGAACTTGCCAAGGTTCCATGTGCACCCAGAGCAGGGGCATTAAGGAACCTGCTGAGGAGTTTACCTKGGTATGAAGCACTTGCCAGGTGAGAGGAAAGCAGGGATGGTGTGTTTGCCTTCTGAAAACATTTTCAGCACCTCTGCCAAAGTTTTCCCCTTATATGCACCTGGAGAAAAGGCCTCTTCCATTTCCTCTTCTACTCTGGCTAATAACTTTTAAGTTCATTTAAGTCTCAAGCCAACTTCCAATATAAAAATAACTTAAGAGGGACAAGGACTGTTCTTTCARAACTACAGACTGCTGAACTATTTTTAAAAAGGGAATATGTTCTTCAATTGCCACTAGAAATATGTAATAGATCTGTCTTACTTGACAGATACTCCAGRGAAGTAGTTTTGTAGTTGATGCCTCTAATGTATTTGAAACCTACTTCCAAAAATTAAATTTCCATTCATTGAAAAAGCACACATGAAATATCAATGTAAGATGAATATTTGTATGTATCCAATAGCAAAGTGTGGAAWATAAAGGAATAAACCCTACCCAGTTTCTTCCCTCTTCAGACAAGTGTTCAGCTAACAAAAAAATGTGTATTTTAAGACACTGATGTAGGATAGATATCTTTGCTCTGGGTGGTTTCCAAGAGGCTTCCAAAGAAACACCACATTTTTTAGTGAATTAAGTCAGCCAGGAAGCCCTGACAGTAAGACAAGCCCTGAAACAGCTGAGACATGAGAACAATGTGCTCTGAGTCCTGAGATACTGAGAGAGAATGAAAATTATTAGAATTATTTGAAGATACAAGAAGCAATGTAGATTAAAAAGGCTTTTTCTTTTCCTGAATAATACAAAGATAAAATACATCCATGTTTTCATTCTATAAAAGCTGAACTTGAAMGGCAGTTTACTCCTCATTACTTTTTTTGTTACATGGTGTACTGGTTTGAATATTTKATTATGGTAAGTTCAGTTTTTAGTATTCCTATTTAGCTGAGTGGTTGAAATGTTGATAAACTGATTCAATTTATTTATACATTTTTTTTTTCCTTTTACATATGCATCTGAAAACATGTAAAGTAACCAATATTTATCAGGTAGCTCAGCGAGTAGCCATACATCATACACCAGTTTTGTATAAAAACTACTTATATTGGTACCAAATGAGCTGCACTGCACTTATCAAGTGTTTTGAGGCAAAAAATTCCTTCTCTTCAGCTCACCTTCCACTCATCTACCATGAGTATATCCTACCCTCTGTTCTGAACAGTGAAAAGGAAGTTATGAAACTSCTAAATTAGGACCATCTTTGCCTTTTAAAGATAATGAAACTGGAGTTTTAGCTGTACAGAACCAAGTATTCCCTCCAACTTGTACATGATGCACCTGTAYTAATTTATGCAGCTGTTTAGTTACAAGTGTTGCAAGCTGATTGTAAGTCATCAGTATGTGCCTTGTACTGTAAACTGTTATTGTAATAAATTTAATATTCATAAACCATCTGCAGACGTCTCTTGTGCCTCTCTCTTCTGGGAAGAGCAAAGATAAAAATCTCAATTCTAAGGAAAAGCAGAATACCTAGTCCAGTTTACAATGCCAACAGGGCCTCTGACAAAAAGCAGAGGATTTCCTTCAGTGTTTGAACCCTGGCCATCTGCTAAACACTTTTATTCCATTCCAACAGAAGAACCAAAGCTCATTATATTTGTTTACACARACCAGCAAAACCAAACTGCTCCACACTGGAGTATGTGCTTAATCACTTGATTAGCTGACACATAAAACTCATTCCACGCCTCTGTATAGTGGCAGCATTTGCATTTAATTTTACTTGCATTTTGTCTCCTTGCTAAGTCTGCTGAACAAATTATTAGGGAAACACCAGCCTCAGAACCCTTTTTTAAACAAGTAAGTTCACCTTACTCTAGCATAAAAGTGATAAATTTACTACAAAACAAAGTGAAAAAACAATTTTAGAAGTAAGACCACTGTCACACATTCTACTTACCTACTTTGGAAGTAACTTCGTTCTAGAACATGAACCTTTGAATAGAAGACTGACAATGTGAAATATCACTTATCAACTGTAATACCCAATGTAAAGACTCATCTACTTTATTCMATGCAACAAAATGCAGTAAAATAACCCACACATTAGATCCAATATGCATCTTACACTTTATTGAACAGTTTCTGTACATCAGGCCCCCAGACCAAAGCCAACACATAATACAAAATTCGTATCTCAATATGCATTTAGTTTACAAAACTCCACACTACATACAGAAATGTCCTAGATCATTATTCAGGCTGTTTTTCTTGCATTTTCACCCTCTTTTACACCAGTGGGCAGCCATGACTCCTTCCAAGAGCTGAGAACACCTTTCTTTCAAGCAGAGCTCATTTTTTTCTTGCATTTTCACCCTCTTTTACACCAGTGGGCAGCCGTGACTCCTTCCAAGAGCTGAGAACACCTTTCATTCAAGCAGAGCTCACTGTTTTGGCAGCTGAAAGGAGCAGAGGGACTAAATTGTTTAATACTCCCAGGTCTGTCCAAAATCTTCAGGTACCAAGGACATGGTACTGAAGGACAGGCTGGACAGTCAGCCACATTTAATATTTCAATGTACAAACAGACTAAGAGTGTGTGTCAAGAGACCTATTAATGCCTTCCAAAAGTTCCTCTCTTAAGGGACACACAATTTCTGGAAGGAAGCCAGAAATAAATAGCTAGGATAACTTTGTACAAGAATCCACAGGGCAGTGGCCTTTCCTCTTGGCTGACAGCCCAGGTGTTTGTGGGCATCCCAGGGATATCAATCCTCCTCCTTCTCAATGTAAGGTTTGGTGCTGACCCGGGCCATCTGCCGGGCCAGGTACCGGTCCCGTGCTGACATCACTGTCTCCTCGTTGCTCCTTTTGGCAAATTTGCTCATGCTCTCAGGTGCTTTCTGGGCTTGTTCTTTCTCCTCTTTGTCCCCTTCTTCTCCAGCTTTACGCTTCTGCTCAGACAAAACTCCAGAGCTGGAGCTTGCCTTCTCATCCACCTCTCTGTCTTTTCCCTTTCTCTCTTTTTCCAGATCAGTCTCTCCATCTTTTTCCAAAGATGGAGGAGTACTTCCYCTCTTCTCCCTGTATTTCTTTTCATCACTTCCATATTTCTCTCTCCTCTCCTTTGCATGATCTTCCCTTTCTCTGTATTTCTCTCCTCTCTCCTTCTCTCTGTCATTATACTTCTCTCTGTCATTATACCTGTCTTTATCATTTTTTGTTCTTTCTTTCTCTCGTTCCCTCTCTGAGCCCTTCTCCTCTCTCTCCTTTCCCCTCCTCCATTCTCTGCTATGTCCCTCCCTCTCCTTTCTTTCCTTCCCCCTTTGTTTATCATCTTGATCTTCCCTCCTCCTGTAGTGATCTTTACTAGAGTGATCCCCATGCCTATGTCGCTCTTCCCTTTCTCTTTGGTGATCCTTTTCATGGGTCCTACTTCTCTCATAATCCTTTTCCCAGTACTGTTCATCATTTCCCCTTCTGCTTGGCCTGCTCTCTCCCCTCTTTGCAGGGTGACTTGTTTGGGCTTTGGTGCGTGGCTCTTCCTCCACACTGGATGAGCTTGGTGACCTGGAATGCCTCTGGCTTTTTTTTGTGTGTTTAGCCTCCTCTTCACTGCTCACAGAGCTCCCCCTTCTTTTCTTCTTCTTCAAATCTGCTTTACTTTGCTTGTGTCTCTTGTCATCATCACTGCTATCAGTTCCCAAGTCGCTATCAGCATCTGGATTATCCTCTTTCTTAAAAGTCTTCACGTTTTGTCTTTCTGATGGGCTTTTGTTCCTCTCGTTGGGTTCATCCTGACTGTCAGGTTTTTCTTCCTTTATCCTATATTGTTTATGTTAGAGAAGAAAAACATTAAAACAYCTGAGATCTTGAACTTTTCTATAAACTGACTTCTGACCAGGACTTAAGAAAAACATGATGCTGGAAAGTCTAAGAAAGCAAAAATGTCTGTGGCTCAGGTTTCAGGAATCCAGCACAAAGTATCTGTATCTGGCTCACTGGTAAATGTGAGCTGAGGAATTCATCTAAAAGAGTTACAATGGTTAAGCATGCGCAGCCTCCATCTAAGGAGAACAACCTTGATTTATTTGATTTGATTTATTGCTGGCATGTTACAGTGTTTCCTATGTGTTTATTCCTCTATTCACATCAAATAATTATCCAGAGAAGCAGCAGGTTGTGTGTTTTGTTGACAGAGGCAGGAACATTGTTTTTTAAATGCAGTTTTTCTGAAGATCTCACTTGTGGCTAAACAGGAATTACTAACTTTTAACAGCTCAAATGTGCTTAAATGCAMAATGCTGACCCATGGAGGGGGTTATGCTTTGTCATTCTCTCCTGGCTGATGAGGAAATAGATGCTCACTCAYACAAGCCATGTCTCTTCCATTTMAYCACATGGCTYCAGGAACAGCCTGTGGGGCACTCTYSTGASTCAGCACATCACCAGTTAGATTCTATGTCTGCTGAATGCTTGAAGGCATGGAGAGCCTATCAACAATGACTAAAAATGACATTGAAAAGTTTGGTAATTTACTTAGTAATGCTACTCAAAGGTGGATCACTGTGTTCACTGTCACAAAGGATTTCTGTGTCACTGATGATCATTATTTACCACGTAACTCAATTTATCAGCTGTATAAAATAACCAATTTATCTTACCACGGTTTCAGTGCTTTCTGTCTAATTCTCCAAGTGAGAATGGAATCACAAACAGCCAGATGCTGGTTTTTATACCTGAAACCCCAGAATCACATCCTACCTGGCTTCACGGAAGCTGCATTTAGGCATCTCTTCCTCCCCCACGGTCTGGTTTAAAAGATGTCTGTAGAATCCACTGAGATCTCTCTGTTTGGTCACATCCAGGTATGCTGAGACAAAGAAAGGGAGGTTGGATTTACTGTGCCACAAACACAACACACAATTCAATTGGTAAACACCACCAAGACTGAAGTAAAAAAAAAGTAAAAATCCTGGAGATTTTCAAACTCAAAGTGAAAAAAGGCCAGACTAAATTAATCTGACCTCACAGCAGACCATGCCTGGAGCAGGAGGCTGGAACAGATGACCTTCAGAGATCCACTCCAACCTGATTTACCTTATAATCCTATGTCCTATGCTTTAAATCTACTCCTGATTCTGATCAGAATGTCTGAGGTAAGGACTGGAGASATCATTGTACCACTGGCACATGAGTCTTCCTTCAACAGCTGACCCTCCCTTAAAAATTAAAACTACCAACCCAAATAGTACTGACACACAAACAGAGGAGCTGTAACATGTACAAAGAAAACTAACAGACCAAGGTGGATCTGATTCGGGATCTGCTAATCTGGTCCTATTTGATTTAATTATCTCGAGCCTCACAGAGGGACCACCAGATGAACACACTGTAAATCATGTATAAGGCCCTACTTCTTTTTCAGGACAATTATTTCACTGTGAATCTCACCCTCGAGWGCTGATTCTCTTCTTTCTCTCTCCTCCTCCTCAGCTCTTTCTTGCAGCTTCTTCTTATAGGCTGAAGTCACAAAAGCCTCTTTGTCTGCAAACTCCCCTCCTTCCATTTCACGCTCTTTCTGAATTTTTCTTTCCATTCTTCTTTCTTGTTCCTTCTTTCTAATCTCAGCTGCTTTGAGGATATTGTGGATGTATCTGGGCTGAAGCAGGAGGAAAAAAGTTACCATGCTGTAAGGTAATTGAGGTGGCTTAGAAAACACGAAYTGAGATTGATGGAGATGTTGAATTAAGTTGGTAATGGAAGAAAATTGTCAGGAGCTACTCTAATGTGTTCTCCCTCTGATTTATAGCTATCCAAAATAAACTGCCATTCCCTTTCAGATCCYTAATGTGGCACATTTCCCAGTGCCAAGAGGTTGCTGTATTCAATCAAAACAGTCAGCCCATCTCTGACTAGGAGGATTTTTACTCTAAATGAAAATAAATGTTTTTTGATTTTTCATCCCTCTGTTGTCTGTACTGTAACAGCCTTGCCCTTCTTTACAGGAGTGGGAACCTTCTWTTTATACCCACAGAAGCTGACAAGAGCCTTCAATTGAAACAGAATGAAAATAAAAGTATCACTTGTCAGAATAATTCAGCAATGCTGAACCAGTCAGAGGTGGACATACAGGATACATTCTCAGGTATTGACCTTTTTGTCATCATTTGCAGCTAAAAGTTTGGCACTGCTTTCTTTCTTCTTCTGCTGCATTTCATCATAAATACTGTCATATTCATAAACTGTAGCATCTTCTTCTAAAGCCTTCTGAATCTCCAATTTAGTCTAAAAGAAAAAAAGAGGGAAGGAGAAGAAAACATAAAAATAATAATCACAAAATCTTTACTATCTGCAAATATTTCATTCCTATATTGTAATTTAAACAGATCTACAGTATAAATCTACCCATCAGAACACTGAGAGTAAATAAAAAACAGTCCCTTACCTGTTTCATTGCTTGTTTTTTCAATGCTTCTTTCTGAAGACTTTCCCCAACAGTTGGCTGTAGGAAGGAAGCATTGCAGAAACAAAATTAATTATGTTGACACAGAYAATATTTTTCTACTGTTCCAACAAACAACTATATCATAGTTTAATCACAGACAGGTGTAATTCAGAAAATACTCAATTCTTCCTGCATGTACATTAGAGATGTAGCAGTCACAAGCAGAGATTACTGAAAATCACATGARAAAAGAAAAACTGTATTCATATTAAAACCCAAAAATCTGAAAGGATTTGGTATTTATTTAAAGTCTGATCTGTATCATTAGTTGTGTATTTTCAGAGATAASAACATAGCTAAACAGCATGTATTTCCAATGTCACTGTTTAATTTCTCAAGATTAACACGCTAGAACAAACAATACTAATCTTTCCTAAGAAACACATCCCTACCAAAAATGTTTTCTAATCACACTGTCTTTTACAAAAAAAAGCTTTGCATTTTATTTACTTTTWCTTTTAATTAGTTTTGACCTAAACYACATATCTAKCTTATCTCAACCAATAGATAATAGTGTTTATTAAACAGATCCCCCATAATGACAGGACTTGTATCCTTGTTTAYGTAATTAAATATCTCTTAATCTTAAAGTGCAGAAATAGGAAGGAAAAATCCTTTTGCATTTTGGAAGTTTCCCAAGATTTGCAACTTTTACTAATACATGCTCTGTGTGTCATTGTAAAAAGGCAAAGAGATTCTGTAAAAATAAATAAATAATAAAATTAAAAAATGAAAACCAACTAGCAGGGAGCTYGGCAGCAAGGACTAAGATCTTCTGAAATCAAACAGAATTAGCACCATCTAAATTCAAACAGATCCCCTGAACASGAAGGCTTTTAAATTCATTTGATGTTTAAAATAAAATAATAACATGTCGTGACCCCTCTTTCTTATTCTATTAAAACTTTAACAGATGTGTCAACAAGGAAAAACACCAAGTGCTTTACCACAATTTTCTACAGGACAGACTGTAAACAGTGCAAATCTTTTTTTTTTTCACTGGTTAATTTCAAAAACAGGGGACGAGCTGTGCTGGGATGGAGTTGCATTGTACGTGACTGTGCACTCCATCTCTCTCTCCCCTCCTCAGAGGTGCCTGCATGATTTGGCAGGTGGGCAGTGCTATGTGAGCAGACACCGGCCCTGTGCTGAGCACTTACACTGGGAACAGCTAAAATCACAAATTCTCATCCATGTTTACCCAGCTTGACATATTGAGGGTCATCACTGAAGATTTCCTCTATGGGAAACCTTTACAGTGGTTTAACAGAAAGGTACCCCAACAGTGAACAATCTCCCCTGCACTATTCTAGAAAGCAGGGGCTCAGTGACAAAACAGATKCTGCAGTTACATGTGCAGAATAAGCTTTATTACATCAAAATATTTGRAATACTGCTTAGAATGTTTTCCTTGACTGCCTACACGAAATAAATGTGTTGATCTACGAAGATCAGGCAAACACTAGAGTAATACATAATCCTCATTATTGGACATATGATGGTAAAGAAATCCATCTGCCATTTCTCTAGAGTGGCAGTAAGTTTACAGAAAACAAACACCTTCCCCAATGGTTTATGGTGGACAATTTCCTGTTGTGCTGTGAGCTCTGATAGATGAGAACTTTGCGTCTTTTTGTATTGTTTTACTTATCAACTGTCCATTTATTAAAAGTCCTATAAGCTCAATCTGTCTCATACTTTTCCCTTCCCTCTAGTCAAGCCATTCTTCTGAAGCACAAAGCTTATAGTTCAATATTTTCTGGAAGCAGGAAACATTTTAACCCTATCCTCTGAAAGGACAAAGAATCCATGCAAATCAAGGAACTCTCAGAAATGAGGTTCTCCAGTCTACCACTGCTGCCAGACCATGGAAGAGAGCTTGTACACAACTGAAAAGATTACTAAAAAGAAACAAAAGCAATAATTTACCCCAATCTGCTAATATTTCTGATGGTTCTCTCCACTTCTTGCCACCTTCTCACTCTAAAATGAGCTACTTACACCCCCATGTACATGGATTTAGGACTGAATCCCTAAGGTCTATCCCTCATAGAAACCTGTATTATCCAACTGCAACCTGCACAAGAGACTCCAGTCCTCATGGAGGAGAAAAATAAAAATTGCATCAGGCAACAGATTTCTCTCAATTCACACACAAGTCATGGCTACTAGCAGAAGATCAAGAGATCATGAAAAACAAGTAATGTACACAGAATTAGCTTTCCTCAGAACACCTTTCTAGTTTCCAAAAAACAGATCAAGGGCTTCCTGAACTGGAGGATGCACCTGAACCATTGTTTGACACCAAGAGCATCTCTTAATCTGAYTAATCCATTTCTGAATCCCTTTATATTTTTGGACCATATCTTAATTACACCACTTCCTTCTGTTTAGAATAAACCAGTTACTTGGTAATTCCATAACATAACATACTGCTCGTATCATGAGAAATGGCAGTATCACCTTACTTCTCTGAATTATTCTTGATTTTACGCACATCCTCTTGAGCTACTCCTTTCCACTTCCTGCTTCTCAGAAAACTCTTTTCTAGGAGACCCTTTACTCTGCTTAATCTTTGCATGGAAACTGTTGCAGGAACTCTGGCCAGCAGCAACATTAATTACTCAGCAAATCCTTTTTAGTCATATTGCTCTATGCAAAGTTGCAAAGGGAATGGAAGGATCTGTATGCAAAACCAAAAATCTGAGCCTACAACAAGATACAGTTTTTTCTGCTTATTTTCAGCTTCTGTCTACTTAAACATTCCATTTATCTTTTAGGTGGTCACTAAAAAATCCACCAAATCCAGCTGATACATTCACAAAACTGTCCACCTTGGCTCCATAATCTCTCTCCCAAATTTAGCACCTAGTGAGGTCTAAGGACAGTTATTTTTTCAGCCACATTTTTAATCCTGTATCAACTAATCTGTTTTGAAAGATTGATATGGTACAGGAACACAATTCTGGCACAATCAAGAAAAGAAATTTTATCTGCTGTACTACAGAGATAATTTAAACTGAACTCCAAAGGTAAAATGGAAAAATGAACACCACACAGACTGACAAGTCACCTTTTCCCACTCTACACTGTATTTCAAGAAAATTTCCATCCCAGATGCTGTTTCTTATGAACTAACACAAACTAACATCCATTAATATACTTAGCCACAGGAAAAAAAAATCCAAATTCYTTCAGCAAGGGTAGAGGCAAAATCTGAGTGAAAAATGCACAGTAATGTTTAAACAAAAAGGCAACAAAAGTTTGGTATCTAAAATATAATCACAGACCRAGTCAGGTGTGCAGATTTCCCAGCACAAACTTTATTAGAGTTCAGTTAAAAATACATAATCTCCAGACATTTGAGATGTAGTTCTGACTGATAAAGTAGCAGACAGGAAATGAAACCCCTCCCAAATGCTGCTCCTTATCTTGAAAAGCTCTGAAATTATTACTGAACTAATAAAGTAATTCTGATTTTTTTAAAAATCTTCTTTGATAAAGGCAGTTATGAGATTATTACTTTTTGCTGGGTATGTACCATACTGATGAGCACAACAACTTTTAAGAGCTTTTATAACAGACTGTGACAGTGAATCTGTCAGCTTTTCTGAAAGGGAGGATACTTGAGCTGTTAAGCTAAAAGCGGGCAGACAGCATCATATATTATTTTACCAGAATTATTAGCATTCATTCTTTTGTTTCAATGTATAGATATTAAGAGAAAATGAAGAAGTGACAAAATACAAGACAGCCCCCACACTCAGGAAGGTTTCCAGATGTATCATATAATGTTTAATGACAATGGATTAAAAGAAGCATATTCCTGGCATCTGGAAAATATGGGGTCAGATCTTTAATGTAGAGAAGGACACCAAATCCCATCTAACAGAGAAAGCATTCCTGCTGTTGAGGAGAGTGGATCCACTAACATCTCCATTAGCTGTATCTAAAGGAAAGCCTCTCTCTACAGCCACAGTTGAGGGATGCACCTCTGAGGATCACAGCTAAGKGAGGAAAGAGATGGGATTTAAAACACAGTCCTGTCCTGTTTCCTATGAGCTGCACTGAGGAAGTTTCATGTTGAGGGTTGAGTGGATATCACTAGGAAGGTCCTCAGTTCTTTTATGCCCTGTAAAAAGGGAGTTCACACGCCTTTAACAGCAACACTTCGGATTCTGTAACGGAACCAGGTACACAGAGGCTGGGAATGGCTAAACTCAGGCTTTCTGTTACATAAAATTGACAGCTACTAGTTCATTAAAACAAAAATACATTTTAAAAATAACTATTTTGGTGAGCCAGAAACTGATCAAAACTATTTGATGCTTTATTAGCATTGCTTTTCCCCACCACACAAAACAACAAGCATGGAGTAAAGCTGTAGGGAAGAAAAAACATCTCTGTAACGGATTTCTGTAAGGGCCGGAGCCCAGCCCGTATCCCAGCCTGTTCCTGGACACTTCCCGTGTTCCCAGTACCTCATCCAGCTGGGATTTACACAGCACACAGTGCCCTCTACTGGGGCAGGTAGAGAGCAAATATTCTGAACATAAGAATTAAGGGAGATTATAGAAAATAACATCATCGTACATCTTCTTATGCTTTAAAACTTCAGGGTTTTACAGCTTTGCTTTTGCTCACWTTATGCACATCAGAAAATCAATTGCATCAAATTTGGATGGAATGCACTGAAGGATAAAACACACTTAACTACCACACTTTAAAGTTAATATTTGAGTGAGGCCTGTTGATTACTACTGGTCTTTCTATTTGCAGGCATTCACTAGTGACAGCCAAAAAATCTCTTTACAAGCTACAGTAAAGTCTTGCAAACAGGTTGTCACACGTGTTGAATTTCTGGAAGAGTTAACAGAAAGTAACAAACAACTCATCATTTCCATGCAATGTGTACTAAAGAAAATACAGATCATATTTCACACCCAAATCCAAAATGATGACACATATCCTAATGACTGCCAAAACCTGATGCAGACTTTAAGTGTTGGACACAAACAAATTTGCAGAATATGTGGCAAATTTCAGAAGAAAATTGTTGAACTGACCTCTTCATCTGACTCATCTGCGAATACTGAGAGCTTCTTTGAAACAAGATTTTTCTGTGGCAATTTTTTGGGCATAATAAGCCCATATCTAGAAAGAAAAAAAAAAAAAAAAAAA
>NW_026623394.1:991222-1122329 GCF_030028575.1 Malurus melanocephalus
AACATGAACATCATGTATCAAAGTTACGTGTGAGCAGCCTTTGCAGCAGAGCACACCTGCCAGCTTCTCCCAGAGCTGCTGCTGTGTTTTACCATGCAAAGTTTCTGGGTACAACGATTGTCCTAAATTCGGACACAAAACCCTTTAGCCCAGAGCTCTCCAAGTGATTTTGTTTTTTCTCTCAGAGAAGTAAGAAATTACTGTTTAACCTAAGGGTCTTAGTATATACCAGSCACTATTCCGTGGCTACGTTTGCAGTGCAGTAATTTTACCTGTTTTGCTGGTGATGTAAACTTCAAGTGCCATGGCAAAGGACAAGATTTACAGTCAAATTATGTCAAGCAGAGATTGATTAACCACGCACAGACAACTTTTCTGCTGACAAAGTCCATATCTGTGCTAAACCCACTTCCTTGTACTGAGCAACCTCTAAATAGAGGATTTCTTGCTCACCTGCGTTTTCCTGCAACTATCACTAAGTTGACACATATGATTTATATCAAAGTGGCAAGGTGCTTATGAAGCCTACTAATTGAAAACTTTCTATAGCCTTTTTCTATGTTATCAATATAAGAATGTAATAACTTTTTACATATGATTATAATACAGTGAAATCATTCTCAATATATTATCAATGATAGCTTTATATATATATTGCTATAAGTTTTTTTAGTGTATTAGCAACATATAGTATATCAGATACATGTAATCTAACCAACTAAATTAGTATATAGGTAAGTGAAATCACCAAGAAGCATAAATCAAAAAAGTTCTGAAGAAAGTAGACAAGTAGATACTATAACAAAAACAGTAGCAAGCACTAATGAGAACTTGGCAAAAGCACGAGACAATCAGCAAAATAATTAAAAATGACGATTTGGAGGACTAGAAAAAAAAAACATAAACATCACAACTGCGCATGCCCTGAAGACAAAAGTTAAAAGTCCACTATGATGAAGAGGATGGTATCTCATTAGAGGGAGACCCCCACGACCACCGAATTGAAAATAACACATGCGCACTTGTAAAACTATAATATCATGTATTTCCGTGCGCATGTATAGTGGTGGGTGTATAGTGAGCGCATGGGGGACAGTGACAATGTTCATGTTACACCATACTTACTGTATAAATATGTGCCAATTTGAAACAAAAGCAGGTGAGTTAAAAAGAAAAATCCCCCTCACCTCTAGCGCTGCAATAAACAAATACCTGCTCTACAGACACCAGTCTATAAAGGTTTAGAAATAAAACTTTATTTTTTCAAGCATCAAAGTCAATAGTTGGATACAGCGCGTATGGCTGAACTGGAACACCCCACCATTCTGGGGGCACCACACGATCCCTGTGACCGCAGTTTGTTTCCGTGAGCCCCGAACCCGCCCCTCAGCTCCGCCTGAGCCGCCTGCGGAGGCCGAGCAGGAGCTGGGGCCGGTGCTTAAGGATGGGAGACGTGGCTCAGACTGAGGGAACACTGAGGAAATTCTCCTCCCTAAGAGTGAAAAACACCCCCGGGCAAAGCCGCCGYACCCTTAAGCGCTTGCCCGCTGTTTTGAGTTCTGTTTGGTTTTATTAAACACAGTTTGAAATTCAGACCAACACAGCGAGGCCGTGCGGYGGACACCTGTGACAAGCGAGTCCCTGGGCAAGGGTTTTTCCAGCGCTCGCCCCCGCCCTCAGCGCCGGCCCCAAGTGCCCCCCGACCGCTACCCTTTTGCCCCGGCGGGGCCCGCCCGTCCCGGCCCCTCCAGCACTCACTGCTTCCCCAGCGCCGCCATCTTGTCCGGCCGCCTGCCCCGCGCAGCCGCTGCCGTTCTGCGGCCGCAGATTCCTCGCGGCCGAATCCTCCCCACACATATTCCCGCCCGCCCCGGAGACCCCCGTGGCACCGTGCCGCGGTTCCGCTCCGGGAGAGAAGAGGAGAGCGGGCGGAGGCGGCTGGAGGCGGCCGAGAATTTTTTTTTTTTAACGACTCGTTGTCGAGGGGCGAAAGTGCTGATCGGGGAAGGGCAATGGCGGGCGCTCCCTGAGGGGAGCGGCGGGGGGAGCCGGGGGCGCCTCAGGGCAATGGCGGGGAAGGTCCTGAGGGGGAAAAGCCACTGAGACTCTCCCGGTGCCACCGGCGGCCCCCGCTCCCTGAGCTGCGCTGAGAGCCACAGTGTCCCCCCTCAAGCCATCACCGACCTGTCGCTTGTTACTCGCTGAAGATTGAAAGAAGAGTTTAATTTCCCAAAACGTTATTAAAAGAGTGATTCTGCCAAAAGGGCCGTTATTGGAAAGATGAAATCTCGCTACAGACGGTGCAGTTGCTGTAATCTCAAGATTTATCCCAATAAGAAAGCTTTTTGTATTATATGAATAGCGTTGGGCTTTTCTGCAGTGTGTTCAGAAGAAYGTTACAAAATGCTGATTAACAACCTTTATTTAAAATTATTCCTAAAAAGTCACTTAAGGAGACTGAACCTTGAAATTTTTTGCTGTATCATTTATAAGCATTGTAACTTCAGGGCCATAAAGATAACCTTGCCTCTCTTTTCCCCATCAGAATTAATTTTAAAATCCCCAAAACTTAATTTAGGCTTTTCAAATTCAGTAGCTACACTGGCAAAATTCTTACTTTTAATGTTTCTATTGCTTTTTCTTGATAATCCTTAGCAGACTCCCTGTCTAATAATCCCTAACAGACTTCAGCTATCTTAACAACAAATACTAGTGGCTATGCATAAAAAATAGAAACTAACAGCTAATTTAATAAAAGATGTGAAACGCCAGAATCACTAGGGTTAGATGAGAAATTAAGGGATTTAATTGGAGGCACACTAGAACTGGTTGCCAAAAGGGGCTAAGGACGAAAGCTCTTTGTGATCTCTGCGAGCGCCAGGCAGGTGTGAAGCCACTGGTGCAGGTACGTGGCTGGAGCAGAATCCTGCTGCCACACTGCTGCTCGAGGGACACCTGGAACAACAAAAAAAAACAACAAAAAAAAAACCACCTGTAAATACAACAGGGCAGTCAAAACCATGAGCAGTGTTGCCACAAGAACAGAAGATAATCCCCTCATCAGAGTATTCTCTGAGTCCAATAATTCCAGGAATGTTGATGATTTGGAAAACACACAGCTATATTGTGACAGTGACCTGTCAAGTGCTGACTTTCTATTATAATTTATCTTGTTTTGTTGTGGGTGCCCTGTTGTACAAAGTGCTCTCCTATATTCTAATATTAAATATTTGATAATAAAAAATGCAATGAGAAAAGTACTTTTTTTAATCCAAGCCTCAAGTTTGTTTTAAGAGTAATATCCTTCAAAGCTTTAACTAAGTGCTATTAAAAGTCACTACAAAATCATACCGTAAAAGTTGCTCTGTCCTTAGAGTACAGGTTGTTTTGTGCTCTATTCTATATTGCAGCACACATATATGGAACATATGTACATTACCTGATGTTCATTTTAAAGGATTTCCCGTAACTGTGAGTTATACCTCCACAGCCCTCTCAGAAAAGGTTCCATCCTAGGAAACCAACCTTTTCTAGGCTACCAGCAGCTTGCAAAGCTACATTTTCTTAATCTAATTATACCTGCRTCCCTAACTGTAGGAAAACTGGGTTTTCTAGGCCTGCTTTGTTCTTTCCAGAGAATTAGTTTAATATATATGAGGAGAACACATGAAAAGGAACTACGAGTGCCTCAAGTGTTTATCAGCAGGCAGGGTACTGTTGATAAATATCCCCAGCTAAAGTAATAACTTGTCCACGTTTGGTTTATAACAGGCCTCTCAGACTGGTATTAGATCATGAAGAGAGAGATCTCAACAAGAACAAGTAATTTCTCTTGCAGAGATATTGCAAATAATAATAACAGCCTCTTGACTGCTCTGGCACCAAAAAAAAAAGCCCTTGTTCATTAAAGGAGAGAAAGACAGACTGAAAAACAGCTCCTGTCTATGGCTCATGAGTACATTAAGCACTTGGCAGATGGTGTTTACAAAGAGGAGGGTTCACCCTGTGTGTTCCTGTTTGGAGCTGGGTCAGTCCCTAGGGCAGGGCACAGAGGTCTGAAGTAGATTGGCTTGCCAAAAGAACCATCATTCAAAAGTCTTTACAAATTATTTGCCAAAAGAACCCTCATTCTTCATGCTTATCAGGAGATTTACAATGAGATCACTTGTTCTGGAAAGTTTCAAAGGTGATCTGCTCCCCTTTCCTGAAGGCAGTGAATTTTGAGTCTAAATTTAACAGGTTGACTTCTATTGACCAAAAGAGGCTGCAGATATTTAGGACCCTTTATCTGTTGTTTAATCTACTGTAAAATCAAAGTTAATATCTAAAGTAAGGCCCTTAAAAGTACTCAGCTGAATGTTGCCATTGACACGGTTTCATTGTTGAGCCGTGCCTGGTAACCTCAYAATGAGTTTATGATATTTACCAGTGATAAGGTGCAGCAGCAGCTCTGTTTTAACTTGCACAGACGAAGCAGTTGGATCAAAGCAATAAATGTCCTGAATCAAATTGTCATCAAGTTTCTGCAAWGCAGAGAACAAAAAGATTAGGGTGTTTGTGAAAAGCTTACAGAATGAAAGATGGCTGAGAAGTACATAGGAAATCTATATGTAATGAATTATTTCATTGCCATTTCCCCCATGGTAAATTCAACTGTATCTTCTTGGAGGAGGAAGAATAGAAAATAAACTCTCAAGAATCTGAATTCTCACCAGTTTACACTCACTCCAGCTCTCAATRTCTTCTGAGCCCTCCCAGTCTGGATGCAAAAGCAGCAGCACAGCCTTAACTACATCATGCACCAGAGCTGGGGGTACTACATAGCTYTTTATTCCAGCAAAGCTCTCAGCATTGAGTTTCCGGATACACTCACGCAGCTCCTGCAGCATGAACCGGTGGAACAGAATCCCTGCGTGCTTCACATTTGCCATGTGTTCTGCCTCTGCAGTCAAAAASAAACCTCTCAAGAAGCTGCTCAGAAACATCTGCTCCTCAAGATTTACATTATTGACTGACAGTGTATGTGCTAGATTCCTGAGGGCAACAAGGTGCCTGCTTCACACTTTGGATTTCAGCACACAGTCCCCTGTGAGCCATATTTAAAACCCAATCATTCTGTTTAACTCTACTCTGCTAAGCACTGAGACCTGCTCAGGGGTAGTTTYTGTATACCAAGAATTTGTATTTCTCTTTCCATCTGTAGGAAGGATACTTAAATTACCGTTTTACTAAGATTCCTAATTTCACCCCAAAAAGCTATCTTACATCTGTATCCACAATACCTARCACATATGTTGGTTCTGTTTCCTCTAGAGACCTCTTCAGGACCTCTGTGCAGGCAGCTTGGGTCATCTTTAGCATTTTTTGCAGGTCTTTCTGTTCCTGAGGTGATAATTTCTTGTTCTGTCCAATGCTGATATCAAGTATGCCAAGAGTTTGTCTTGATAGGTCATGGAGAGGTACTGCAATGTGGTGTTCTCCATAGACAGACAGGAGTGTGACCTCTGAACTGTCTGCGCACTTGAACAGGTCATCTCTGAAATGAAATGTGYTAGGCATTATCATGCTGGTTTGTTYTGGTGATTTACTCAGCATATTTAAGTAAGATGCCATTCATCTCTTGTTGTTGAAATAAAGGCATTACATTACTAAATCATAGTTTGTTTCCTTGAACTGAAATCTTGAACTGAAATCTTAAATGATACTGAGTATCATTCAAGGCATGTACACAAAGGAAAAAATTGCATTGGGAACACAATATTGCTTAGCCAAGGTGATTGCTGAAAATCATGAGAATTTTACAAATYCTGCTTTAAAAGCAGTTTGCTGTTTCTAACTGCATTGACATTTGTTCTAGAGTGTTTTATAAAAAGTAAAAATAGCTGCTGGAACAGCAAATGGCTGTTCAAGCAACTTTGACAACAAGGATGATATGCTTAAAAGACAAGTCTGCAAGGATCTTGGCAGTGGAAAAAAACAGAGAATTGAAGGAAATGAGACTAATATGGCCAGGAAAAAATACAGATTATTCTAAAGAGCAAAATGATTCAGTCTAGCCCGTAATCCTGCAAACCTTGGCAGCTCAGCTAGTAAGCATTAAGTCAGAAGTTTTTGCAGCCTAAAGTCAAAGAGAAAATACTCCTCACCCCTTCATAGTTCAGTGCCATGTGCACGTGCATCAGAAGCCTTGATAGTGAGAGTGGCAGCCAGACACTATCTCAGGCTGGCACTTTCAGGAGCTTCATGTGGGTCAGCCTGATGCAGGCTGAGTTGGGGAGCAGAGGGGACCAGTTCCATTGCAGGTGCTGGAGCCTACCTGAGGAGGTTTTCCTCTCTGAGGAGGACAACAGGAGAGCTGTGGATTTCCTTTTGTCCTGTGTTATCTGTAGTGATCATCTTGCATAGACCATAGTTCTGCCAGAGAGAAAAGAGAGGTTTAGTGGCATCTGAGAAAGGAACAGATATTTTCATGCTCGGAGAGGGCAGAAATGGTTTCTTTCTTTTAGGAAACTCCTACGGACATTCAAGAGCAATGGGATGGTTTAAAGACATCTCCCAACAATGCTTTGTTTTATTCCCAGAGATACATGAAGAATGTGCCCTGGACCTCCCTCAGCAGACTATTTAATCCACCCCAGGCTCCACGCTGAGGAACACCCACAGGCCTAAAGATTTCCATTCTTTTTCCCATCCTCTTGCAGTCCTTTCTCATGTCATGTTTGTGTCAGCGTGCCTTGACACATGAAAAGCACAGAGGGGAGCGAGTGACCTGGCTATCAGGCAGCTAACAAGGGAACAGTGCCGAGCCTGGAATGACAACGGAACACTGCCAACACAAACCATGCTTATCAGAGGAAGCAGCTGAATTATGGCTGCAGCAGATGCCATATAGACTTTGGGATGACWCAGGATCAGTCCTAAGTATGCATACACTTTTCATCTTCTTAACTTGCTGCTACATGAAGTGACAAGCTTCCCAGGGCCCGAGTGCCTGCTGAACAACTGGAATATGACCTGCATGGCACAGGGCTGCCTTTACAAGCTGGCTAATTGRGAACCAGTCACTTCCTGGGCTGTATTTACGTCTTGGCTGCTGACATAAGTTSAGAACAAAGAGCTAATATATTAGCTGGAACATTCTCTTGTCCTCATAAAATACCCTAATTTTGACATGCAGAGAATCTCCAAAGAGAAGCATTTCCCTTTGTGGAAGTCCCAGACAGCAAAGCCATGGATTGATGGATGGGTGTGGGGTTTTGCTCTATTGGTTGCTATGCAGCAGTGAGCACTGAAGTTGGAGAATATTCTCCTTTCCTATTGAGAAAGGGTAATACTAGCGGTGCTCTTGAATTCCTTTACWTGGGAGGATGAAAAGAATGAAGAAAGATCTCCTTTACAGAGGGAATCTTCCCTCTCTACCTTTGCACGGGCAGACACAGAATCTTGTGCAGGCTTCAGTTTTARTAATAAAACCACTGGGAAAACAGGCAGCTGGAGATGGCACGTCCTCTCTAAAGCAGCCTTTCAGCCCCTAATGATTACAGACCTTTTCTCTGCAGTACCTTGTCTTTGTCAGGTGCCACCAGATACATTGTGACAGTGTTGATGTTGGGTGCTCTGGGATGCAACCAGTCCAGAGCCGTGACAGCCACTTTTAGGACATTTTCCTGCATGCAGATGTGGTGGTAGGCTCTGCTGAATGCACGGCAAACTCCCTGTGAAAACAGAATCCTTTAAGTGAGCCAGACAATTCCACAAGATTTGGGAGAAAAAAGCTGGGACAATGTTCATGTTGTAACGAATTGCTTTAATCAGAATTTGTAAACCAGAAAAGGGACTGTGAAATGTCCCTTATCAAATAAGGCTCTGAAGTACTGAGTACCCCGTCACTGCCAATTCCTTAACCAGACAGAGCTGATTTTTATGGGAATAGCCAAGCAGTCTGGTAAGGTTGGTTTGCTGCGCTCCCTGCTGCCCAGATGGTGCATCCACAGTGAGGCTGATCCCAAAGAGCATCCCAAAGAAATGCGGACGGCTGTCRCTTACAATTATTCCAACACGTAAAAAGTAAGGTTTTATGTCATTTTATAGAAATGAACACAAATATGAGATTGAGAGCTTCAGGAAATAAAAGCTGCTATCTTTGGTCTTTGCACAAAAAGTCAATTAACTTCCTAGTCAGGAGAAGAATAAATAAATTATTGATTAAGTGATACCTCATAATCAATTTCAGATAAGATGTTAATCAGCAAATAATGATAAGGTGCTCTGCTTGCACCAATTTCACCACATAGTGCAGAAAGGGACCCACAGATATTTTTTAAATTTGTATATCTTATGTTTACTCAGACCTAATATGTAAAATTCACAAATCTTTTGCAGACTGGACTAACAAACTCCTTTCTGATATTGCCCACCTCATAGAAAAGGATCTCATGAGTCAGGAAGATGGATGTCTCAGAGGGGTCCCAAAGAGTATCAAGCCCTAGAATTCCAAAAACTCTCCAACGAGCATCGTGCAGGGGCAGCACCAGGAATGAACCTTTCCTCTCCTCCTCAGGGCGGTCGGAGTTCCAGAAGTGAATGTTTCCATGGAGCTGAACACTTGGAACATAGATTGGCTTTCCCTGGTCAATGGCTGCAAAGCTGAAATACAAACTCATGAGGAGGTTTGTCAGGAGGAGCAGAAAACCTTTAGTGAAACAATAAATACTGCAGCTTTGATCTCTCCCTGTTTTTTGKCATCAGAGAAGGGAGGTGTGAACTGCAAACCCCAACCACGCTCAGYAACACCACATTTACCACTTGCATCCCAAAGGCAGTGGTAATAAATAGGCACTTTTCATCCTTAGGACATTTTAAAAACATCAGCTAATGAATGGAATGAAAAGGAATACAGAAGCAAGCAGCAGTTAYATTTAATAGGTTAGAAGCAGCAATGTTTGAAGAGACAAATGTGTCTGGGTTTTGGAAATGACAAGTGAAGAAGCATGAAAGCTGTTTATAGCATAAACACTAGAGAAGGAAAGGCATTGTTCTCAAAAATATCCTGTGGATATAAACTGGTGTAAGGGAATTAATTTTTAAAGAAGAAAACATAGGCCCGATGCCACAGACATTTGCTGAAGGATGAGATTTATTAGACTGTGAGCTAATCTCCCCAAGGAAATCCCAAACAGAGCAGTTCTAAGCAGACCATGAGGAGTATAAGGCCACATATAGGATATTGGATCACTCCATGACAGTCTCTTAGGAGATTTCCTCTCCGGACTACTCTGTCAGCCTCAGTTTCTGGTGCATCCTGAATGCTGCCCTGTGCATTCTAAACAGTTTTGAGGAAAAGGAACAATAATTTGCAGCTTTTCTTACCTTACTCCTTTCATGTCTCTGTGCAGTACCTGGTTTAGGACATAGGGAGCATCRTCTGGGGTACAGGCCACGTAACGCAGGAGAGCATTTTCCTGCTCTGGGGAGAGCTGGTTCTCTTCCAGAAGGGCAATATATGCACCAATCTTCTTGTTATCCCCATGGAATTCCACGTCCTAGAAACCAAATGTATCCCATTACAGTCTGTATATTAGCCACTGGCACTTATTTCATGGAATTAGCACTTGTCTCATTTTTGCTGAGATGCTGCTCTGGGTCACTGACTTTCTGTGTCAGCAACCTCATGATGTGGCTGTGTCTGTCCAGTGCACTCTGTGACAAGCACAAACACTTGATATTTTAATTGGCAAGGAAAACTGATTTTCCTYTCCTGTTGCTAATAGCAAGGAATTTAAATAGAAAAATTAAATAGAAAAATAATCCCTAACTATAATCTGTGCCTAAATATGTCTTATGGATTTCTCCTCCAAAAGGAGATTCCCTTAACAAAAAGGACAAACAAGTGCCAGAGTTGCCACATTTACAAACTCAGACAATATTGTAAGAACACTGCATCTACCCTGACAGAAATTTGGCTTTGAGGAGGGCTTCATTGGTGAGGACAAACAGCTAAAGTTGCAGCTGCAAGTTAAAAACGAAATTATTTCCACTACAAATTAACCATCTTTGTCCCAAACTGACTCTGCTGAGCTTCACTTCAGAAGCTCCAAAACKACAACAATGGATCTGAGTCAACTCCTCCATAAGAGACAGAAGTGTCCATGAGATTCATTCTGTACTGGCAGAGCAAGGATGCCTACCTGGGARAGGGCCTTAAACACTGCTTTGTACACTGGATCCATGTTCATTCTGCTGGTCTCTGCTGCTTGCTGGATATCMTGCAGCCATTTCTTTCTGGCTGAGCTTTCCAAGCTCTCCATGCCACTTTGTTCCACCCTTGTAGTCAGGAATGTCACCAAGTCATCAATATTTTCATCATCATCGCCAGGGAACTCAGAAGCAATTAACTCAAGGAAAGTCTGGAACGTCTTTGGAGAGAGCTTCCCCACTTTACTGAGCTGTGGGTATCGGGAGCAAAGGTGTTCCTTTGCTAGTAGAATAAAATAGAAAATAAGACAGGAAAATCTAGTTGATTAATCAGTTTTGCAAAATATGAATTAAGACCTAAACTGGCTTTTGATGGAGTCCATCCAGTCCATCATAGCAGGTTTCTTTCAGCTATCTCTCCTAAATGGAAGWGGTCACAGTGGAGGTAATCTCCAGTTTCCAGGCTGGATGCACCCTTTCCTCCAGATGCCTGCCTTCCCTCCTATRAGAAAGAGCCCCGCACAGCCGTGGTTTCTCTCCAGGTGCTGGTTAACTCCTCATGCGGGCTGTGAGAGCTGTCCCAGCCCAGCCCCGGCTCTGGGCTCACGGGGGTGCTCTTGCACAGCCTGAGGAACGTGGAGGCGGCTGCCTGGCTCCGGGAGCCCGGCGTTCACGGGATCTGTGACTGATACTTCCATCATTTTTTCTGCATCCTGTTKTCAAATCCTCTTGGACCTGAAGATGTCCGTGCTCATGGCAGGRGATTGGACTAGRTGACCTTTACAGGTYYYWTCCAGTCCAAATCATTCTATTCTCATTATCATTGATTTTAAGTAGCAAGTACTAAATTGCCCCAATCGTGGTGGAGCTGACTGTAAATGTTGTCTTATCCAGTGCATCATCGAAGGAACATTCARTATTCTAATTAAATTCCTGATTTTCTGACAGGACTAGGATGGAGAAATTTTTGATCATATAAAATGTTTGTATTTTCACCTCTTCTCCTCTCTTTGAAGAAAGGGATGAAGAAAGAAATACACATGAAATTGAATGTGGTATGATCACTTCCTTCACTWCTGAGACAGCATAATGAATTATTTTCCCCATAATATCTAATGTAACCCTTTTCCCTTGCAAGGAAAATCAAATAATTCTACTCACTTTTTACTCAGTGTTTCCACCCAGGAGAGGTGCAATGTCTGTGAACCCTTCCCCCAAACCTGCTTGTTCCACGTCCTTGAGAGATGAGGTTGAGGCTGCTAGAAACGGTTTTATGTGGCTGGTAGGTGGTATTGATTTTACTATGCTCCCTTTCTATTTATTTGTCCTTTAGTTTATGAGCCCTTCATGGAAGGGCCTGTGTCCTTCCATATTTCCATGGTATATTCTGGCATGTTTTGAATACAAGAGAGCAGTAAACTGCCAGTTTCTCCTGGCTGGACAGTCTGGAGGTGATTAAGTGTGACATGCTGGTGTGCTCCCACCCCACCAGCTGCCTCCAGTGAACTAAAGGATAAAGAGATTTTGGTGGCTGCCAAAGTGAGCCATTTTTAGTGATTTGCAGCAAAACAAGGAGCATGAAGGCCAGCATGGAGATGAAAAAAAGCAGTCCTCTCCACCCAAGCACACATGCAGACATGTTCTTAATTGCTAATACAGTGTTTCAGAGCACCTTATGTTAATATGCATGAGGCTGCCAGACAGGTTCAGGTGAACCTGYAGCACTTCTGCTGGACCCCAGTCTATTCTATCAAGAACCAAATTTGCTAAGTTTATTCAGTGAAATAAACCAACAGAGAAGTGAGACTGGGAGTTACTGTGTAATTCATGAGAGCTGTGCGACAGCGTGGATAACTACAGGCTATTTGAGACCCATAAGGAAAGCTGTTCTCTCCTGTGAGGTACATTCCTGCAGGAAGCACAGTAAAATGTATCTATTAAAAATAACTGGATAACACAGATGGACTAAACTAAAAGTGCAAACGTGTCCTCAGGCTTTATGTGTGTTTTTTTCACTGCCATATCACATGTATACAYTGCATGTTACAGCTGAAATAACTTTTCAACACTTCCCAGTGTCATGAAAACATTGGACTGCTTCTCTGCCTGGGAATCCTGCACAGGAGGAGAGGATGGAGCAATGCATTAACAAGTAGGTCTCCAAGTAGGTCTGGGTAACTGTTCCTTTCCATTTTACACTCATTCTATGTATGCTCATGATTGCTTGCAAAACCAAACCAGTGCTTGCAACAGCCTCATTAGCCCTGTCACTGAATGGYTGAAAGCCTCCTGTGCTGTTCCCACAGAGCAGAGATGTCTCTCCTTACCCTTCATCACAGCCTCTCTTTCCATGCCTCCCTCAAATGTGCTCAGAACAGCAACCATCTCTTCCAGGTCCAGAGACCCACATGCAGTGCTGTCCCACTTGTCAAAAAGTGCCTCCAAAAGTTGTTTCCTTTGGGCCATGAGAGATATGTGGTGAATCTGCAACAGAGGAACAGTTGGTGTTTGGTGACTCCTGGACACTGATGCTGGACATTACACAAGTGTGGACACACTACACCAGTGTGCCAATCACATTATTCCTATGAGCCAGAACAAATCTGAATAGACATRGCTCAAACCTGGAGATGTATCAGTAAATCGGGAGATACTTAGAAACACTAAACAAAGGTGACAGTTTTGTTTCCAAGCACAGCAGAGAGTTATTTCATAGTGAACAAATGAAGTCTAAGCTGGATTTAAGGTGAGGTCAGCTCAGGTAACTCACTGCAAGTTTTCCAGAACACAAATGTGTTCCCAGTAAGAACTAACCACAGCCCTGTCAGTGACACCCTGAGATGTGACAGTTTGTATTTCCGTACATTGTTATTTTCCTGTCCTTTCCTGAAGTGTGTGGGCTCCAAGCAAATACATGTTACCRTTTGTCCTCTAAACCCAGCACAGAGGGATAACTGGCTGGAGTGGAATTCTCTCAAAGGCCAAAGTACTGGCAGTGTGTGCTGCGTTCAGTGAGGACTGTGGAGCCGTCAGATCCAATATCTCATGCAAATTAGGTCAGCAGCACAGAGGGAAATCAGAAAGAGGTCCGAGGGAAAACATAGCAAGAGAAAGGCACCACAAAACAGATCTGAAGTGATACGAGGCACCCTGATGCTGGGCATGAGGAAGGGGCATATTTTTTTTCAACACATGGCAAGGGCACCTTGTGACTTAAACACAAAGAAGCCTGTGCATATTAACATCCAGCCATGCATGTAGAAAACACAAAMACACTTGTTTTAAAATCCTCCCCAAACATCCCTAACCTCCTGTGTACATGSCAGTGCTGTAGGTCACAGATGAGGTTCTTGGCTATTATAAAGGTGAATAAGCAGAATGGAATGTTTTGGGCTCTTTCTCAATTAACTATCAACTGTTGTCTCACTGAGTCCAGCTCTAGGACAGACAGACAACCTCTTAGGGATGAGTCTGTCATCACTGCTAGAGCTGAGGGCTAGGGAGGGAGCATTTGTATGAAAACAAAGGGGTGAAAGGTCTCCTGAAGAAATAGAGGATGCAAGTGAAGAGCTCTGCCAGCATGAGATTAACAGTTGGCTTTGTTAAGTGTCTGTAGGTATTTTCTTGGGTTTTGTTTGGACATGGGATCAGCAAAACTTATCAATATTTACTTTTTCTTGTTGTTTCATTTTTTCCTCTTCTGTCTGTTCGTATTCTTCTCTGATAAATGTAGCAAGTATCTTCACAGAAAGCAGAGAAATGTCTTCACTAACCAAGTTGTCCATGACCTGTACAAACTGTGGCTGTGTGAGGCAGCTTGCAGCAAAGGAACTCTGCTGGTTCTGACCTGTGTCTGAAAGGCAGAAAGCACAGTGTGCCACAGGAAGCCAAAGGCTGCCTTAAAGCCAACCACGTGGCAGCTATCAACASAGTCCTCAATCCTGCACTTCCTATCCAGGGAAATTACAGCTGAATACAGACTGACTCCATGCTGAGTAAAGGCCTTAATCTGCTTATAATGTTCTAATAGTAGCTTTGCAGATCCAGTCTGGCAYGGATGCCATTGTACAGCCAGGTCAAGGCCTGACTGCAGGTGAGCTGGAATTGCTGTTACTCAGCAGGGGACTGTCTGAGACAAAGAGCWCATTGAGGGACTGCGTGCAAACAGGATGCACATCCAGGGATTGACTGACTGAATGGCAGGGCAGTGCTGTGCACTGGGTGTTATCACAGAAAGCTGTAGGTTCCAGGGAGCTGTACCATCAGCTTTACAACCCTTTGTGTAATAAGCCTGTCACTAAATTTCTTGGACAATGTAGACCCAGTTCTTGTGGTGGTCTAAACTGTGTGGTGGTCTAAACACAAGTGTGTTCACAGAGTGCTAGCAAGGAGGTTGACCCTTCTGGGATGTTTAAGAAAATATCTCTTTGAAACACACAGCTGTCTGATCACAGCCTTCCTGGAACAAGGGCCTTTGTAGACTGTGAAGTMTGATCATCCTTTGGAAACTCAGTGAGAGACAAATAAAAGGTTCCTGCTAGATGATCTCATACATCTCTCTACAGGTAGTCACAGTCTAAAAATTATTCAAGTAATTTCTGGATTTAATATGCTCAGGTTCCTGTCTTGCTATAGTAATATTACAGAGTGAAACAGAACATAAAGTTTCTCCTTATTATAAAAATGCTGATGCTTCATAAAGTGCCTGCTTGAATTAAAGTGTCTGCTCAGTTTTGTGTCTTCATGGGGACCGGACTTCTCTYTGTGTTTGGTATCTCCACTGAAATCAGTAGATTCAAGGCCAGTGCTTTTTCCTGCTGACAGAGAGTCCTCACCTTCCTTGCTCACTTTAGCACCACTTTTAGGTTTATTTCCTAAAATCTCTCCCTTGGAAATTTCCTTTTGAGACAARACCAAATTTCCACTGGGTTCCTCACAAACTTCCTCATCAACAAGGCCTCTCCAGAAATCCATAAGATCAATATCTTGCAGCTCAACTATTGGCCCTAAAACAGAAAAAAAATACCAATGAGCTGATAGCTTGCATTGTTTTTGTTTTCTCTGGAATTGCATAAGAAAGTTTAAAGGAAAAAGATATTGCCAAGCAAATACAATCCAGCAGAAAGTATCTTTTGCCAAAACACATYTCAGGAACACAAAACTTCAGAATAATGTCTTTGCCTGCAGAGATCTGCACTTCTGGATATGAATTACACCATTTTTCTTTTGAAATAAATGTTTCCTCATTCTCTAYGCTAAGAAGGAGAGATGTAATTCGCCTTGAATTTGATGTCAGCAATTAATTAATATCCAATATCTTTAAAATATTTTACTTCCATGCAAATTATTCCCTGMATTTTTCTTTACCTTTCTATGTGCATGGAGGTATTTTGTGCAAACAGAAAATTAACTTCTAATATTGCCCAGTAAGAAGGAACAAATGTTTCAGAAAGAGTCTCTCTTTAATTCTATTTCCCAAAAAGTACTTCAGAATTTTGTATGAAGGAAAACCTTTTGATGCTGAAACATTTCTGAACATTGCATCACAGTTTGCAAAACATGTTTACAAGTTACGGTGTATAGGTCGCAGCATTCATTTGGGTCTATTTTTGGGCTCTGATCACTTCTGGTAACATTTATAAAACATATCTGAACCATCCAACCTCGTGTGGACTCCCAGTGTCTTAACCACAACTGAAACATCCCACGTGCTCACACTCTCTGGGGTTCCAGAATTCCTCCATGTCAGTCACAAGGTTTCTGTCACAGAAATCTCTCAGCAGRGCCTGTACTTTTTGTCTATCCAAGACACCAACCTAGACAAAAAGATTACAATTATTGAGTTTTGCTTGTGGTTCTTGTGACTTACATCAACATTTGCAGCATTACAAGGGCACCATTAGCCCAGAATTACCTGTGACTGATAATTATCCATTACCAGAACATCACTACAAATTTCAAAGAAGTTAATTTACTTCATAGAGGCAAAAATTTCTGCTCTGGGCTGAGCTGRAACTCCCCACACATATTACTTTGCAGCTCTTCCTCTTCCATGTCCTTGACAAATTACAGTGAGATAATTGTAACTGTTCTGCCAAAAGAGTTCTTCGTGTAAAGATCAAAGCTTCAACATTTCATACTCTCAGGACAGATATTGATTGCCTGACAGTACCATGGAAGAATTTTCATGTATTATGGGCTGTGCTGTATTACCTTAGTGACTGCACATTGTACTTTGGTTTTGTGCCCCATCATCTCCTTTGAAGTGTGACATATCGGCAGCTGCCTGGAAACATAATTAGTCCAAAAATCTGAGCTATTATGACAACCTCCCTAATTTCCYTTAAAAATTCATAGACATTTGAGCACAGAGGTGAGAGGTATCAGCAGTTCCAGTGCAGAGGAAGGTGCAGAGTTTATTAAATCCTTGTTGCTCAGGGTGAGTGTACACAGACGATAAACCCAGGAAAAGGCAATGAAATGGGTCATTTCCAATCAGGAAATTGTGGGGTTTAAAAAGTAAAGCAAASCTAAATGATTGCAAGTTTTCCATTTTATGATGTATTCCTGTTGTCATTACTTAAGTCCTGCCACCTTCGTAATCTCCCTGGCATTAGTGAAACACAGTAGTTAATTASGAAACAGATTTACTTAAGTTCATTATTTGTAGTGAGTAGCTTTCCATCTGAATTATTGATTTCCTTTTCACATTTTGCTCTTAGATTAAAAACTGCAAAATGTAAAATTTACCAGGCTTTTAATTCCTTGTGAACTTTGCCTGCCCTTAGACTAAAGAAATAAAGGAAAAACTTATTCTTTTCAGGAAATTAGCTCAAGATGACTGCATTGTTTATAATCTGAAACTGTAATGAATGGCACCAATTATTAGAGAAGAGGATTTGGAAACAACTCAGAGATACCCATCTCACCCACTGGTGAGGTTAATGCTGGAACKAAGTGAACAGAGCACATTTGCTGGTACTGCAGCACCTTCCTCTACAGGGAACTGAAAGTTTTTTGCCAGTTCTGAAGAAAGGACCAGAATTGAAACATAAGAAGCCATCTGGTCCAATTTTAGTGTTTCAGACTCTAGTAATTTAATTCCTGCTAGTAAAAAAATGGTGGAAATTAGGGTTGAATTTCAGCCATGGGTGGGTTTGGAACAACAAATGTCATCACAGAATTCTATCCCTAAGCTTACAAGATGTAGGTCCTGATTCCCAGAATCTTCTGACATTAACATACAAATACCTTGCACACCCCTCTGCAAACATTTCTACTTTCTGTGTATTTTTCAGCTGAATATATCAGATCATGATCTGATCCGTTTAGGAGATGCACAGACACAGAACATGTTTTTGAAGATGTTACCAGATCACTGCGGAATATTTGGATTATCCATTCAGTATTTCCATTACACACACMTAATTTTCCATGCAAATTTCCTCAGCTGTTACTTGTCACAATAATCTGCTGGTTGCCTTGAACTTTGCAGTACTAATTCACAATTTTACTTTATTAAAAATTATTAAAAAGAAAACAAGGATGTTGTTTTGGAATTCAGTTACTTTTTTGTCATATTAAAATAATGTAGTGGGAGGATTTAGATATCTCAAATTCTTGAAGAGTGTTTTCTGATTTGGATCAAATTATTTAACTTTTATGTACTGTTAAAATAGATAAATATATAAAAATAGATAAAATAGCCGAAATGATCAAATATTAATTAGGGAGTTGCTTTCTTGTTTTAACATTTACAATTTATAGARGTTTGCCATTCTACCAGAGGTCTCTGTTATGTCAGGACACTTTTCCTTACAACTTACCCTGGGAAGCACATGTCACAGTACAGCCATCTCTGGAACAGAAAAATGCTGCCAGAAACCCTTTCCAGCTCCTCTCCCCAGCTGTGCTTTTTTCCCRAGTTCCTAAATTTAGTAGAAAAGGTGACTTTTCTCTGCACTTGGTGTGTGACTGRGGAGGCTGATGACAGATTCCTGCCCACCTGCCCTTTGTGCTGCACCTTRTGAGCAGGACAGGTACAGCCTCCCCCTCCACAACAGAGAACCATCTGTGTTTGTACAGCGCCCAAAACTCGGGGCAGCTTCAGTGCCCAGGGAGTTGAAACASGTTGACCTCATTTTTTTGTCACCTAGATATTGGCAGGTGATGATTCTCAGCTGTTTGCAGCAATGTTCTGTGACCTATGAGTAATTCCTTTGGCAACACAGACTAAACCAGACTTGCCATTTAATCAGGGATAGGTCAGTGTTTAACCACTTGATTGTTTTTCTGGAAATGTGATGTGTGTATCCTGAACCCTACTATGAGCTTGTTAGTGAGCAAGAGGGAAGAACAGACACTCAGAARAGGTCATGAAAAAGCAGACTTTGTTGTTGCAGTACTGCAAGACAGATAATCAGCAGTGTCTCAAACTTCATTAGCTTGAAAACTAATCTCTGACGAAATTCAGTTTCATTTAAAAATCACAGGTTTAAAACATCCCTGGAAATTAATGCATAGTTATAAGCGAAACTATACCTTCTAAAAGTGAGCACGGAGACAATAAACTTAAAATTCACAGAACCATTGCCTTTTGGGGCCTTATAGCAGTGATCCAGCTGTGGTCTGGGATTGTCTTGGTAAATTTCTGCTGCAGTGTATAGCCCAGGCTGTCCTTGCTGAGCTGCCATCCTTCTGGATGCACACATTTGAAATCATAATAATGATCGTGTGGATGCCTTCTAATTTGACTGTAATTTAAACACTGCTTTCTCAGCTCCCTGGCCCTAATTGCAGCTCATTGAGGCAGCCAGCCACACAGCCATGCAGACTGGAATAACTGCCTGCTACCAAACAAATGGAAATTAGGGACTGAAACAACTGCTTTGCTGTGCTTTGCAGAATGGACTCTACAGGTAATGGATCACATTCAAGTGGTACAAGTCCTTGAGTTATTTTGCATTTTATCTCCCCTGTGGGTACAGTAGAACTTTACAAAAGAAACCAGGTCAGGTTTAAAAGAGCTGCATGGCCCACACGACACTTCAGTGAACTCAATTTGCAGGGCAAGGCTACCTCRGAGCCTGGAAACCACAACTCTGTGCTCTGATCAGTTTTTTTTTTTTTCAGCAGCAGTGGCGTCATTGCTGATAGCTGCTCACTCCTGTTGTGTTTGTATTTTTGGCTCCTTGCCTCTGAGATTCCACTGGGATTAGTAGCATGGAGATGGTGATTACTGCCACAGAAATAATAGGAAGAAAGTCACATTAAARCATGAAAGGAAAGAAGAGATCCTTTGGAAATCCATGGCAAAGACAGGACTCCGGTTTTTACATCGCTGTAGCCAGAAGGATCCATCACAGCCCTTCTTGACAGAGCTGTAGGAAAGTGAAATGTCTCCTAGCTGGGAAGCAGACACATTTCTTCCCTCATCCCTGGAACAGCAGCTTGCCTGCCATTCTCTAAAACACACTATTGGTGTTGAAACGAGCTCTGTAATTCCTTTCTCCGGGCGGTAATGACATTATTAGCATGACATTGTAGAGCACAGTTCACTCTGGGTAGGCGCTGCAAGCATCACTGGAGGAGTGCTGGGTGGAATATATAATTTATGTAGGGCAGAAAACTAAGATCAGGGCAACTGCTTGCTCTGTAGTAGCCAGCAGCTGGCAAACTGAGGCTCCTCATAAYCAGTACCACACTTTTTGGATAAAGYCCAAGCTTTTAGCAATAGTTCATGCCATTTATTCTTCTGTCTCTACTATGTACTGGTTTTGTAATAAGTCTAGCACCTTTTTGTTTGCTTTTTAATAGGGATGCAGGTGTACTGAGAGGRTGATAGATAGAGTTTAGAGCTGCTGAAAACCAAATTATGGCTTTTGAGTTTCMTTTCCAGCTCTGTAACTGACTTACTGTATTTTAATTTCCTGTCCATAAACTGTGGCTGAAGTTCACGGTACTGTTCTCAAAGAGGCTATAAAGGTGGATTATTTTGCATTTTAAATTTTAACTATGAGATTTATTGATAGAASTCTTTAAGATCTATAAAGTAATGCAACATAATTAATGCAATATATGTAATCATTGAAGTAATGTGCACATTTGTTAAAGTCAATCTACATCAGATTATCTTTGTTGAAATGTGGCTGAATAGATAAATGAGCACTCAAATATCCTGAGCGTGCTGTGGAAGCAGGTAATTTTTAGAATTAAAGGCCATGCTTAATTCCTTCTCCAGAATCATTAAACTTCAGTCTCAAGTCATCAGTTTAGGTAATTCAATTTCTAATTAGTCATCAGTTAATAGGCTGTTGCATGTTTCTGTGTCTAGGAACTATGAATTTGACAACAAAGCTGCAGCTATTATTCTCCATAATACTGCTGTGTAAGCACAAAGAGAGTATCTAGAGTTGAGAAAAAAAAAAAGCAAGCAGTGAACCAGAGAATACCAAACTGGAAGCATGCCCACATGGAAATAAGGCTCAGAGTTGCTTTGCCTACCTTTCCATAATCACGATCTTGGAAGAGGTCAACAAAAATTTCCCTCCGCCAATCATGTTTTGTTGCTTCTTGGAAGTTCTCACCACAGTGACGGAGATATTCCATGATTTCTTGAAACTTGTCATTTGAAACATGTTCAATGTAGGAAAGGACACACTATGGAGAGAAAGAAGCAGTGGGCATGGTTAGTTTTCTTCAAGCATTTTCACCTTTAGTTGAACTTCTAAAAATCTATKGTGTGCAATGAAATATTTAGGAATTTGTAATTTAATCTGCCAACATAACACAGACTTGATGCCTTCCCTTCAGAAGAAACAAGCCTGGGACACTGCAGAAATCCTGAACAGTTCCTTTCCTGGTGCAGAGGTCACTTATCATGCTCAGTGGTTCAGAGATGCTGGATCAGATMCCTCCTATGAAATGTTGTGGCTTAAGCTCGATTTTCTTGCGGAGGATTTAAGTTCTCCATGGTTTGCTGCAGCATTTAGTATTCCTGACTTTACTCCCAAGGAGGCATTTTGAGCCATTACACTTTGCAGAACTGTCAGTCTCTCAACTCTCAAATGCCACAAAATGAGCATTGCCTACAATTTCTATGTTTAGAGGACCACTTGGACACAATAAAAAAATGGAAGACCCTTTTGAAAATGAGCCTGCTGTCACCTAAGTCTTCTGACACAGGGAATACTACTGACTTGAGATTGATTTTACGTTCCAGCCTTGGAGGCACTTTAACACTTTGGATTTATAGCCATGTGGCTTTTATGAGCAAAAGCAATATGGTTCTAAAAATGTGGTGTGCATGACATAAATAATAATGGCCATCAGAACAAACCACAATCCCAGAGCCTGTGCTGAATTATTATAGCAGGTTTCTGGAGCCAGCCACASTAACAGGGAGCCCATAGAGTTAAAAGGAGGAATTTCCAAAGCACGGAACGGTTCCCATTATCCCATTTTTTTTGAGTATGGATAGCTGGCATAAGTGCTAAAACATTTTGGACTTGTTGAAATGCCACACAGGCATTAACCAGCTGAAATATTAATATATGTTATTATTMTTCACATCTATATTGCCTAATTTCCAAATATACGGGACAAATGGAAAAGAGTGGAAAAGCAGAAAAAAAGCAATGTCCTGAGGGGTGGCTGGTAGGAAAGCAGAGCTCCTAATGCAATGTGAGCTTTTTCTTCATTTCAGCATAAAAAGAGGATGTGGGTTGGAGAGAAGGAGGCACAACTGAGGCTATGAGTATCCATGAGCTTCMTGGGGTTATTACAGCCCATTACCCTGTGACAGAGGAACCTTAAAGGCTGTTGAGATAAGKCAGGTTGGACAAGCAGTTTGTTTTTTTGGATGTCACCTTGATGACACATCCAAAGGCTCCTGCACTAATGCTGCTGTCTAACAGCTTCACAGGACTCTGTTTACAAGCCCATGTGGGCAGGAGACACCCTCACAATCTTAAGCTTTTCTTAACTGATGTGTAAATTACTGTACACATAATTAACATACATTTATTTGTTATTAACCAAGAGATTCTGACACCTCTCTAAAGAAAGCTGGCACATCTCCTTCTTGCTACCCAGAGGCCTTGGTGTTTGTGAACACATTATCATCAAAAACAATGGATCTGTGCTTCTTGTTCCTACTGATCTCACTAGAAATCTAGAAAGTCACACGCAATCGTGGAAAATAATCTCACCTTTAACGGCTGATTCTGGCCTGCAAAGGCAAAGTGAGCACTTCCCTTGGTGTCAATAGCTTTGTACCAGACAGCTGGGGGTTCTGTGTGTTAAAGCACAAAGCYGGTGAAATAAACTATTAAGGGCTGGTCTCTGGGATTTTTTTTTTTTTCATATAAAAGGCCCCACAAGGTTGTCACGAAGAATGTAAAAACACAACAGCCACTGTTCTGCACTTTTGAAAAAAAAAAACCAAACCCAAACCCCAACAAGAATGATGTGTGAGGTCTTTCTACTGAGTTTCTAACAGCCTTTAAGTAACCCAAAGGCACTGAATTCAAGGAAGAAAACAGAAATTCTATTTAATTTTAAGGCCCATTAAAAGCAATATTTTCCACATAGGAAAGGGCCGTGACCAGCATGGAGGAAGATCATCTCTTTCTGGGTTTGGTGGATGATAGAAAAGGATGAACAAAGGTAAATTGTRGCTGAGGATTAGAAGCAGCCCTGTCCTGATGATGGAACAGTTCCCAAGGGAAGGGATGAAAGCTTCATAATTTGATTCAATTAAAACCGGACTGGAAAAAGCATCAGAGAATATGTTCTGAGAGAACATTCCTGGCACATCAGACAGCCTGACAATCCATGTCTTTTGTGCTTCTGATCTCTGTTGTCATATCTTTAATTGAGTTAAAATAAAGAGTACACAAAGTATATTTTAAACAGTTTTCTAATGCTAATGGAGCATGAATTCATTCAGTGATTATATATATGTACCATAGGGGTTATGGACTGATGCTTCATTGCAGTGACAAAAGCAATTCTCTGGGCTCTCATTATCCACAATRGTCTTCTTAATTAGATGCAATAATTCTGAGGTTAAATTCAAAAATATCTCATTTCATGCTCAAAAAAACCTTCAACAAGTTACCATAAAAATGCATCTCTGTGCAAAATACCAAACATGTGAGTCTCCTGAGAGGGAAGAAGGCACAAAAATCACACATGGTTGCTTGGAATTAGTCTCTGCACAGCTGCTTTATACTCTGGTTTTAATTATTATAACAGCACCCACTAGCACTGCTGCAGTGAGGGTTTGCCATTATTCCTATTCTAAACACCCCTTTTCACAGGTTTAATTACCCAGCCATAAAACCCAGTTCTGTCACAGGTAGAAATAGCTGGCAAAGCCTTGGCCTGGACAGTCTTCAATAAATATAGTTTGAACCAATTTGGTTGTTTTCAGCTTGAGGAGCAGCAGAGTAATGGGGTGAAACTTCYAACTACATTTATGATTTTGATGAGTTAAAACCACACTTCTGATATTTCCCAATGACAGCTTTTGAGTTCAAAACTACTTGGTTATGCTTCATGAATATTTATGAGACTTGTTGCAGTTTGTTTATGGTTCAGAACAGTGATAGTTCAGGGCAAAAGTGGAAAGCGTCTCATCCCAGTTCCTCATGGTTTGGTTCTTCTCTGGTTAATGGAACTTAGTCAGAAATAACAATACTGTGAGGATGTTACTAATTAGCTCAGGCTAATGGTTATAGTGGGGCACCAAACCTCATGTGAGCAGCCAAGGAAAGTCTGAATTCACAAGTGATTCAGGGCTTTGACATTCTAGAAAGAGACAGGGAGGGATGTCCTAAAAATCAGAGTAATTCCCCAAAGGGCAGCACAGGCTCCACCTCTGAGSAAAGCAAAACACCTCCCTCCAGCTGGCAGAATGGAAGCATTGTGGCAGCAGAGGATGGAAGATAGAATGTGAAATGTCCAGATACMATCAGTCACCTTGGATGCTGGAGAAGGGAAGCTCTTCACTTACTCCTCTGGACTGTCCCCGGGGAAATGCTGATACTTTGTGATAAACCCCATTCTGAACCAGATGCACTTAATTCATTTCTCACCTTTGTGAAYGCCTTTAGGTGTACTGTTTTTTCCAATGTGTTTAAGATTTCCAGCTTCCTGTCATGGATTACTGGTAAAAAAGTGAAGGGATATTGGTTTAGAAAGCAACAGTTGTAATTTTGCATATTGTACACATATTTTTGCACATTATGCTGTTACATTAATTTTCTTCTCATATTGGATGACATTTATTTGAGGTTATCCCACAGTAGCTGAAGCATCTGACTGCACAGAGACCATCTAAATCTGCTTGCATTTCTCTTGCTGAAAATCTGCATTTAGCTATTCAGAACTGTAGAGTCATATTTATTCTTGACATAAGTTGGTGCAAATTGCAATGATTTTAACAGTACTTACAACTAATTATGTGAGGGAGGAAATGATTTTTGATTTAACAAACAGATAAAACTGCCTTMGAGCTCTGGAGACATGGATTCTGCTTTGCAAAAGCGGAATCTGAAAATCATAGTAATTTTCTCAAGAATATGGGAATATTTTTACTGACGATGACATTCAAAAGTATGTTTTGGTCACCCTCTGGGCTGCTATAATGGAATTGAGAAGAGACATCAAACATCTACATAGGTTTYTGAATGAGTTCTTTGAGCACAGACATGCTATTTCTGTTGGCATTATTTTTCTGTTCTTTCTTCTAAATATATCAGGAGTAATGAGAAAATTCGTCATAGAATGCATTTATCTCTTGTTGGTTAAGACGTTCCTAAACTGTACATTATCTTTATTAAACTATAAAACAGAGTGTAATGTTCTGTTAATGTATATTGAATGCTATTAAATGAAATAAATTAAGAAATGGAGCTTATTAGTGAGACAGTACAGACAGCACCCCCAGCATCTGGAGAGCAAATATCTGGGCAGGAAATTCCTTCACAATCTCATGTCCCAGGGTGTGTTTGCACTGGGGAACCACAGCTCCACAGCAGGAACACAGGGGCTGTGTTTGGCAGTCACACAATGTCCTACCAACACTGGATGATTACTCAGAGGAACAAGTCTGTAATGCAGATAGGGCTGAGCAAGGGTGAGCTCTAGGCAGAGGTGACTCCAGCAGCAGGCAAAAACACTCTCTGGAGTGCCCTGTTTATTATCCCAAATCAGCAAAGGCRCATTTGTTATCACTGATGATCATTAAGGCTCTCCATGCCAAGGGCTGGCAGCAGGCTCGTTGCCACTTCAGTGTTCCTGGCTTTATTCAGTTATCATCATCTGGGGAGGTCAAGTGTGAGCTACAGAAAGTGGACAGGAATTATGGAAACCTTTCTGAGCTGAGTGCTTTGGTACAGAGGCCCTGGGCTGTGTGTCACTGGATGTCTGGGGCTGGCTGAGGGAATGGCTCCATGAGATGGGATATTGGGTGGAGCATTTGGTAACACCTCAGCATTTCCCCTGAAACAATAACAACACTGTCAGACTTTAATTTTGTTGATCCTGCCTTGYTCCATACATCCCAGTATGCCAGTATTTCCAAGACCTCCCATGAAACACTGTCTGATAGGGGAGGTGAAGGAGGAGGTTGGTAGAGTGATTCTTAAAAATAGCAGTAAGAACATGGCAATGTTTGGCTAATRAAGGATTTAGGTGRAAAGGGCCTACATCTKATCTTTYTGTCCCCCTGAAAGGTTTTTTTAAACTTTTTTTTCTAWACTTTCCAYGATCATATTAATGAATTACATGGTGGTTCACTCTCTTGTCAACCTATCTGAAGATTTGTGGTTCATRCTCTGATGCAACTCCCCTTAGAGATTCTTACTCTGTTATCAAATCCATTTGCTATTTGCTCACAGTTCACACACAGAAATAAAGCTAAGGAAGACACATTGACAACTTGCCTTTTCTCTTTTTTTCAGGAATAGAATCAGTGACATCTGGAAAAAACCTCAAGGCATTCTGAACCTAAAAATCAAGGTAATGGTCAGAGGCATGCAGACAACAGTAGGCAATCACTAAAATAAGTCAGCTGGAATAATCAGACATAGGGGCCAGTCATGGGTCTTACACATAGATAAGATTTGTGGACAATGATCTGTCCCCTGCCCATGTGGTGGCAGAGCCATCACCCATCCTTGTGCCCCATGCTGCCATGCCAGGGCACTAGCACARATATCCTTTCCCTCCTGTCTGGAATAACCACAGCAAGATCTCCCCTAGTTACCAGTGCTGCTGGAATTCCATCATGGACATCCACTGTCCACTCCTTGAACAGAGCTACCAACACCTCCTTTCTCCTCTCTGTCTCCTCATTCTTCTTTCTTTCTATCTCCTCTCGTTCCTCACGTTTGTTCTTTGCCTCAGCCTTCATCATGGCCAGCCTGTAGGACATGGGAATATGGATTAGAAAGGTACCATCATAAATATACTTAAGATTGATTAGGCCTACCCTAAAGAACAGAACAAAAGGAAGYAACTTTTTGCTGAAATTCCTGTCTGTGTGGGAGACACATAATGGAAAATCACCTGTGCAGCTCTCCTAGTTTTGTGTAATTTTGACAGCAATACATTTTACCTTCRCATTTATAATGACATTCATCATTTATTGTGTAGATGTCCTTCAATTTCCTTTCAATTCTAGCAGGGAGACAGGTGCATAATTTTGCTACAGTTGATTTACCAACAAAATTGCATCAGTCTTCATTGTCTCCACACCCAAGTACTTTTTCACACAAGCACTTCACTGGCAAAGAACAATGTTCAATGAAATTTCTGAAGCAGCCTCACACAATAAAGTCCTCACTGCCTTAGGACAGGGATAATACCTCAGCCTCTCCATCATTTTAAACACACAGAGTTTTCAGGTTTGGACTGTACCTCCCTTTATTCCTCCTTCTGTTTTCTTTGCTTCTCTAATCACCCAGACATGTTTTTCCCAATCCTTCATTTTACACACCAAAAGAACCGAATAAAATTGATCCTAAATTCATATGCTTTGATTTTGACTTTGTTAATTTATGAAATGGAAAAAAAATAAAAGCCTTTAGGAAGGTCAAAATGCTTGGAGCCAAAGGATCAGTGTATATGGAGAGAACAGCTCCAGTTCATGGAGGCTGCTAGAATCTCTCTGCACTGAGATAGCTGCTCATCTTTGCAGCCTTCAAATCCTCTGTAGTTACTCAGGGAGTTGCTCCTCTTTTATACCTGAGAATTAAAAAAACCTGTATTTTAGCTAATGATTCCTGCTCCCTTCTTCCCCCTGTGTTTCACATGTGTGAGATGGGCTGATCCTGTCCCTGCTCTCTTCTGTTCTTCTGGGGTCATCCTAGAAATTATAACCCATCAACAGTTTCTTTAATGAACAGAAAGACCTGTTTTACATGTCACAGCAATACACTTTGATCACAGTCAGTTTTATCACAAGATACTTYTTTTTTCATGGCCGTTTATCACGTTTCTTAATGAATCATTTGGCTTCTTAATCAATGGTGGGCATTGCACAAGAGCTGCTGAGGCAGCTCAGCCTTGGGCACTTTGATAGCAGGRGAAGAGTAAAATATTTTCCCATCTTCTGACTCCTTCCAAGAGCCAGAGAAGAAAAGGAATGCAACAGGCACCAACCTAAGTGGCCAAACACATTTTTCTCCAGTGTGTGCWGCAGACAGAAAGAGAAAACCAGACTATTTGTAGAGGTAGCTCYTCCTCTGGAGCTGTCTGCAAGCTGGAAGGAGACCCTGTGCTATGCTTGGAGCTGCCAAGGTGCTCTGGTGATTCGTTTGGGCAGTGTCCAGTCCCAGTTACATTCTGTACTGCACCTGCACTGGGCTGCAGTTTTGCATTCATTTCTAGGGTCCTAAAACACTGAGCAGCTGCATCCTCTGCCTGGTGCCCCCGGGGTGGGATAAAACATTTCCCCCTTAGACAATAATCACAAAACAACAAAACAGGGGTAATAGCACAGGCACCCATTGCAAAGTGAACTCGTTTCAGATCAGAAATTCCAGAAAACATGGAATGGCAGTGAGATGACTTCTCCCTGCAGAATCAAACATGTTTCCTCAGGAAGAGAGATGCCTGCCTCCCACACAGGGATGGGTGACTCAGCCTGAAGGACTCCCATCCCTGGACAAAGGCTCTGTTTCAGGTATCAGACCATGTGCATAARGAATGTCTCCCATCTGTTCTCCTTCCTGCCTTGACTCCCAGTCAGGTGGCAGTTAAGGAGAAACTGGAGGAAGTCCAACAGTGCTCACYGAGGATGGGTAAGTGTTAGATGGGAACCTGTGGTGAATCCTGCCTTTCCTGAAGGCAATGCCAAGGCTGCCAGGACCTTCATTTGGGCCAGAATTTTATTCCTCACCTTTATAGTGCTTATGTGAGAGACATTGAGCACAGACTGGCATTGCTCTGGTAACACTCCTTTCCTGTTTGGAAAGCCAGTGACTCACATGAGGAGTCTCACTGCTGGGTGGTGKTGGTAAAATCCTGTGTTGCTGTGATTTTAGAATCCCATGCAAATCCCACAATACAGCCATCACAAATATGTAAATCCTGAGCTGCTGTGAATGCAAATCCCATGATACTACTACCAGTGGATATGCAAAACCTGCTACAGCCGTGATTACAGAACCCCCCTGGCAATGCTGTCTGTGGAGATATTTATTTCTGTAAGTCTTGATAGTCACTCCTTTTTCATCAGCTCTGAGAGCTACAAATTGAGAACCTGCCTCTAAATGTAAAGATGGGCTTAACAGCCAAGGTCAAGATAACAGGTCACGGGTAGCAACACTTCACATTCAACAGGAAAATCTGTCCTCTCCAGAAATAAGCTCTGATTCACCATGAAAGCTAAGAGTATAAAACAGAACAAAAACCTGACTCAAACCCCCAGGAAATTTTATGTATTTTAATTCAATTACTTTTTTGAAATAAAACTGAGATATGGTCCTGTATCCAGGTGTCCCTCTGTGAAGCAATATGAGTGGTGAAACAGTCCCCAAAGCAAAGATGTGGCAAGTCTGACATACTACATGCCCCCAGAACAGTCTGTGCTTGAGTGGAAGCTTACTGAAAGAGACGTTTCCCCTGCTCATGTGTTTCAGTGGACCAACATTTAAAAAGTCTTTTACCAGTGACTGTATGAAATTCACTTCTCACACTTCTTTGTTGTGTTCACACCAGGCATGTTTCTACAAACTGCAATTGTATGTTTAATGGAAATGTGGAGACAGAAGCTCAGATAGAGAGATTTAACATATCCTTTTAAGCATTACAATACTGGGAACTTCAATTATCTTCATTTAGGGTTTATGCATTAGACATGTCAACATTTTACTTCCCTAATTCCTGACACTGAAACCAATTTTCAAGCTGTATGCACTATTTATGCAAATAAAGAGACAGTCATTCAAATAGAAGCCATTATTCTACACAATATAAAGTGATCTAGTAGTGAATGAGTAATTTTGACATTAATCACAATCACCTCTAGAACTGAAAAGTTCACATCTATATTTTCCTGAATAGAGCAATGAAAATAAAGCATCATTGTTCACTTAGTGCTCTCACATTCTAATCTTAACATATTGTTAGGTGCCATGGAACCCCCTTCCAATATTCATTAAGYATTATACTAAAGCAAACAGCTTAGAAACAAGCAACAGCACAAAATACAAAACAGTTTCAACTTTAAAGGGAAAAAYAGAATCTGAAAGGAAAGCCTAAATAAAAATCCCAGAAGGAGTTTCTACAGTGTGCCAGGACAATATTGTTGGTTTGGWCAAGAGAAATCATCCTGAAGGAGGGACAAAAGGCTACATTCTTATTAAGTTTGGAAGACTAGAGAAGAAATCTGAAGACACTRATTTGATACTAACACCTGTCCCAAAGAGCTGCTGTCACTAAGCTAGAMTGGTTTGGAAGCAGTTTGCATTGCACATGTGTAATTAAGATTGAGTCTAAGGAGAAATTATATCCTTGTACAGAACAGAATACTGCCTTAAACAGGAATAACTAGTGTTCCATTTTGTGTGACATGTTCTGGCATTTGTCCTGCTTCTCAAGTTTTTATGAGATAAATACCATCCCTGGCACTGGAYTCCATAAGGTGTGTTTTGCTCGACACTCTGCCAGCCAGGCTGCAGTGACACCATTCCCTTTGTAAAACAGAGACCAAGATACCAGCTCTGGCCTAGTACCCAGCCCCACTGTCAGTGCTCTCACCTCTGTGATGTTGTACCTTGCATCAAAGACTTCAGCTCCTCCGAGACCACCTTCATTTCTCTCAGGTAYGGGCCTGGTTGTGTAGGAGCATTATACTTAGGGTTATGTCTCATCAGATATTCTGCAAGATAATTAATGGGGTTAAATTTGGTTGGTTTTTGATCTGATACAAGCACATGCTTTCTTTCCACTTCCATTAACAGATTTTCTACTCCTGTGGTTAATGTAGGAAGAAGTTTATCAAGCAAATAGATGCGAGTGTCGAGTGACTCCTTCTCCTCATTGTACCACTCTCTGGCCAGCCAGTCACCGGGTTCTCTCCTCTGCACCTTTTTTTCTTCTTCCTTTTGTGCTTGGACCATCCTCACCTTTGCCTCCTGCAGACTCAGACACCTTTGTTGCACCATTTCATGAAAACACTCTTTCCACGAAGTGTACATACTAGGAAATGGCAGTTCACCATTCCCCTGATTGTTTTCCACCTCTGTTGCAGTCCCATCCTCATGTCCAAGTTCGGGAACTGTTAAATCTGCAGGGTRGGCTGATTCTTCTGGCTGAGCAGCCATACCTCAATCACTGTGACACAGAAAAGAAGCAGTTGTTATATAATGCCAAAAGATGCAGCAGTGCCCTAACAGGTGACATAGGAATAGTCTATTGTTAGGCATTAACTAGTATTTTTTTCCTATGTTCCTGTTTTTATTCTGTTACTGCTGCTTTGTACTCTTAAATAAATACAGACCCTTTACTTCAAAGATCAGTAAATGATTTATAAAGATTAATTATGTATCACAACAGCCCTTGGAGACAGGGCAACTAAATTAGTGTGTTCCTTTCTTAGGGGAGAAGAAACTGAGACACAAAAGGGGAGTGATTAATTCCAGGTCACGTAGAGACACAGAAACCAAGTGGTGAGCAGTGCTTGGAACTTGTCCCCCAGTTCCCACCAGTGGAATCCTCTTGCCCCCAGTACATCATTTCTGTTTATTATTCCCTGCCTCCAGGAAATCCAGTGGATTCGAGACAAAGGAAGCAAGTAATGGAAAATGCCAGATACCCAGGAGCAAGATTCCTCTGCATGCCTCCTCTGCTTCAGCTTTTCTGAGGCTGTGAAGAACAGTGAGGAAGCTTGCCTCACAAACTACSTAGCTCCAGCTTTGGCAACTATGTTTTCCTCTGGACATTTTGTTAAGGTAACGAGGACACAGGTGCATGGGTCAGCAGGGCTTCCACAGAAAAGGGAAATCTATACCATGAACTCTGTAATTAAATTGTTCACAAGCACTTCATGTTGTAGATTATACTGTAAAAGAATAATCCCTTTACAGTTTCAAGAACTTCACTGCTCAAAGTGTTCACTCTGTGAAATATCAGGAAGAAACTGAGCTGCACACAAGGCACAATTTGAAAAATGTTCTGTTCACCTCTATGCATAACTGTGCATCTGCAATGGGATTTACACACACAGAATGGAGCAGAAGACTGGYTATTACTTGATTCAAAGCATGAACAATCAGCAGCATGCTGCAAATCCCCAGCTCAGTGTTAAATAACAGCAAGGGAAGGGTGATATTAAAAAATAATCAACCACCTTTCCAAATCAGAGATGAAACTCCACTCTGAACTTGTTGTCACACTACCTGTATCAAGTTTTTGTTTAAAAGTGCTTTTCACTGACGCCTTTCAGTATCAATAGCAATACCATGGCTTTTGATAGGTATTGCTCTTCCTGTTTAAGCATTTGTTCTGAAGTGAGTTCAGCCTTGCAGGAAATGCATAAAAGTGACCTACAGCCCTCCTGGTACAAAAATGTAATTATGAAAATGTTGACCTTCTGCTTCATTACCACTAGTGGAGTACAAATACTGCCTGGATAGGTGGGATGCTTCAYAGCATTAACATTCTAGGTTTGTTTTCTCAATGGGCTTGTTGGCATCTTCTAGTATTTTTTTTCCAAAGGTGGTTACCTGCTGGGAATGGGATGGAYTTCTGGCTCAAGCTGCCTACCTGACCCACACAGAGGGCTTTAGGCTGGCAACTGGTTTTGCCACCAAAGGACATGAGCTGGAAAGGAGTCTGGATTTACAATGGTAGAAAACTTGTCCACCCTACCAAATTGTTCCTTGCTTAGGTGAGYTCTTTTCACTAAGCTGTAAAACCAGACTCCTTGGTTCAAAGCAGGGTGTTAACCAAATGTTCTGGTCACATTCCAAATCAGCTAGTTTTGTTCTGCCAAAATAAACTCTTCTTGTAGTCTCAAATACTTATATTATTTTTTAAAACATCTTGTATGAAACCGTCTGCAGTTTCTGTGCAATGTTAAAGTGACAACTGCAATCTGCTTTAAGAGGTGGCTGATTCTGAAACATGATGAATATATTTTCTACATTGCTCTCAACCTTTTGTYAGGATGCTTTTGAGGATTAGTAAATGTTTATAAAGGATCTCTATGTCTCTGAACAAAACAAAACATAAAACAACCAATGTGACTGCTCTGTCTCAACTCCAGAAATGGAAGCAGAGCATGGAGAACCGTGCCCAGTGCTTTAATGCAGTACAGATGAAGAAGACTAAGAGGGTATGGAAGAAYATACAAACAGCACATAATTGCTAAAATAAAAAAAACAAAGGAGTGCTAGAATCACAACTTGAAATTTGGATTTGCTGAGGATTACAGAGACACAGCTCCAGTTTGGATAAGATTCTATGGCTCATAATGKTCAGTGCTGATTTATATTAGTTGAGAATTTGGTCCACAAGYRARAATTTCTTCACKGAAAYGGTGATCAGGCATTAGAAAGGGTGGAGTCAACATYCCTGGAAGTGCTCAAGAAACAACTGAATGTGGCACTCAGTGCTYTGGTCAGGTTGACAACYTAGTGTTTGGTTAATGGTAGGATTCGATGATCTTGGAGGTCTTTTCCAAACTYAATGATTCTATGAGTCTATGATTCTACAATAATATAGAGAGCTCTCAGGGCCTGTGGCATTTCCAAATAACAGTGAGCATGGAGCACAGAGGCAAGCTCTAGAAACAGCCAGGAAATTTGAAGTGTGATATAAAGTTTCCTGTAAGCCTTTGTTCAAGCTGAAGGCAAGATAAGCTTTCCATTATTTAGTAGGATGCCACTTCCCTGGCTCCTTTCCTGTGAGAAAAATATTCCTGCTGGAATCCCTGCAGGYACAAAAAGATTATCTCTGTGTCTTCTGTACAAAACCCAAATCTGCTCATAAATAATATTCTTATGGTTTCATTGTTACTCTGTTAGAGAATTTTGATGGGGGGATAAAGTCAGAAAGGACTAAAGTTTGTTTAGGTAAATATTTTGGAGATGCTGCTTKATAAAACTCCTTTCAAAAACAAAGGCCAATCTCTCTGACATTCTGTTGCTCAGAAATACTTTTGCCTTTCCCTAATGTGTTTCATACAGCATATTTATCTCATCAATCACAAAGACCCCAATACCCTTTTCATACATGATCTTTCCAATACAATTAAAATTTTAAAACCCTTTCTCTTTTGCTTTCTGAAGATCTGAAGAACTGTTTTTCTTACCTTTGGAGCAGGTATCAAAATAGATCTTATTACTCCTGCATTCCAAGTGGCTTTGCAAATCAACAGGGATTTAATATATGCCCATCTGTTCTCAACCATTAAAAATCTTGAAGTGAATTAAGGATTTCTCAGACCTGCTGTGGAGCTGGGCTGTGAGTTTTACTCCTCTGTGTGTTTGCAGTTGCTAAGCAATAATCCCAAAGGTTGCTATGTCTTTCCACGATCAGAATTGCTGTAGGTTGTCTTCTGGCTTTGGCAGAGCCCAACAGACTCTTCTGTACTGAACTTAGAACATTGCATCACATGACTGAAAATAAAATAAAATCAAAAAAGGATTATAAATAGCAGCAGAGAACATTAAAGGCAGAAAAAGAGAGACAATCCACAGGTGCCCAGTGACAGGTTATCTTCAGATTCAAGGTTCAGAACAAAGTCCAGAACTGTGTCAAGTGCATTACCAGCTGAAGGGAGGACTGTGTTAACCAGATGTGAGAGSATCTGAGACATAAAAAGAAATTAATTACAAACTCAATTTAAACATTTTCAGGCTTTCTTTCTTGTGTTGCTTTGAAGCAGCCTTGCAGGAAAGGCACACAAAGCACTAACGAGGGGGGAGTGCACAGTGCCATTTTGTCAGACTGCTTTTAAACCTGAATCTAAAGAAATTTGATGAATCCCCTTTCATAATTTCTCCTATATTCTTTGAAGAAGAATATGACAGGGAAAGGAAAAGGGGAAAGACAAACACATCTACAACAGCCATTCTGCACTCATTTACACGCATGTAAATCAGGTGCCTGTTCAGCGATTCCCTTGGGTTAGGCAGGACTTCCAGCTGAGAAACCTATGGCAATTTCTGCCAGGAAATTAGGTTTAGCTAATGCTCTTTTTTTCTTTRTATTTTGTACTGGAAGTGGCAAAATCTTTGGATTGCCTACCTGCAGGAAAACTGAACTGTGACTTTATCTATGACATTTGTCATTGGAACAGCTGCAAGGTACCCTGCCCTCTAGCACAGTATTAGTCTCCATTTCATGGGACAGCCTGTAAAAAACCTTGAAATAGAGGAGGTCAACTTTCATGTGAAATATTCACTGTAATAAATTAGCATTTCTTTGCTATTTATTTGGAAAAACATATCAGAAGGAATTCTGTCATTGCACTGCATTGCCAAGATGTGTTGAAGTCTAGCATCAATTATGTTAACAAAATGAAGCAGAAAATTAGTGCACAGGAGTAATTTAAAATGAGGCTTTAAACTGGATTGTGCACTTTTTCCTCAAAGCAGTTTGCACATGATTAATTCCTGTTATCTCTTCTCCCAGGTGGGCTTGGTTTTTCCCCTTTGCAATTCAGAATTCTGTTGCTATTATGATTACATTACAAAACTTTTTCAGTGTGAAATATAAATTTTAAAAATACTCCCCTTTCCTAAAAGGGATTGTTTTCAACCCCCAAACAAGAATATACAACTAGAACTTAGAAGAAGGGATCAAGACAGCTCTAATTTTATTTTTCTGGAAGTGGAATCCCRTGGGTTAAGCAAACCTTTAATTGCACCCTATCTAACTTGGCTGTTGTCCCTTAATGTTTTTGCTAAGCAAAGTGTATCCTTTTATTATGCCACCAAATACTTGGCACTGTTGACAAAATAATGGGCTGAATATGTCATCACAGATGTTTTGCTGAAATTGCCTCTTCTATCTTTTTCGGTTTTCTGTGTAAGATACATTTTGGGAGCACTCTGTTGTCTTTTGCAGCTGATGCCAAGATTATGCAATAAAAGCCCTAACATGTAGTAATAATAAGTTGTGTTAGCCAGGGAAATGTTTGCAGTGTATTAAATAGCCAGTTTTGGAAATGTGTACAAAACCAGCTCATGTACAGCTCCACTTCTTTTAAATGCTATTCTGGGCTGAAGCAGCAGGTGCTGACCACAGGGCTGCCAGTACAGGAAAGAATAAGGCCACAGGCTTCCAGTCTGTTTTTTGTACCAACCCTGATGCTGTGACCACAGCCTGCCCTCTAATTGCTCTTTTCAATCCCAATAMATCTGCCTTATAGCTTCCTCCTCCACATTTAAATTCTGCTGCTAAAAAAAAACATTGCACATGCAAATTACACCTTTCTAGGGGCTGAAGAACTATCACAATCTGTGGTTGTTGTAGCTAATAACTGATATGTTGGACTTGTAGTGAACTGTAGATAGCAACTCCATTGTTTACTTGTGGTAAATGTTTTTAAAAGTGTTTGCTGTTCAAATAACTAGAAGATCTACATTGTATATGAAAATTACACAAAAGTCTACTCTGGAACCTGGTTTAAATAATCATTTCTTGATAGTAATCCCTGCAAGACTTGACCAAAATCCAGACTGAAACACCAGTCTCAGGTAAAGGAACTGCTATGACACTCTGGGAACTTTAGTCTTCCATCAGTCCTTTGTATCCATGCAGACATATCTGAACTTGAGCTATGAGCCTTGAAGCAACCTTATATTTGCATGTTCAAGACCGTGGCTTGCTGTGCAGCCCACTCTATAAACTCAGTTCAGTTTAGGGAGCCTGTCCTCACTCCCTGATCTCCATCCTCGCCTGTCCACCAGGAGGCAAAATGCTCCATTAGCGAGTCTGACTTCTCCGTTGCAGCCCAGCCCAGCTACAGGAGCCTCCCTGATCATTATTTTAAACTCCGGAATAACCTAAAGAGAGACCATGTGGCTTCTTTGGTGCTTAAATTTATAGGGGCAAAGCACTGTCAGCCTAAGCAGCAGATCAAAGCAGTATCAGCCATGTGCTTAAATGGAATCTATGGGATGATACACACTCTGTTGACAGAGAGTTTCCCTATTTAACATTTAGAACACCTTTCTGGTTATCATATGTAAYGTTGCCATTTGATGCCTAAGGTAATTCTTGATCCCAGTGACCTCCTTCCCATGTATTTGGTGGCACCAGGCCGAAATTGCAAAACAAATGAAGTTTAATAGCACTTGACCCTTTGTTTCAGGCCCCCAAATGCCAAACCGTTCTGTACCTGAGAATGCTGAGATGCTTAAAATGTACTCATTAGACTCTTCTGGTGTTTGGGGTTGTGCATTGATGTACAAAGAGCTTCCTTCATGATGGAGTTCCTATTTCTCTCTAATCCAAGGAAAAGCTCCATTATGTGACCATTAATGCCAGCTTTCACCAGTGGGWGCCATACCCACTGTCAGGGCTCCCAGTGGGATGGGATTCCACAAACCATCACCAGCCAGGAGCACACTGAGGGTGCCCTGCTGACACACATTAATTAAAGCCACCTTCGGGGCTGAGGGACCCGGGAGGGATGCCGAAATCCCCTCAGGGGCCGCGATGAGGATGCCAGGACCCTCCGGTCCATCGCAGCCCCCTCAGGGACCGGGATGAGGATGCTGGAACCCTCCGGTCCATCGCAACCCTTTCACGGGCCGGGATGAGGATGCTGGAACCCTCCGGTCCATCGCAGTCTCCTCCGGGGCCGCGATGAGGATGCCGAGACCCTCCAGCCCATCGAAACTCCCTCACGGGCAGGGATGAGGATGCCGGGACCCTCTGGCCCATCACAACCCTTTCACGGGCCGGGATGAGGATGCCGTGACTCTCCGGCCCATCGCAACCCTTTCACGGACCGGGATGAGGATGCCGTGACCCCCCCGGTCCATCGCAGCCCCCTCAGGGACCAGAGCAGGGGGTGCCCGCACCCCTCAAGAGCCGCCGGCGCCGCGGGGGTTAACGCGGCTCGGCCGCCAGGGGGCGGCGCCGCGCGCGCACTGACAGCCGGCGCGTGCGCGCTGGCGCCTCATTGTGCCCGGCCGGTCCGGCCCCGCCGCGCCTCAGTCGGCGAGAGGCCGCGGGCGCGCGCGGAGCTGCTGCCGCTGCCGCCCCCTGCGGCYGCCGCCGCCGCGCCACCTCCGCTCCGCTCCCCTGTCCCCGCCATGGAGTGAGGCCCCCGCCGGACGGCCGGACGGGGGGGCCCCGCCGCGCCTCGATGGCTCTGGTTACGGTGCAGCGCTCGCCTACCCCCAGCGCCACCTCCAGCCCCTGCGCCTCGGTGAGTCCCGGCGGGCGCTGAGGGCAGCGCGGYGCTCGGCGGCCGTTGGGGTCCGGCTCGCGGCGCTGCGCATGCGCCCCACCCCCTCCGCCTCATCCCCCGGTGCCGCCGGTGCCCGGGCCCCGGGCCGGGGGCGATGYGGGCCCGCGGTGCCCGGGAACGGGGCTCACACACCCTTGGGCTGTGGCCTGGTGACAGCCGAGGGGACGGGCGGGGGTCCCGGTGCCCCTCAGCAGGCCCGGGCTGGGGTAGGGTAGCTCCCTCCCGGCYCTCTATGTACCACAGGGTCCCGGTCGTACCCAACCCCTCTGTGAAGGATGGGGCGGCGCGGGCCTGTCTCCATAAATCCGCCGGGTTTATTCTGTGTTCATTGTATGCGGTGGGAGAGGCGGGAAGCGTGTGTGGAAGCGAGCTGACATGGTTGGGGCTCCGGCCGTGCTCAGCTGATCTCATCTGACAGCACCCTCTGGGTATCCCCAGTTCCCGGCTCTGCCTTTGCGGGCAGCTAAGGTGGTTTTCTCCCCCTTTTTTTCTGAACGGTGCACATAATCTTCACAGGGCTCTGTAAAGCCCAGGAGAGACACAGAAGGRCCAGATTCCAAATCCCTGAGTGAGATGTGCAGTAGGACAGATGTTCCCATCGCTGCCCTGGTTGGGCAGGCGGCTCTGAAGGCTTCTGCTTTTCCATGCTCTTTAAACTTGGGACAGGCTGTTGTTTTGTTTGTTGTTTGTACTTTTCTATTATAAACCCCTTCGTGTTAACCCCTTATGCTGCTGTCTACACCATATGTGCTGTTCCTAATGTAGTCAAGGATGAGAATGAAAATAGCTTTGCTTTCACTTCTGTACGCTTAGTTCTAAGTTAGCATTTATCCTTAAAAAACCTCATGCATTATCACACTGCTGTTATGCCTCGTTTGCCAATGTTTGGAGGAAGAGAATAGTTGAAATCCCAGTTGCTTCCATCCTCAGTGGGGGGGAATGAAAAAGCCAACTAAAAGCCAACTACTCTGAAAATATTTCTTGTTGTGTTAGGTAACCTCTTCTGAAACTAGATCAGCTACTTGACAGGTCCTGCCTGCCCCGACAGCATTTTAGCTGTCAGAACACTTATCTTTTTTTTTCCCCCTCTTTCATTCCCATGTCTCTCCTAAGGTATGTTTACTTAGCAGCACAGATTAATTTCGCTTATACTTATCTGCTATAAATATTAATGTGCTGCATTACTTCAGAGATTTCTTCCCCTCTGACTTCTTTACCCTTTCCACTGTTCCTTTTCCCATACATTTATAGCATTGAATACATCTAGTGAGAATGGATAGGTCTCTTGGCATCTTCCTTCTTTCTCACATTTGGATGCATCTTCCTTCTTTCTCCCAGTTGAATGAATAGACCCTCCCTTTGTTAAATATTTTATATATATATATATGAACAATTAGTTGTGTTCTCTAAAGCTTTTCCATCTGGAACAGCCAGGCTGTTTCCCAACCAATTAAATTAAATTGAAACCGTGCTGATATTTRGATACTACTTAGTTCTTAAATATAAAAACAACTCCCTGTGGAGCCTGATAAATCCAGAGGATGTAGCCTTAGGCTTATGTATCYACATTCTCTTTGTCCCATGCCATGATATGGAGGTGTATTCTGTACCAGTGGTGTTTTAGAGCCTTGGTGCCCTATCCAGAAAATAGTGTGTGATATATTCCTGGCCTGCTTTTGGTCCTCAGTAATTACTTCTGCTTTCTCAGATTTCTTGCAGTATAAAATTATCTTGTTTTTCATCATATTCTTAACTGCTATTGTTTGAAAATTTCTGCATTTCCTCTTTCAACTTCCTATCCACACTTCAGGGTTTGGCTGCCCTTTTAGCCTCTCAGATAGCTGGGTGGGTTGTKTCTCCATCCTTCTGTCAGAGCTCGTGTGTGTTCCTCCTCTGCCACAAACTTCTTGTTTCTTAATTACAACTTTGGTATCATTTCAGATGATTCTTCTTCCCCAGTTGCTGAGGGTCTGTGTGCAGGAAAGAACGTTTTTAGTCCTTAGGAAGGCTTTGGTCCTGTGAGCCTGCCACGCTAGCCATTCTCATGGATCCTTCTCAATTTCAACAAGAGGACTTGATTGTTTGAGTTCTAAGTCAAATTGTTTCAACCAATCTGTTGTAAACTGGTGGTAGCTTCCTTCTATACAGACTGGTGAACTATCTCCAAGTAACCTCTTCAAATGAAAGCTCATCTTACTGAATAATTTTATGAATACTATAAGGGTCTATCCTGCAGTGTGGRACATGCTGTTTCTGAGTGAAAATTRTCTGGTAACTGCTGGAACTTTGCTGTTTTAACTTGTGGGCAAGGGACAAGCGTGTCAGTGTGCAAGCATATGGCTATGTCTAATTCTGTTTCCAGGTCACTAAGAATTTTGAGGACAGAAATGGATTCTCTTTTTAAATTGCTTAATGTCTTTTTACTTCAGAGATAAACTTCTCAGACAAGGAGAAAGGGTGAAATTGGTGTCCTCAAACTGGATTTTTTGCATTAAGTATGCCCTATAAACTGTTATAATTGGCTCTTATGGATTCAGGGGAATAGCTGATCTGAATCACTCTGAAATTGGATGGCTTTTATTTATAGGTTTTTATCTTGTTCTCATTGCCACAGAGCATCTCATGAGCATTCATTTCAGGGTAGTTCATGCAAAGTGTTGATTATACATTTACAGCCCTCTGGTTGCTTGATGACTTGTAAAATTCCTTTAATTGTCTGTCCAGACTTTTGCTATTTGTTTTGGCCTTTGGTTATGCAGTCACTCTTGAGAAATAAGACTGCAATCTTCAACCCTTACAGCAGAACAGGCACATCTTCTGATGTGCCATGGTAGCAGGAAGKGGTGGCAAACAGGACTGTGCTGCAGTAAAACATAAAGATGGCCATGAGGTCCTTGGTGCTGATGCATTGGTGTTCAAGGCAGTTGTTGGCTGATAATTATCTGTATAGGGAAATAATCTATTGAAACTTGGCATTTTAAAGTATTTTTTGCACAGTTACCAAAAATTGTATCTGTAGTTTCTGGAAAGTGTTATTTTCCTTTTGTTTATTATCTCTTTCCTGAGAAGTGAAGAAGCTGGGCAGGCAATCTGGCCCTGGCTGCTCTCACAGTTCACTTGTCTTCCCTACCCTCAGGGAGACAATATGCTTTTATTGGAAAGGACCGACTGACCCAAAAAGAGAGAATATGCTGTGTATATATTGCTCTAAAATGCACAGTTTGGGGGAAAAAAATATGCTGAAGCAAATTAAAACCTAAACCATTGGACTTCCCCTCCTTAATCTCTGGAGAACAGCTTGAGCAGGAGGTAGAGTTCTGAAAATGAGTTTGAGAGTCTTACGTTGTGCTTGGAAGCTCCTTGCTGGTAGAACCTACAGAAATACTTTCCCCACTTCTTTATGGGGATGCTAGATATAACATTTCTCTACCCCTCTCCTGTAATTGCTGTTAAACAATGTCATAATTGTAAGTTTACTTAATCATTGATAAGTTCAGTCTATCTTACACATAATTTATTTTTTTTTTTTTTTTTCAGTTAGGTTTTGATAGTTGCTGCTATCAAGGGTTATGGGCAGTTGATTTTTGGAGGGAACTACAATGTAGCTGGGAGATCAGAAGCTTCTTGTACAATATTTAGCAGAGTTAGAAATGCCTAATATTTAAAGATGCTCTTATCATCTGATTATTAAAGATCATCTGCTGTTTCTTGGTTTTCTCCAGCTGATGTCTTTCAGATATAGCCAGAGCTAACTCTGAAAACTGAAGATTTTGGAGGCAGTGGCCCAAAAGAATGAGTTGATTCCTGCTTTAGGCAAATCTTGTAGTGCCCTCCAGGTACCTTTTTCCTCTAGTGCCAGCTGTCGCCTTTTGGGAGATAAAACTGCTTCATGGATGTGGTCTGTAACTTCCTTCCTGCCTTTCAAACTTCTTCTGAAAGCCCTGTGAGGGAACCAGGAGGCCTCCACCTCTTGCTGGGTCTGATGCTGTGTTTTAAAACATGATTTCTYTCCAGCTGGACAAGACCAGGCTGTTGGAGCACAGATGATTTTTGTGTGTGTAAATGCATTCGTGTGTGATGAGACTCTCCTGTTCCTGAAGTATTTTGATGGTTAAACTGTGACAAAAGAGCTATCCTCTGAAATATCTGCTGCCTGTTGTATACACACTTAACAGGTCTTCTACTATCTTCGTGAAATGCTAGGTCCCCTTAGAGGTGTGAACAGTATTTGCAGCTGAGAAGGAGGATGATGACAGTGGAATTGGAGCTCACAGAGAACCATAAGGAAATATTCTAGTGCACGAGAAAATTCTTATCTTTTTTTTAAGGGATCTAAAAAAAATTATCTGACCAGTATTGATTCTTRTTGTTTAAGAAATGAAAATAAGCTGAAAAGGGCAGGGTACAGTAGCATCTACAGGCATTCTGGAAGCCAATGACACGTTTATTTAAGTGGAAAATGCTATTTTGAGTGGAGACTGACATCCACAAAGCAGTCTGCTGGAAATATTTTAGTGTAAGAGAGCTGCCTTTATGCAGGGGTAATGCCTGAGGATTTCCAGTTACTGGAAAAAATCCTGAAAGATCTAAAGCTGCAACTCTTCTGTCTTGGGAAATGAAAAAGAAAAAAAAATAGCCTTTGGGCAGCTTAGCTCAGTGTAGCTGCTCCCTGATCACAGCCTGCAGCTCARGGTTTCATTCTTCAGTCACAACGAACCACATCCTCCCAGGACCAGCTGAAGCGAGGGGTCTATTTACAGGCTTTGCAGTCTTCGTGTCTGACTTTTGCTGATGCCATTAGCAAGAAGTACAGACTGAGCTGTWGGTTTGTGACCTGTGCTGCCTTCACATGGACTGACCCTGCCACTCAAGAGCACTTAGGCTGGTCAGCTGCCTSCTCCAGGTGTTCCAGTTGTTTAGTTCAGCCTCTGAATTAAAGAAATCTCTCTGTGCCATTTGCCTGAGCGTCCTTTTAATTTGATTATTAGGTAGTGACAATGAAGCTCATGTCTTTTGCATAAAAGGGGAATCTTGGAAGCAGGAGAAGAAAGAGGTTATACCTTTTGGAAGCAGTGTGATTTAAACAAGGCAGACAGTTTCTTGCCTTTTAGCTGGAAGTTGTTCCTCCAGAGTSCTCTGTTTAAAGGGATAAATTATTAGGGCTAAAAGCCATTTTTGCATTTCTGAGCTGGGCCATACAAATCGATTAAATTACTGTCAACCCAACCATCTGCAAAATGTCTTATCTCAATACTACAATATTGCACTGCGTGTGTTCGTGTGTTTTAGTCAGCATTTGGGCAGGCTTCTGTCGGTGCGGGTTTGAATGTGTCAATAGCTTTTTGCCCAAATAGAATTCCTCTGAATATGCATCTTATCAGCGTTGCTCATTGGAGGCTGCTCTCCTCTCGGAAGGCAGAAAACGTTGCTGTGAGATGAGTCACACAGTTTAACAGCTTGTTGCTTCCATGGTGAGACGCACCCTTGCTGTGCATGCCAGCGATCGTGAAACTCCTGGCAAATGCCCTGTGACGTGAACTCCTTATGGCCCCGTAAATGGAACGCCCGTGGCACTCGCTGAAACGCGTTGTGCTTGTGGCTACTCGCTGCTTTTGGGTGCACTTGTCCTCCTCCTCCCAAGGGACTCCTCAACTGCAGCTTCATGGAAATAATGAAGTTAACTGCATCAGGGGTGCTCTTTCACAGTGAAATTGTAGCGGAGGAACCTRAGKCCACGCTATAAACTTCTTGTATTGAAGTAATCAAAGACATTAGAATATTTCATCCGACCTGTTTTGAAAGACGTGTTTTATCACAGATCGTACTGTCCTTGTACTGAGYTCATACCAGAGCTTAGGAGGTGGCTTGGATSCTTGAGCTTTCCACTGCTCTGCCARTGGAGAAGCAGAGGAGATCTTGGAGAAGTAAATTCCAGAGACGTTGTCTCAGGAGTTGGTCTGCAAYTTGTAACTGAATTAAATATCCAGAAAGTGAATTTTCATATGGAAAGCCTATCCTGTCCTAGGGAGCTGTGGCTGTCCTATTCTCACTGGCTGCTACCACGTCCCTTCTGTTTTGATGTACAGAACTGTCATTTAAAGTTGCAGCAAGAACTTTTAAGACTTGTTCAACTGGCTTGGTTTAACTTCAACAGCTGACATCTGAGAAATGTGTACATTAGGATTCTTCAGAAAAAAACTCTGAATCAAAACATGTCAGGCTTTTCATCTCTACCCTTTCTACACGATGATGAGAAGGAGGGATAGGGCATGTGCCTTGCATGYGTAAAATGCTTTGCTTTCCAAAGAAGTGTTGGTTGGTTGTCTGAGTCTTCTGAGTGGTGCAGGACCAACCCTTTGGATCATTCCGTCTGAAAACAGAGTTTCTCACAGGACTCTGAAGCTACTGAATGGACTACAGAGAGTCAGCTGATATCTGTGAGCTTTTTGTACAGTAGCAGGCATCCTTTGGAGCCTGCTGTTCTCTTGCAGTAGTCCTTAGTTCTGGATCATCTTCAGTAGGAAACAAGGTGTCATGCTGAAAATTTAGCTCATGAGTAGCTGTGGGTCAGGCAGGGAAGTGACTCAGCTCTCTGACCTACAGGCAGGAGCTAAACCTAGGTACAAGAGGAAATGCTAGGTGATGAGATAAAGGTGTTTCTGGAATAAGGATTGATTCTTTTTTGTTGGTTTTTTATTTCTGTTGTTGTCTTTCTGTTTTGTTTTTTTTTTTCCTTTCCGCAGTTGTCCTCAACAGTTTTAAATAGTTTAAAGACAAACAGCTCTAGGCATGTTCTTCAGAGATTCTGTAACCACTGTATTTAAATACAGTGCTTCAAGATGTGGTAGGAAACAGCCACCTAGGTGCTGTATTGTCTTCCTGAGTGAAGTGCAAACCTTGAAATGACAGCCCTCCCCTTTGACCTTTAACACTGCAGAATAGTTGACAACGATTTAATTCACTTTCTGAACAAATATTTTTCTTTTGTAACATCTAGTGAGTTTCGTTACTGGGAGTTTGCTCCGGGTTTTTTTCAGCTGAATTGGCTTATATGGGGGAGCAAACTTGTGACTTCAAAAAGTGAAGTGAAACAGGACAGCTTAGACCGTTTTGTTCTTTGTGGTGTTTCTTCCTCATTGGTAGTATTTTGGTTCTGCAGCAGTTAATAGAATGTGTAAGCCTGAATTCCACCTCTTAATGAATCTTGAGACAGCAGCTACCCCTGTAGTGTARGTTGACTTTAATATTGCATAAACTTGTCAGTACAGTTGCACATGGGAATCAAATATTAATATATTATCTTCTGCTTTTAGTGTTCKCCTGCCACTGCATCCCTCAGCACTTCACTGTGTGGCTGCCTCAGTGCTGGGGGGGAATTTTCCTTCTGTGCAGCTTCTGCTCTGCTCCTGAATCTCAAATAAGAGGTTATCAGAGAAAACCAATATGAGCAGAGTGTGTTTTCAGCCCCCTTCCCAAAAGTTGGGCATAGTTATAGGAACTTTAAGGCAAGGGAGGTACTACGAGTTAACATTTATAGTATGACTGGAATAGASTTTGCATAGTCTCAGTGGGTGAAATGAATATTTTTCACATACGCTTTACAGATCCCTGGTTTCAACTTGTGCTTCATGCTGCAAAGATAACAACTGTGCCACACGCTTCTGCAACCCACACTTCTGGTCCTTGAAGCAGAATTTTTCTGCTTTACACGTACACCAGAAACTGCTCTTGTAGGGAGGAAGCTTTGTTTGACTTAGATCTGTTCATCTTGACCATACATGGCTGAGATGGCTGCTTTGGGACAGTTTCTCTCTGGTTCTCATATGACTGAGAAAGTTCAGACTTGGCTTTGCCTTGAGGAAAAGGGAAAGGTTTGACAATATTTTTTTAGTATTTGAGGAGAAGATGGCATGAGCCAAAATCAATTTTTAAGCTTAAGCACTTGCTCAYGTCTTGAATTTGAGAAGTGCTCCATTTAAAAAATAAAGTAATGCAAAGCCCAACAAAACCAAAACTATACCACCTCCTCCCTATGAACAGCCCCACAAACCCAAACCAAAATTGCTCAGGTTGTTTAAAGTTTAAACTTGCAAGTTTGATTTAGGACAGATGAGCACAGAATGACTTGAGCTGAAGGGAGTACGTGGCAAAGACAGCTTGAGGTGAGAAGTGATCTGTTCATGTTGGAAGTTCATTTTCTCACTGTGAAGGAGGACATCCTGGACATGCTTCATCCTTCTTAAACTTCACTTTGGTGGTGAACATTCTGTGCAAATGCTGTRGGAAATGCTGAAGAACCCTGAAGGGTGAGAGATACTAGCAGGGTATTAGTGCAGACTCTTTTCTGGGGGCAGATGGGGAGCARTTTCCTGGCTGAGTGATGATAGTTTGTCTAATGCGTAGCATTGCTCTTCGTGGCTTGGCACAGGTTCAGAGCTCTGTGTGGTGTGGAAGCAYGCTGTGTAAAACGTGAGAACTTCCTGCTGTGATAAGGAACCAACAGTTCTTCCGACAGGTGCAATCTTTAGCTGCAGTTCTGAAGATGTAACCGAAATGTTTATTCTGTCATGGGCCTTCAATACTGTCAATCTCAAACTGAGTCTGGCCTGAAGAGTTCAGGAGGCAGAGCTCTGCTTTCTGCCTTGCACTGCTATGCAGAGCAAGAGCTCTGCCTTGCACTGCTATGATAAGAGAATTAGGAGGGGAAGCTGTGTTCAAGAATCTCTAATCCATGATGGTGGCTGTGACTGAAATGAATAATCTTATTTTAAAGGATGCTCTAAACCACTAAAGCTTTATAAATATTAATTTTATTCATTTGTTTCCTAATAAAAGGTTTTTATTCGTGAAATCRCTATTTATTTATTAACCTGACAAACTAATAGCAAGCTCTCTTCTTTCAGTGTATGCATGTGCCAAATCACAATTCTGCTTGTCACCATAATAAGAACTTCATTCATCTGCCTTAAAATGTCATTGATAACAACCTGGCAGTGGCCCAGCTTGGAGCAACTTAACTACAAAAGGCTGCATTGTAAACCTTTCTGAGAGTACATGCTACATTAAGTCTAAAATTTTTAAAAAAGAGAGAGATGTGCAGGCTGGTCCGAGCTTCATATAAAGGCAAATAGCTTCAAACCTCAGGGGAAAAAAAAAAAAAAAAGAGGGGTTTTCTGTATGGAGGAATTCTGGCAGCAGATGAGATTGTTTGGAATGAAGAGTGCATTCTGCTTACTTTTAAACCTTTGAGGTACACTGAATGTATAAGCCTCATCTTAAAATGAGAGAGAATGTCTTGCTGAACCACAAGCAGCTAAATAAGAGCTTGGACATGTAAGGCTCTTGTTATTTCCTTTAGTSTCTTCTTTCTTTGACTGGGATAAAAGCTACAATCTGAAAATAGTCACAGCCTCTGGGAGTTAGCTGCTATGCATACTGTGAGTTTGTCTTGCTTATGGAAACCCTCCTTGGCCCCTCTGCAGCCTGTGCCCCAAACCTGGTTTATCCACCCATAAGTTCACAGAGTGCAAGGAGGGTCTGTCACTCACTGAAGTTCAGATACCTGGTCTTTATGCCAGCTCCTCTGCAGGGATCTGAGCTGGTCCTTGCTCTGACATCCCRTGTATGGGGCTTCACAGTCATGGAGGTTTAGGGCTTCCTGCCTTTGACTCTCCTGTTCATAAAACTATTAYAAATGAAATCTGTAGCCCAGGCAAGGCTGAACTGAAATGTCCATGGAAAGACACAGAGTTTATGAACTCTGTGGAGAGAAGGTCGTGGAGCTCTTTAGAATGGGCTGTGTCCTGTGCTGCGTATGAGGGCTGTGGGATTTGGTACAGCCCCACACTAACTTAGACAATCTCACTGAACAGTTTAATGGCTGAGCTGACCATGAAGCTTTAAGGTTTCTTCATCCAAGGTCTTCTGGGAGCMCTGTAAGCATGCAGTAAAACATTGTGGTTCTCATCCTATACCCCAGACATGGCAAAGGCTCATGCAGTGTGGGGAAGGGCTTGCTCATGATTGATGGGTGTATAGTSTGATTTCTTAACTGGAACAGGGACTGCAAGAGTCTTTAAAAAATAAAAACCCAAACCCTGCAATTTCATGCTGCTTCACTTCTGTGGTTTTTGTTTTGTCTCTTTTTTAAGTATAGTGTATGGACAGCGCCATGGGTTAGGGAACACTTCAGCTTCATCTTCAGAGACTTTTCGTATGTAGCCCTCTGCTGAAGTCAATGGGTGTGGAGGTAAGCAGTGCCGAGTGCTTTCTGACAACATCACTGCCACCCACTCTGCAGCCTGATGCACACAGCACTCCTTGTATTTGAGCATTGTTTTTCTCCAAAAAAGTCGCATGCGGTTGCACAATAAAGACACTGCTTATTTGTGTAATGCAAATCTGTTCCTGCTTGTTGGTACAAAGTGCAAGCAGCGAGCATCAAAGTGCGGRGACTTCACAGATCTTGCATGAACACTTGCCACTGAACTTCAGTGACATCCTGCATTATGTCAGAATAAAAGATGACATCACAGTCGGTCTGTGAGTGAATGGGATTTGAACTCAGGGTTGAATGTTGCTGCCTGAAGCATTTGTGCTACTGATGCTCAACACCCTTTGCTCTGCTACTGTTTGTTTGTTTATATATTTTTACAGCTGCTGGGTTTAGTTTTTCAAAGGTTAATTATTTTATCAGGAGCCAGTCAGAATCAGTTTCYTGTTTCTTTGTCTTTCTGTTGGTTTCCTTTTCTGTTGAAACACAACTTTCCCTGTTGAAACAACTCACTTGCTGCACTCTTCAGATTCCGTCTAGTGACTTGAAGTGTCTGAAATGGCCTGATATTCTCACAGAGATATTGACAGTGRGGTCTGGTGACTAAATTGTTGTGATAAAACAAAAATTCATTAGTTGATGCTGTTGAAATCCGCTGACTTTTCTGTGCTCCTAATAGAAGGCTTTAAAATATCCAGCTGCAGACTGATCCACTCCAAGCATGTGACACTGACATCAGTCCTAGAAGTGAGGCGTTGAACTGCCTCCAAAAATGAGCTCATCGGATAATATTCAATGCATTGMTTTAGCAAAATATTAATTAATTTGATTACATAGTCACCTGTACATACTGTTTGAAAGATGGGAATTCATTCTGATTTTAGTTGCTGCTGTTCCAGATACCAGTGTTAGAAAGATCCTGCTGATAGGATGCTGTGCTCCCACTATGCTGGGAGCTGGGCTTGGCAGAGCCTATCTCTAATTGCTGCTAATTTGCTCTAAGACTTGCCAGTTTCTTCACTTTTCTTCTCCTTACACCCCTCCCAATAAGCTGTGGGGAATAAGATGAGATTCTCTTGTCAAGCCATCCATTTAAAGGCACTTATAAAGGTTGCTTAATTTTCTTAACGGCTCCCTTGGCTTTTTTAAATGGCTGTATAAAAACACAGCCGTGTCCTTTCCCAGGAATTTGGATAGTGGTCTATCTTCATCTTGACYTGCTTGACTCCAAAGCTGAGGGACCATAATGAAATTAAACCCCAGCAGAACAGCCCTGGAGGCTTCCTCCCCTTCTGTAGCTTGAGGTCAGCAGTAACTGCAGACTTCCTCTTACAACCAACACAAAGAGTGGATTTGGGCAGCATTGGAGTGATGGTGACCCCAAATACTTCCCTATTATTTTATAAAGTTGAAGAAATTTTGTATTTACCTTTGATTACAGTAGTAGCACATTCTAGATGCAACTGTCCGAACACCTCAACATGTGTCTGATTATTTATTTATTTGAAACACGGACATAARAGAAACAGTTTGTTAGAAGAGTTCKTGTGCATTTTGYGCAGAAACAGTTTTGTGTTCCTCCCTSTGCCCAGTATKTTYTGCCTGTTACTGCACATTGCAGGATTGTTAGTTTTGGATGCACTTTCCCTCTGAATACAAGTCTTTATGGAGCTGCTCATAATGTTGCTCTTTTCTTTCAAGAAAAACTGCTGCTAACTTAAGACAGGAAGATGTTGTGTGTTACAGGRCTGTAACGATGCCTGTATTGCAAACTGTTGTGCAATTAAAGAATGATATTGTGCAAAACAGAATGGAAAAACTGCTGCTGATGAGCACAGAAAGTTGTGGCAATGAGAAGCCCAGCTTGCAGAGCGAGAGGAGAAGCTGGATTTGAAGAATAAGCAGTAGAAAACAAGATAGAAAGACTGTTCATGTGAGAGTAAATGATCCCTTAGAGCAGCCAAGGAGGCTGGTTCATGTGAACTCTGTGCAAAGTTCAGTGGAGAGTGTGCTCCAATGTCCCGGGTGATGCTGCTTCTTCCTTCTTCTTGTTTACAAGACGCTGGCATGATTTCAGAATAAACTTCTAAAACATCCTTGGTGGGAGAAGAATTGGGATGACAAAATACTTTTTGCATCTAGAAAGTTATTGCTACATCAGTAACTCTTCAGGCCGGCTGAGTGGCTGCTGCCTGGTTTTGGTTAATGTCAGGARTTGTGCTGGTGGGAAGCGAGTCCTGGGGTGGGACTGTGCAGTCCCTGTTGTGCCTCAGCACAGTTCTCAGCATACTTCAGATGCTGCCTCTGCAAAATAGTGGAATAAACTTCCGCTTTTCCCAGTAAAATGCCTGTGGTACACACACCATGCAGTAGTTTTAATGCATCTTTATTTAACAGTAACAAGGGTTGTGCAGAAAACACTCAGGGCATGAAAATGGAGAGCTGAGCCCCATCCATCCTTTGCTGTTGCAGGGTGGGAGGAGGTAGGGAAGCATGGAAAAGAGGAAAACAGCTTTGCCTGTGCCTGTTTTGATACTGAAGAGCTCTGAGAGTGATTTGAGAAGGGGGTGGGGAGAGAACCAGATGCTCTTAGGAAGTTCATACCATTGTTAATAATGTAATTCACAGATGGTGGTGAAGGCCTTGAAGAGGCTTTCATGCAGTACTTACGCTCTGTAACAGATCATCACATAAGGGCTCACAAATAGAGATGACTTAATCCCAAGGATGAGTCTACAGTGATCTGTTTGATGGTGGCCCTGCAGATCACTGCAACCTTTTTAAACAGTTAAGAGCCTTCAGGATCCCTGAATGTTGAGCACTAGAATTGGACCAATCCCTAATTAAATTGTAGGATAAATGTTAATATAGCTTTGAGACTTTTCCAATGGAAATGGCTCTTATGAAATTAAAAAACAAGTTCCTTTGTTCTGGTACAGAAATCAATACAGGTAAAGTATGAACTACAGTTTGTACAATGACATCTTGTTAAGAGGCACTTCTGTTTTTATTTCCATTTGTCTGTTTGGAGCTGGAAACAGAGCTCGTATGTGTTCTGAATAGCTGTCAATACTTTGTGACAGCTAAGGCAGATTGTGCCTTGCATGTCCTCTTACTGAAAAATAAGTCACTCACACCTATGAGCTGTATAGCAAAGAACAGGCTGCTGGTTTTCAGACATGTAGAATCAGAAAAGGCTTAGCTCAAGTCTTTGCAATTAAATTCAGTATTTGTGTGTTTGTGAGAGGCTTATTTATAAGGTCTTCACTGACCTTAGCTGTTGGTCAGCTTTTTTATTTGCCATAAGTACAAGTATTTACAAGTACAAGCTATATAAATACAAGACTGGTAAGCAATACTGGTTTGCATGTGTGGCACTAGAAATCAAAAAGTTTCAAATAACATGAGAACTGATCTTGGCTTTGTTGTTTGTTGCTCTCTTTTCAAGTGCAGCTTCTCCTTTTCTAAGAGACATTCCCATTGTGGGTTTCTTTATTATTAACTTCAAGTTTAAATTGAGTTTAGTAAATGGACTTCTTGTGATACTTGTCATGTGATGGTTCATGAGCCCTGAAGAATGTGCTCCTGTGACTTCAGCCATGTATTTGCCTATACCARTGCAGGTTATATCATGTGTTCTTGTTGGTCTTGCATTTTGAGTTAAGTAGTTGAGGRGGTTGGGAGAAAAAATAAAAGGGGAACTAATTCAGGGCTAAGCTACCAGAAATGCTCAGACTGCTTAATTTGTGACCTTGTTCCCTAGTTAAATGCAATCCAGGATTTTCTGACTCTTCCATAGTTTCACAGAAATGTTTTCTGCATTAGAAGCTGGGTTTTTCTCTTACTATCCTGGTTACAAACCAGGAAAACCCAGTGCTTGATAAAAGAAATATCTTGACATCTTGGGAGAAGAGATTTTTTTTTTAATCCTTGGTGGGTGGGTGTGCTTTAACTGAGAAAGTTAGAAACTGTCTTTCTGATCCACATTTTTTGCATGTATCAACTGTGGCATCTGTAAAACAATATATTTATTACTGCAGTAAAACGAACAAAGTTGAAATGGCCATGCCAAGAATTTTTGGTTTCTCCACAATGGCCAAAGTTTTGGAGCACTGAAAGTGCCTTCAGTGTGCGCCTAGCTCCTTTTCCCAGTGCCTGCCTGTGATGTCTATGTCCAGTCCTTCCCAGGACTGAGGACTCACAAGGTCAGAATTCATATTAGGTTTGTTTTAAGCAGCACTTCCAGCATTTGGGCATCCTTCTGTTTATTTTCCTGACACCATGCAATGCTGTTTTTCATATGTAAATATTCACATACACACACAGATACATACATACATATATGTGTATGTGCTGCTACTTGCTGTTCAATCCTCTGCATTTCCCCTCGGCATTTGTGTAAATCATGTTTCAGCAGAGCTGTACTCTATACAGTTCTCATACTATTAGGGTTTTTTTGTAGTTTTTATGTCTGCGTGGGCAAAGCAWTTCTTTAGATTTGAATTCAGCATCAAAGTAGCATTAGTTTAATACAATGTTTTTATATCACCTTTTTTCCTCCAAGTCGGATTTTATTTTCAGCTCTGACTCTCTTATTTTTACTGCATAATTTGAGACTTTTTGCTTGCTCTTCACATTGTTAAAAAAAAACCCAACCCACACACAAAACTCTGTTTTCCTTAGCTCATGCAGTATTTCCACTTGGCTCAGAAGATGTGGATTTGTAAGCTGAGGGAATCCTYGTTTGGCTGGTCACCCAAGCTTTCTTCAAGAGCATTAGAAGGATCTAGAGCTTAAGTTCATCGGAGCACTGACCTGCTCTGGTTTTAATGAGATTTATTATACCTGTACCTGTTGGATTCTGTGGTTTTGATCTTCAAAATGATCTGAATAAACCWGTTAGTGAATGTAAAACTGTTGACAGAAAAGTGACTTGACTCAATCTGCCCTGTGTTAAGATTATTGATTTTTTGAATTAAAATAATATCCATTGTGGCATTGGCATGGAACTTCTCTGTGCTGTTTAGCAAAATGCTTGTATCCATGCTTCCCTTCTTAACTCYTCCAATCGCTCCTCTCAGAAAACCACACAGATCAAACCCTGATACCGCAGTCCAGGCTTGGAGAGGGTGGAAGAAACAAATGTAGGATGTAGGAGTTGATGGATGATTGTGTGTGAATGTTATGGATACAGCTGCATTCCTAACACATGTAGGAGAGACTGGGAGGGGTCAGTCTTGGCCAAATGTAAATGTGTATTTTCCCTAAAACTGCCTTTGTTTTTCATGAAARCTCAACAGCATTTAGTGATTTGGGTTTTGTTAGCTTAAAAAAAACTGAGAGTTCTTGATTTCCTCCAAAATTAGTTTCTGTGAACTTTCAGCTTGTGAAATATCTGTGGTTTTGTAGGACCTGGAAGGGGATCCAGAGGCACTGGAGAGGTGTAGATGTGCGCTCGTTATAGTTGAGTGAAGGCATTGCTGGGGAGCAACACGAGCAGGGAAAGTGGTGTCTGGAATGAAATATCTGGGTCAGCCTCCTCCGGAGCTGCAGGACACGTGAGATGCTGCTCTAGTCTGGTTTAACTTCTTTCAGTTTGGTGACTTCCACGGAGGTTTAACACAACCCTAGAAGATGCAGGTTGACAGGCCTGCAGCGGAGGTGGTCAGTGAACACAGAAATGTGACTTGTTCCATCAAGATTCAGCAAGCCTGATGACTGGGTGATCTCTGGAGCTGTGAAGAAGAATGTCGCCTGTYGATAACAGAACTCATCAACTTTCATGTGCTGGCACTGGGACTTTGGACATGCAGCACTTGTGTCTGAGACAAATGCATCATTGGGTGTAACGCCTTTCCTTTTTTTTTTATTTGTACCTAATAATGGAAGCAGAGAGCATAATGTAGTCTTAAAATAGCTCCTCTGTGAATGCAGAAACATTCCACTTCTGACTAATCGGCCATTCAGAATGAGCATTTAAATATGCACCAGAGACTGAGCGGYGGCCTTCCATATCCGTGTGAATGGAGTTCCAAACGTGCTGCAGTGCAGAGCTGTGCAGGCTCCCTGCTTTGTCCTCGTACCCCACACACCTCACCTCAGTGTGACTGCTTCACCCTGGGASGTGGAATGCACATCCTGCTTGCTGTCTCTGTGGTTAGGCAGCAAGCTGAGGGGGCTGTTCATTCTCCCTACTCTTGAGACTGATGATCTTGGAAGCACTAGGCTGATAAAACAGTCCTTAAACCATATTTCTCTTTCCCTTGGTTGTGAATGACCAGGAGCACAAAGAGCTTATGGTCTGAGTCCTGGCTCCAGTGCATGGCTTGGAGAGCTTGGCAAGCACCAGGGGGCCCATGTGCAGTGTTTTGACTCTGGCAGGCAGTGCCTGCTGCCCCAGAGCATTTGGCCCAGTCACAATGAGAATAAGACACACAGATACTCGTGGGGGCTGCAGGGCCAGGATCCATGTGGCGTGTCGTGTCACTGACCTAAAACCTGTCCCAGCTTAAGGATTCCCTTGCACCTGCTCTCTGCCTGCCCAGGGGATGGTGCCACATTACACAGGGCTCTGTCCCAGGGGACAAGTGCCACTGGAAGTGTGTAGGGTCTCACCTGTCAGAAAAGGGCATCCTTTCACTCACCCACTTGTCCTGGCTTTGTCTGGAGGGAGTGGGCAAGACTCTTGTTGGGATTGCTCTGTGCCTTCACTGTGTGTGTTTTGGTTTTCCTACTGGTCAAATACACATCTTTGCTGGGTCAGACTGTTGATGTTTTGTGCGTAGTGAGACTGTCCTCGTGGTCTGCATGTGCTGGACTGTGTATGGCACTGGCCTCTCCTGGCAGGCTGAACGCTGAGGGTGCGGGCTGGCTCCCTGTCCTAGTGCTGCCTTTGCTCTCCTGCCCACAGGCTCAGTGCCAAGGGAGCTCCCTGAGCCAGACCAGCCAGGCAGAGTCTACAGAGGTGATTTTCTTCTGCTGATTCGTGTTACTTTTCCAAATCCCATATGGCCTATATGGCTATAATTGTATCTCATTTAGAGCTGACCTCAAAGGCAAGTTCTCCTTTCCTCCCAAGAAAAGGGAGGTTTTCACATAAGGGCTTACTCTAGTTTAAGGCTGCTTTGTCTTAGTATAGCATAAACCTGTTTCTAGTTATCTTAAGGCAGAAAGCAACTAGGGGATTTGGGTTGGACTGGATGATTGATTCCTGCTGATTTAAGCAATCCATAAGGAGTGCCTTTTGCCCTTACCTAGCTAAGCTTGATTTCGTTTTCTGGCATAGGGAGCAGCAAGAACTTTATGTTGTCCCTTGCAGTGGGACAGAGTTCTGGGAAGTGCCATACTCTGAGCATTGGCTTCTTCAGCTCTGCCCTTCAGGTGGTTATTTATGCAAGGCACTAACCCAAGAGAAAGGGGAGTTTTAACTGGATTAACCTTAAGAAGAGAGTGTGGGGATTTAGGGATTAAGGAACCAAAAGCAGCCAGCAATCAGTGGCTTAAAATCTGCGGAAGAGAGCCAGTCTCTACAGACTGAAAATACAGTCCTTCCTTACCTGCACAGCATTGAGRTTGGCAGTGTTTTTACCTTTGAGATCTTGGAAAAGATGGGCTTAARACTGCAGGGTGTGTGTAGGGTCCTTTGTCTGAAGACTTGTGTATTGATGTGAAATTGTTCATAATTGGCAACCTTTTAAGAAAAAAGCTAGTGAAGCACTGAGTGCTCAGATGAGATCTCAAACGTGGCACTCMGAAGATATGTTGGTGGCTTTCTCCAATATAATGAGAACATCTGGTTTCCATAGACTTGTAACTCTCATAGCTTTGTGCACTCCCCTTTTACACCTTCTACTCTTGCCTTAAAGTGTTTCTCTCATCCCATATATATTTTTTSCACTGATGCTGTTATGTATCCCCTGCAGGGAAAATCCTGCTAGATTACCGGATTGATAGAAAGATTTGGAGGCGCGGGAGAGATCAACAAAAACCTGTTACTAAGGAGACACGAGTTTTAGCATTGAGTCTCTAATGGCCAGTCTGCCGAAGGGGAAACAGATGGCACAAAGGAGGCTGGGATTATACAGACAAGTACCACAGGGCTGCAAATCTGATACATCCATTGAACTTCCTGGGGTCAGGCAAATCCAGGCTTGTGCCAAGACTAATGTGGTTCCTTTGCCTTTGGCACTGTGTTTCTGTCCTTCTGTTCTGGACAGTGGGCTTCTGCCTCAGCCACTCCTGCCCCAGGGAACAGGCAGGTTTGGCACAGAGTGAGGGCAAGTGGCTGTATGGAAGTGTGTGCCTTTGACAGGTCAGGCTGTACCCACTGCCAGTGGTGCTCCCTTCCTGAGAGGGGAAAATAACCAGACATAACCCTGCATTCTGCTTGAGTACAGCTTTTTTGCTGTTACTGATGCACTGATGTAGAAAAGTGCCTTCTATCCTGGRAGAATGGGAAGATGGATGGTGGCYACAGTCGCTCCCGGCTTTTGACACAGCCTGGCCTTTATTGCAATATAATGTTTCGCAGAGGCTTAAATTTCAGGAGTGATGCTCCCAGCTGTGTGCTGCTCGCTGGGCGCCTGCTTCCCTGGCTCCTGCCTGCTCCAGAGAGACGTGACACGACACTGCTGGTCTGGTCTGAGCAGTGGGTAAATAAGCAAAGGCAGAATTCATCCTGGCTRAGGAGAAACAATGCTGGAGTCACTTTTGCAAGAGGCTAATTAACATCTGGTTTTGTATTTAACTTTCAGGCTCTAGAGAGTGTTGCAGTAAACAGGACACTGATTTCGTTAATAGTGGGAGAGTGCTAAATGACTACAGCGCTAGAATTAATAGCTTGACAGCATATCCTCTTCTCCTTTTCTCTCCTCCCACAGCAATTTGGACTGATACCCAAATAAACAATAACAAATAGATTTTTGGAGGAGCTGGCTGGGAGAAATAACAAAAGTCAAGGGGCACTCGTTACGCAACATTGTTCTGCTAGTATTTGACTCATCCAGAAAACCCTGTTCTACTCCCTAGCTTCATTTTCCTTTTTCTTTTTTTTTTTCTTCTTCAGCCTCTGTTGAAGTGTTATATTTGCTTCCTTGCTTTTGGTCCCTCAGAAACTCCTTACACGCTTGGATCTCCAGTTGCTGTAGGCATGGAGGGCTGGAATAGTGTAGGCAGAACTCTACTGTAGAGAAACAGCGTACGAGAGCCCATAAACCAGCTTGTGTTGGGCAAGAAAATTGCTCTGGCTTTAATGCCAACCATATGAGACTAATACCTGGGTGTATTTTGTGAAGAATTGAGTGATTCTGAGTAGTTTATAACCATTATGTCCCAGTTCTAACAGCAGTGGTCGACCTCCTGCCAGAAGTGGGGCAGCTGGGAGGCTGCTGTGCACCCCRGGGACGGCGAATGTGAACAAGGAGTACGCTCTGTACCTTGTGATTCTCTCTGCAGTGTCTTGCCAGGGAATATCTTCAGGCGTTCCTTTCCCTCTGCTCTCCACAGTCTCTGCTTTGTGTCCTGCATGCACAGAAAGCTGTCCCAGCAATTCCTTTTGAAGTTTTGCCTGAAACACTTGGGGGGCTTTTCCTTACCCGAACAGAGGCTAGAGGTGAAGGGACTTTGCTGCCAATTCCTCTTCTGATCTAGAGTCTAAACTCCTGCTGTTAAAGCTCTACCAAGCACTTCTGTTCTAGATATGTCACTGCAATAGAGCARAGCCTCCCCGGCTGTGCTCCTGCTTGAATCCAGGGTTACGCAATAGCAGCCTGTGAGTGCCAACGCAGATGCTGCTGCATCCAGACACGCTGTACAGTGCAGTTGCTTGGATACCCCTTTTTTTTTTTGTTATTTTTCTTACAAATGCTAGGTAATAATTTGCAACTCATAATTATACCGCTGAACACAGATTCAGGTTAAGCAATGTACGGAATTTGAAATATTAATGATTTCCTCTCTGCTTTTTAAAGATTGAGCATTGTGGAATTTGGAAAGACTGAGTGTTGTTCTGCTTCCTTTTCAGAGTGTTTATTTCATCTTCATCAGTGTTAAATAACTTCCCCCTTTGAGAATATCTTTCATCCAGAAAATCATCTCTTAATTATTGATGCAATGTGCCCTGAGTGTCCTGGCTGCTGGTGCTTATATTTTGGGTAGGTCACAAAGATTACTGCACTGCTCCTAATTCTCTGCGTTGTGTGTTCCTTACGTCAAGAGGAGATTTTACAGGGACTTGCAGGGATTGGATCTSAGAGGAGCTGAGTGGGTGAGAGTCTCCTGTAGCATTCTGGCAGGGAGAAGGATGCTTTTGTGTTACAGGCAGCCCCTGGGCTCTGCGAGTATGGGGTGAAGGTGCAGCTGAAACGTGTCTCAGGACTGGCTGCGTGTGCTTCCATCTGTGGATTTTGAAGCAAGCTGTCAAAATTAAAAGCCTGTGTCTGGTTATGCTGCTGCTGACCAGGAATTAGGCTTTTAACAAGAGGGCTGTGCTGGCACAGCTTCATTTTATGGACACAGAAGGAKGAGTGGTATCCAAATAGCTCTATTCTTGTTCCATTATGGGAATAATATATTTCTTGTATGTTGCAGGTGGATCAGCATTGTTTTAGTGACCCTACTATACATTGTGGAAAAAGTCAGAGCTTTGGAGTTGCAACTTGATTAGGGCCCTAGAATAACTCCCTGATTTTTAACAGAGATAACTGCTGCAGGGATCCAAATGAGTGTGTACCAAGGTAAACTAGATGCTAACAGGAAGATGGCTGATTGCAAGACAAAGACCCTTCCCTGTGCCGTGTACCTCCCTTCCTTCCACCCTCCTCCTCCTAAAATAGCCTTTCAGCATGAGTGAAAACCAAATATTTTCCTCTTTTAAAAACACTTTAAAATGTTTGCTCGTGTCAATGGGAAAGTAATTAAACCCAGAAGCTGGTGTGGTGCTTTGTCTGATCTGCTGTGTCTGATCTATGTTTCTTATTCCTTCTAATGCTTTCCTATTGCTCATGGATGATAAAAGATTATCAGCTGCACTTCCAGGTCTCCAACTTCCCTGCATATGGCTCATTAGCCAGTTTGCTTTTCAGGCTCTCTCAATCTTGTTTAATTCTAGCTGCCACTTTTTTAATGCAGCAGATAAAAGTCTCTCTCTCTCTCCAGCTGGAAATAGGCCCAGCTTCTGAGGGGAAGATGTCAACCCTGTGGGTGAGGAGGTGCATGGTCAGGACTGCTCTGGAAGCTCTGGAGGGCATTGGGAGGTTGAGTAAGGTCTGTGTTTTAACAGGTAGTGACTGGAGAGGGTCTGAGCTATGAATGTCCAATCCTGCATAATTGCAGAGGGACAATTTCTTGCATGTAAATGTGTCAGCCTGCATGAGTGGATAATGAACGGCTGCTCATTGTGGTAACCTGTGGAGCTGGGATTTCATTTTAATCACAGACTGTTGGTAGTGTARAAGCCCTGCCCTGAGATTCACCAGTGTACACATGCATATCTTTGACTTGGTCTTAGTCAAACTGTACCCTTGACGTCAGCAACAGTTTCCAGTATGAAAACTGGAGTTCCACTGCCTGTGTTTGTACAGCCAAKGAGTCTTCTCACACTTGGCCCATCCCATAAGCATTTGTTATTGTTCTAGGGAAACAGATGCACATGGATTCTAAGATTTCCAGTGGACAATGTCATTAACTTTGCCTAAAAGGAGATTAGGCAGGTACCTTTAGGGTTCTGGCAGGCATTAAATCCAGTGAAGCATCATAATTACATTAAATACCTGTCTTTTCTGTCATACTTGCACAATGCTGAAAAGCTTTCTGAAAGTCAGGGGGAAGGCCTGTTGAGGGACACCATGGCTCTGCTGGATTTTTTCCTTAGTGTCTGTAAGTGGCTAGAGATGATGTGCTGCCACACACTTTTAGAGAAGTTATATTAATGCATGTTTAGTGTAGGGATATTTAAAGCGAATATATATCTACAATGTATGGGGTTTTTTTCTACCCCTTAGATGGGTCTCTGATTAAGGCAAAAGCTGTTGTATTCCCCATCAGGCAGGCTGATTTCACTGCAGAAATTCAGTTGACAGTAATCTGCTTTATAATCTGTTCTTGTGGTGTAGTGTAGCAGGCTGTGTCACACWGTATTTCTCATCCTAACTCTTGTTGTACCAGTTGAAGGCTTGTAATTTTTGTCTTCAATTGTCTGAGTTTTAGTTCTGCAGTTTTTACTGAGTGCTAATCTAAACAAGGTTTGCATAAATCTCTTCGCTCCAGCAGGAAGATGAAAGCTTTGATAAGGAACTTGTTTTTTKCTCTCTCCCGAGCAGGAGCACAATGTCTTTGACCTAAATATACCAATTACTGACATAGAAAAGTGATACAGAAAACAATCCGGAAGGAATGCCAACCTCTGAATGAACACTTGGCTGCAGAAAGCTACTGCTTATGTGGAACCTCAAATCCAGAAGAAATGTGAGGAGGAAAACAGCATTCATTCAAAACATTTCATGCAAATAGTGAGGGGTGGGAGAGTAACTGCTGGAAAAATGTTTGTTTATCCTTTATCCCTGTGGTTCTGGAGAGGTAAAAGCACTATGCAAAACATGGTGCAGTTCTCCCCTTTCCTGTTTGTGGCCTCATTAGCTCAGCTCATCTTTTTGAGGGACTTTTATGTCAAACTTAAAGGCTTCCTGGTAGCAGCTTCTGTTTTAAAATGTGTTTGATGGCAAATGTAAGTATTTCAAAAAGTAGCAGTGAGCTTCCTCTCTAGAGCATGCTAGGTGACTTTATTAATTAGTTTCATATTTTTTATTCATGGTTAAGGTTAACCATCTCCAGAGACCAAGGGATTCTGAAGTGAAGTGATTTTCAGTTCAGCTTTGAGACCTGTCCTCTGTTAGTGAGTACTTGCACTTTGCTATCACACTGATGGTTTCCAAAAYGCACCGAGTAAATGGGTTCACACAAACTGCTGCAAATTTCTGGTTGGATTCGCTCTCCTTGTTGAAGCTGTGGAATTTGCAGACTCTGGCTGCCCATTTTTTTGGTAGTCAAATCACCCCTTTTAGTACCAAACTGCTACTAGGCAYGGTCAGACTGGAATTGGTACCTGTTACAGTTGTGCATCTCCCCTCAACTTTCAGAAGCTCTGCCTGGTGAATTGTGTGTAGTCTTGGGCTTTTTGCAAGGAAAAAGGGAACATTTTATCAACCGAGCTTTTGGAGTCAGCCCTTGTTTTGTTTTCCCAGGCAGTGTTGTTGCTGGCACTTCAGCCATACTGCAAATGCAGCATGTGTGGGCTTTTTGCTCACACAGTTTATTTAAGAGATTGATACAACTCAGACTACTGCAGGAAAGTCCCTCTGCTRCAGAAATATGTAATAGATATTTGGCAATGCGACTCAAGCATTTGTCTTGCTTTGTTCTAGCAGATGATTTGAGATTATTGATAGGACCAGCTTTGTGCAGTCTGCCTGTTGAACAGGAATCTATCAAATATTTCATTTTGCAAAGCATTGAACTTCCGTTCCGTGTGATGTTCATGCACACATCCTGATCCCTTGGACTTCATAAGCCTCTACTGAGTTGCTTCTTTGGGCATCTGGTGCCAGTTTTGTGCAGCCATTGGTTACACCAGAGCATCTCCACTGTCACCATGTGCCTGTGTCAGGAGCTGAGTTGAGCCCTGAGGAATCTGACKGACAGGTGGATGCTCTTATCTCTCTGTGCCTTGAGTTGCATTCAGAGAGGCTGTGGCTGCAGCAGTGGCACCCTCTGCAAGACTTGACCAGACTGGGTTATCCATGCGTTGGGAAATAGTTGTGGGAGGGTGGCTTTTGTACTGACTTGCTTAATATTTGCTGGCACACAAGGAGAGCTCCCGTATGGAGAAGCGTGCAGTGCTCTGTGTGGCTGGAGCCCAGACAAAGGGACACTGGGACACTGGTGGATGCTGTGAAAGGAGCATTTGCATGGTTTAACAACTGGATCAGTGCCTGGATGCACAGCCTCTGATTTGACTGAAGCAGCTGCCTTCTTCCCAGCAAAGGTTATGTTCGGCTCAGAGGCACTTAGTGTGTGTCTGAACAAGTGGACAGGATCTAGCCAAGGRAAGAGTAGGCAGGGAGCTAGGAGACTGCACATTTAATTACAGTTCTTTCTTTGTAGTACCTCCTTTGAGACTGAATTCAGAGCTGTCCACATGGTGGAGGTTTGACCATGTTAAATGAAAAGCCCCTCTGATGGCACGAGTACATCTGAATGTTGCTATGTGTTTGGGAAGATCTATATTATTTAATTCTCTGTTGTATAAATAAGAAGTCAAGATTTAGAAAAGGGGAGAGAAGTTCTGTAATGTCTGGARGGTTCACCTCACAGCTACAAGCAAAATGTTGACTTACGGGGTGAAAAATYTTCTAAATTGTTCTTTTGCAAAGATGTCCTCAGAAAGRAATGTTTGAGCCRCGTCTTGGCTGATGAATTGTCATACTRGCAGCAGGATTTCTTCACCTTTGGAAATGCGCTGAAAATGGTGAGAAAGCTGTGACCACTGGCTGTGACCACTCAACTGATAAAAACATGTCCCAGGCATTGTCTATACAGTCAGGTATGTTGGCATAAAATCATACATAGCCRGCAGTTATTAAATGGGAATCCTTTTAAGGTTTGAAAGATGTATTTTAGGGTGTAGTCTGTGTGAAATGTTCCTTGGTTAATAGAAATGTAGTGATTATTAGGTGCATGACTTAGGCTAATAATCATATCTTACAGTACAAGAACTTGCTGTGATGGTCCTAATGTTAAATCCAGGCAGACAGCTCCAGTTCCTGTACGTAAGARTGGAGATTGAATCTTGTTTATCATTACATCAGTCTGCAAAAAGGAGATTTATAAGAGCAGAATTGTTTGCGTGACATGGAGTGACTCCCATTGTATAGAAAAGAACAGTACTCCAAAATTTCTCTCCTCTCTCTTGCCCTTTTGATGACAGATAGTTGGCAGTGGATCAAAGCACAAACAGGATTAATGTTTTGCATGTTCTGTCCTACATGGCCTGAAAGGAGAAGAGATGGAATTTTTCATCTTTCACTTTAAACTGCATTTAATATCGTGGCCTAGTTTAGAGCTATGCGACTCATTCCTTCCATTTCCCCTGAGGCCTCTGTTTCTGGTCAAGGAAAGCAGGGCATGACTCCCTCTGGAGCTCATCAGTGCTGCTCAGCTTCCTCCTCCGTGCAGCCGGTGGAGGAGGCTGCTTTGAGGCTGGAGCAATCCAGCACCAGGAATCTCCAAGGAGCGTTTKTGGAAGCTGCCATCTCTTGCATCTGTCGCTGTGGTCACATCATGGGTGCTGCAGGGCACGGGGAACCCGGGGCTGGGGCAGCATCCAAGGGTTTTGCCACCATCTGTGCAAAGGCAGCTGTGAAAGCTGGAGTGGTGTCACAGGTCACACCTACAAATGGCTGGGTTCGCTATCCAAGGATGCTCTCCGAGCATGTTCCTTCACAAAGATGTCCTCAGRAAGGAATGTTTGAGCYGCGTCTTGGCTGATGAATTGTGGTACTGGCAGCAGGATTTCYTCGCCTTTGSAAATGCGCTGAAAATGGCGAGAAAGCRTGAAGGTGCTGGTTTTAGGGGTCGTGTCAGCGCTAGAGCCGCGTCCCAGTGGAGCCTTTTCCTCCCTGGAGCGGCACCTGAGCGGGCACATCCCTGTCCTGCCCTCCCCTCTAGCGGGAAGAAGCGCCATTGCAGCCGCTTGGGCTCCACTCACGGGGTTTTGGGGGATCTTTTGTGGCTGCAGGATTTTATAGTGACCAGAGCACAGCAGGAATGGCAGCAGGGACTTGGGGTGGGATGTGTGAAATACAGGAGCGTTGGCTATATCTTCTTTCACACCCTCTATCCACGTTCTCGTGGATGCGTTTGCAGAGGAGACAGTGGATCGGGTGAAGATGGTTCAGACACCTGAATCTGACCACTGTATAAATCCAGGAAAAAAAAAAAAGAGATCCAGGGAAGGAGTAGGCTGCAGGCTGGTCAGAGTTGCTGATGAGAAGAGGAGGAGGCTGCTGAAGATCAGTTTTGTTCCAGACATCATCCCAGCCACTGGCGATGGGTCTCTTGCTCAAATCACACTTGTCTACAGGTTCTGTTTTCATAGTCAGTTATACTCTGAGTAAATGTGCTCCTCACACAAACCTGCTACATTTTGTCTGATATCAAAGAGATGCAAGAGCTTCAGCAGAGACAGATGGTGATTAATTGGGCCATGTCTGGCCTCCTCCACACTGAGCTCTTGAGGRTTGAATTTTGAGGGGAGCTAAGATAATGATCTATATATTTCAGGATCTTCTACTGTCATTTGTGGGACTTCTGGCTATGGCACACCAGGCTTGCCAATTGCTGTGACAAGGATTTTTCTTGGCAGGTATAAAAGGCCATTCATTATAATTGAAAATATTTGCATAGCTTGAGTTCCTGTGCAGTGCAAAAGAGACTTCAAGTGCTCTTTCAGTTGTTTTGTCTTACTGTGGAGTTTGAGAAACTTGTTCTCTAGCTTTTTATTAAAAAACCCCATCACGTCTGTAGCAATCCTGCACATAATGAAACTTTTTCCCCTCCCATCTGAGCTCGTCCTCCTGCTTCCCCAAGTCACCTTCTTGTAAACCCACAGGGAACTCAAGTGGAGCTTTTGCTCTGGCAGRATTGCCTGCACTTTCCAGTGCTGGGGTGAGAAATGAAAATACACTCTCCTGGGAAATGCTAGTAATTAGGATTACAAATCTTCAAGGACTTGGCTCCCTGGTCTTAAAAAGTTGCTGCTGCTCCCATGGCTGCTCTTCATCTGCACCTTCTGAATGATTCAACAGCTCCTTTGCTGTTGACTGTGGAGTTCATTGGTGTTTTCATCTTGAAAGGGTCAGGAATGTTGCCTCCCTTATCAAGTTGCTGAGCCAATTCTCAGGTRTGATGAGTAGATGGTATTCCTGCCAGCTCTTGTTTGTTGTACATGGTCCACAGGTTTTAGCTTGAATTTGTGGTTGCAGGTGGCTCCAGATGAATGACTTTGTGGTGCARTGGTGCTCTAATTCTTCTTAGAAATAGAAGACCAGTAGCAAGCAGCATTTTCTAGTTATTCCCATATTCAGATCACTGAAATAAGAGAGAAGCACAATATCCAGCAGGAGCGCCTGCATTTGACTYTGATTAAAAAGTGAGCTAAATTGGACCTTTGCACGCAGTAAGCACAAAGAATGTAGTYTAAAAGAGTTCAGAAGAGCTCTTTTGAGTCTCCCCTGAAATTGTTTGTGGGAGAACATCACTGGAGCCTATAGCAGATGAGTCTGGGCCAGGGGCAGTGATGGGAAGGAAAGCACTGTCACTGTGTCACTGCACATCCAGCATGAGAAACACTCATGAGTGTTTCACTGCACATCCAGCATGAGAAACACTCATGAGCTCATCCTCATGAGAAACACTCTCAGTGGCACAAGTCTCTTGCAACCATCTTGCTGGTTATGGCTTGAAAAACTCACCACTCAGAAAGGGGACCTGCAGGAGGGAAGCCCAGAGCAGCCAGGAACAAAATTATCTTTTTTTCTTCCTCTGTCTGAAATCTGGTTTTCCTGGGATGCCCCTGCCCTGACAAAACCCTTGATATGTTTTAAAATGCTTTTTCTCTGCAGACCTCCATGAACATAGCACATTCTGACTAATAAAATAGATCCTGTACTCCATCTCCAGTGCCTGGCAGGGCGTATGTAAATGTAGTGTGAAGCAGAATTAATTGCTGAGATCTCTCTGCTGAGGTATTGCTTTGGGCTGTAGTAGGTAGGCCTAGTAAAATTCCACAGCACATTAGAAATTGTGCATATTAATATCTCATCTARAGCAGCATAATATATAAATTTTCTCCTTTCTAGTCCTATCTGTACTCACCTAGTCCTATTTGTCAGATTTACTGCATGATGGTTTTGTGGATTTTTACACTTGATTGCTGACACTGGACTATGAATTAATATGATCTCCACAAAGGTAATAAAAACCCAGAGATTTTTGCCCAGAAGTGAACTATGTGTTTGGCTCCTGGCCTGCCTTGTTTGGCAGGGGTCACTGGAAGTCCGTGCAAAAGCATGCAAAATCCTGCAGGGGCAAAAATTCCTGTAACGCTGAGTTTTTAAAAGGCTTTTGAGAGAACRTGAAGTGACAGCTGAACAGAAAGTGAGTTCCTCTCTAGTGACAGCTGCATGCAGGAGCAGGGAGAGCTCCCCTTGCCTTACACAATCAAAGCAGTGAAATGCAAGCCTTTGCTTTCTGCATAGAGTAAAACATATTAATGTTTTTCTCCTTTTTTTGTGTATGCAGGAGGCAGACAGCGGGGAAGAAGAATGCCGGTCCCAGCCCAGAAGGTAAGATTGTCACTCGGGGCTCACAGGAATCCTCGAGGATGCTTTCCTRTGTGGAATTTTTTTGCTTTTGTTGTTCCTCTGGCATGGCCTGCAAACACACATCACTTTCTGCCTGTTGTTGAATGACTGTCTTATGTGAGCTTTACTGAAAAATGGGTTTAACTGTGGCGTAAATGATGCTCCCACTGAAAGGGTTGCTGCAGCAGGAAATGGGAAAAGTCTGATTGCCCACTAAAAAATATAAATGGGGAACAGTTGGCAAAGATGTCAGTGAATATATTCTCCAAACTGCTGCTGYTTCTGTAGCTCCCTCCAGTGTCCTGTGTTGCTTCTCAGGATTTAGTCCACTATCAGACTATTCTGTGAGGCATGACCAGACTGATAAACTCTTTTTCTCTGGTTCAAAAGTCCCTGTTGCCATCAAGGGTGATCCTGATCCATACAGTCACCTGCTGCTTAAATGACACGATCAGTGGGTGTGTGGATATTTGCTGCTGATGCAGGTAGTGGAACTTATGCTCCAGAATTAGGAGAACACTTGAGAATTCACAAGGATTTTTTTGTTTAATTTGGATTGTTTTGCAGGGAGGTGCCTCTTGTAAATGCTGATTTCAGTTGCTCCAGGAAGAACCTTTTTTGGTAAATGTTATTTGCTAAAAARCATTGCAACTCAGCTGATTGAACACTGACAAGTATTAATGGTTATTTTTATAATGCAGGTATATAGGGTAAGACTTCTTGGAGTCTTGTGAGCTTTGTCTCCTTTCCTCTAAGCCATCAAAAGAATTATTTTAGTTGAACTTAATAAAAGCAAAAATTGTATCTGTTGGGCGACTTGTCCAATGGCAGGGGCACTCTCTTGGCTTAAAATGTTGCAGTCAGATTTTGTGAAAGGCTTAAGATTTCCTCCAGAGGGAGTAAAGGGGAAGTGAAGGTGAAATGGTTCTCCCTTTATGAGCTCTCTGACTGTTGTTTGTGTGAGTAGGTAGCAACAGAAGCCATAATACCTAGTATTTAATATACTTGAACAAGATCTGGGCTTTGTGTTTTGGGGCCAACTTGGATGAATCTGCAAAAGAAAAWRCTGTCCTGGTTGCACATTCCCATGATTTCACTGTAGTTCTGTGATTCTGTGGCTCAGGGAATGTAACTGCCCTGTTTACTTCAGTCTTCTAGTCCAAAATGATGATTCAAGAATTGCTATTTCTTCATTTTACAGCTTTCATGAGTGAGAGGAAAGCTGGAAAGCACAATTCCCGAAGGCTCRAATTGAACTCAGCTAAACTCCGATTTTTCATTTCACTCTTGGCCTTCCAGCAGTCACAAGATCAACTCATGACTTGATCTCAGTATACATAATGTATTGGAAGGGATGGGAGGTATTTAATTGTTGTGGGCACTTAGCAACCATTGTAGGTTAGGTCTGAAACGAGCATTTTTTTAATATGTTTGAAATAACTTCCTGGGGTAGGAAATGACAACCTGCTGTTGATGTGGTGATCTGAGCTCCGTGACTCCTGTTACTGGGGTCAGAATGCTAACTAAAGCCAAGCTCCTTCTGGGGGAAGACAAGGGGGKGGATGTTAAATGTGTTCGATTACAGTAGGATAAAAACAATAGAGTCAAATGGGGTAAATACTGAACCTGGAATCCTGCTGTGGAGGAGCAGCAGATGTCCATAAACAGCTCCTGAGTATATCTAATCCTTAGTTTTCATGGGAACATAGCAAGTAGCAGCTATTAAAAATCCGGACAGTAAAAAGGCAATGGAGTGAGTTTGGCTTAAAAGGAAACGTGTGTTTCCAGCTGCAGTGCCACTCTGCAGCAGCCTGACATTCCTCACTGCCTGCCTGGGCAGGGCCCAGTTCTCCTGAGGCTTCATTYAGGTGACCTGGCTGCAGCTACAGTCAGTGGTCAGTGTTTGGGCTGGGATTTTTTTTCTGTTTGTAAAATTCTTCTGATGAGGAGACCTTTTGTCTCCTGCGGTCACGGAAAATGTTCACRTGCTACCTCAGCGTGTCAGGCATCAGGCATGTCCAAACTCATCCTGTTAACTGGACACTGAAGCCAGGAATACTCCTGTGGTAGGACTAAAAGTACATTTGCAGTAATAAAATAACTTTTCAAAGGTTATTAAATAGGATCTTAGTGCACAAAGGTGTTAATGCTTGCAAGGGAGTTAGTGAAGACCCTAAGCATAAGCACATGGACTYGTTTGGTGTCAGAAGATTTTTGCAGTTGACAGTCATTGGGTACAGTGTTCATTTCCATTCCTGTGTCTCCATGTCCCTGCACAGCCTCGGGAYTGCTGTCTCAGAAGAAATGTTACACTCAGATCCAGCTCAACAGCACTGCTAATCCTGTGGTTAGCAAAATCTAGATAGCTGCTTGTGTTAGGTTTCTGCTGTTTATCTTCCCTTCCTGATGAGGTGTGGGATATATACTGAGGTGAAGTGGAACACGCAGGAAAGCCTGGAAGCAGCACAGCAGGAGTGACAGTATTTGTTAAGCAGAGACTACGAAAAGCAGCAGTCTAAAACATCCTCCAAAGAGGCAGAGAAATAAGTTCCAAACAGAAGCTTAAACTTGTAGGTGATTGCATCAAGATCATCATACTTCAACAAAATGATGTTTGCTGACCTGTGCTTTTTAAAATCTCACACCAGAGAATCCTGTGATTGCCTGACCTGGGTCTCACAGACAAGGGAGAACTGTGTGAAAATGTTGTTTAAACTTAAACCTGCTCTACAGAGCAGTCAAATGAYCTGACAAGTCTGCACTCGCCAGGACCATCATAGAGTGAGGAGCTTTCTGCTTTGGGAATTAGCAGAATCTGTTTAAAGCTTTTCTCCAAAAGATGGGAAGAGCTATCAGGGTGCAGAAAGAGAGTTCCTGTGTGCTCTGCAATCATCCTTGGAAGGTRCTTGAAATGGCATTTCCTGTCTAACTCTATTGTGTTGATGCAAAGAGAAATGGTTTGTTTTCCTACTGAGGAAAGTACTTGGGCACAGTGAACACAGACCTAATTTCTATAAACATTTCTATCCTTTATTAAAATCCCCAGGAAGTTAATTCTGTGAATACCTGAAACTGAACAAGTAGATGAAACCAGCTTGGCTTCTGGAATAYTTTTTCTCACACCCAAGCCCTGCTGTGGGGGAAGCCCAAGGGGGTCTCTGTTTCCAGCTGTAGCTGTGACCATCCATGCAGTTTGTGGGAGAGATCCCCAAAGCCCTGACACAGATCCAGGTTCTTGCTCTGGAGTCCCTGATCAMACCAGTCCTTGTCACTCTTGGCTAATGGGACCAAGACAGTGCTGCATAAGCAGATGTCGTGAACAATCTATTTATTACATTTATTACCTTCATAGCTGTGTTCTGACATTTTTATTASGCTGTCTGGAGGCCGTGGAGCTAACTGTCCTGCACATCTCTCCTGTCCCCAGACATGCTGCTGCCATGCTGAATACACTCTTAATGGAGCATCTGTGTTAACGAGCTCTTTGCATCATCCCGAGGTTGATAAAATTTACCTAAAAYGCACATGTATTGAGCTGTGAGTTGTGTTTACACCCGCTGAGGTATTGACATTCAGGTTTTGTGTGCTCTGTGCCAAGGTTGCAAGGATTCAGCATCTTTGTTTTGCTGACGAACGGCATCTCCCGGGCCCAGGGCAGCAGCGGTGCTGCAGCTGCGTTGGATTTGCTGTCAGGATCTGCCACTTGCTTTTTGGATTTTATGGTTTAAATGGTGCCTCTGTTTCCACACTATTATGATTTTACCACTTCTGTGTGCCTTGAAACTGCTCTGGTTGCTGAAATGCAGCATTTGAGGCTGCCCAGTAACTGCTGCATATAAAATTGGGTGAGCTGTATTGCYTAGTGAGGCTGCTGGGGACTTCAGATGGATTCTTTGAACTTTTATGGCCTGGCAGCGTGTAAGACTAAAGTCCATTTGCTCAGGTAAAGCTGAGGAGCCRGTCCTCCCGTCAGTTGCCACAGAAGTGATTACATCCTGCTTGAAYTCTGGGGCTTGTTACCCAAAAGGGTTCTGACAAAGTGCTTGTCCTCCTCTCTTCAAGTGGGGGCAAGAGCGTGGTGTTAAATTATAATTTTAAAAAAACCAAAACCCACACCTTTTGCAGCACAAATATGGTTGCCTTCTGGTTTGATTTTTTTTTTTAGTCAAAATAGTTCCTTCCAGGAGTGAACTGGGAAGGAAAGCAAATCAGATTATTGCCATGATAACAGTTGGATGTGCCAAGATGCCTCAAGGTCTGAAGCTGTGAGTAAAAACCTTTGTTTTAGGAGCGGAAGACCACAGTCTGATGCAGGAGCTGATGGTTTATAACAGTATAAAAGTTGTTTCTCAAACAGTAAGTGGAATAAGTGCATGTTCTTCCTTCCACAGAGCAGCGGCTCAATAAACTGTCGGCCAACCTGTTGGATTTTTAAACTGAGACCCCCCTTGTGAGATATGTGTTAATCCCTGTGAGAAACAGGGGGTGACTGTGATACTGAATTGACTGCACTTCCAAAGGCTCATTCGCACTCCACACGGAGATGTGTGGATYTGCAGCATCCTGTGGCTGCTGTGACTTTTGGATTTACCTTTGGAGATGTGGATCATCACCATTTGGTGCTCCTGGGGCAGGCTCCTGGCACTCCTGCTTATCCCTATAGCCTACCTGATGTTACAAGAGACAGCTCCAAAAGCCGTGCGCTGAGAGTTCTGGCAACTAAATCTTCCTTGTGCTGCCCTTACTTGCTGCTGCAGCTGCCAGATGTTTACTCTGTTGGTACTTGAACAGTAGCTGGGTCTTTAATGGGTGTGCAAGACAGTTTGTTAACTCCAGATCTTGAGTAAGAAGGGACTGTGTGTGTGGTGTACAGGAAAACGTGTGTTTATCCATGCCGGAGATTACTAAGCTCTTGTAGTATGAACCTTATCTCTAGAATGTGTTTCCTGAATTCATCTTTCTGTCTTTCCTTTCAGTGACAGCTCAGCCTCTCTGTGGCATTTAATGCAGCTGCTTGAGGAGAGTGTAATACTGAGATAAAGAACAGTTCTGGTCATCTKCCAGCTCTGCTGACCACCAGAAAAAGTTCTGGGGGTCATGATTTATTACAGTGGCCTTCGTTTTTTAATTACCAGCTCTTTTATCACTAAAGTGTGAGCAGAGGTATTGAACTGGCATTAAATTTGGGTTTATTAGATTAGCAACAGGTATCTGCAGGGCTAGTTCACTGCAAGGTCTGTGTTTGTGGTTGCAACATGTTCAGTCCAGTCTGATTACATACCTGTGGATCACAATAATGTGTGAGATGATTTCAGATGTGATCTTCAGGCTGAAGGATCAAGCAGAGTAATAGCATTGCACTGCCAAATTACCAGGTAAACACAAGGAGCTCACTCAAAATCTGAATGCTTATGAAAAGTGGTTTTGAATTTGTCATTCTAAGCGTGTGAACAGAGGAGAATGAGCAGCAGGRCAAGGACAAACTGGGAAGTAAAAGGAATGAAGGTGGGTCAGATCCTTCAGCTACCAAAAGGGTCCAGAGTCCAGAACAGCTGCTCCCATGCTCCTTCAGAGGTTCACAGAGGAGGGGCTGAGCAGAAGGTGCCTTAAGGATTCCTTACGTGCTTCTATCTCCTGCTGAGCATGAACCAAGTGCTCTAAGCTAGAGGAATGGAAAGGGAATCTGAAATTCTCTTTCCTGGTCCCTTTCCTAGTAGAACACCTTCACAAGACTTCAAAGTTAAACATGATGCTTCAGAGTTTTCAGCACTTCATAAATTTCAGATGCTTAAATGTATTTTGATAATCTGAGCTAGGGTTTCTGGACTCATTGCCATTCATAGCTGTCTTTGCATSAAAAGCATTCCTTTATAAAAYTGGGGGGTSGAGGGTTTGACAATTCAGAGGATTYAGATCTTTCTTTTCCACAGGTCACTGAAATAACACATCAGCTACASTGGTGTTGCTTGTTGAGACCAGATATTGCTGCTCACATCCCTTTTCTTGCTCAGGTCCCTTCAGTCATTTTTGCTTCAGGCTCTGTAAAAGGGGTGTAATTGAGCATTGACATCTTGGTGTCAGACCCTCTAAGATTTAATGATAAGTAAGCTGTAAAATGATTGGATGTGGGGCTGGTGAGGGAAGGATTTAATGGACTGATAATATTGCAAAATAGGTGTTGAATTCTCAACTAGGCAGCCTAATCATTGATCATGATGGGCAGCTGACCAAAGGGCTTTAAAAGCAGGGGTTTGTTCTTTCAGTGATGCTTATCTCCCTACCCCTGTACTTGTCTGATTTCTTTGCTCAAGAACTGGAAACAGAAATACTCTTTGACAGCTTAAATAACCAAATTTAGAATGTGGCTTCCTGTTCTGACTGGTTCTTCAGGATTAAAGTATAGTTTTGCGTGCTTTCCCTGTTCCTGCCTCCCCCTGCCTTTTTTTTTTTTTTTTTTTTTTTTTTTTTTTTTTTTTTTTTTTTTTTTTTTTTTCTTTGTTTTAACTAGATATGGGCTCCTTTATAATTACTTGGTTAAGTTTCCCTGGCTGAGTGTAATACAGCCGGTGTATGTAAGCCCTGCCTTGGTGGGTGGTATGTCTGTTAATCACTGGGAAAGCTTTGTGTCTGTGCTGTACTGTGTCTCGTTCTGCCCTGCGTGCTTTGGCTTGTTTATGAACGCTGCTACTGAAGTTGTTTCGTGTTTTCCTGATAAATTGGACTGCAGAATGCAGAAGGCTCCGTCTCCCATGCTAAAAACATCCAGAAGGTTTCTGACAGATCAACTTCTCCTTTGAGGTGYGGAGGCAGCAGTAGGAGATGAGTGCAGGAGGTGCTGCTCTCAGCCAACCGGTCTCTACCTATTTCCAGGTTTTCTGCACTAATTTMAGGCTCTTCCCAAATAAATCATCTATTTGGATCTGTAATCCACTCAGACTCTGTGGGCTCTGTTCAATGCTTAAAGCCACAGGTCCTCACAGCAAAAGGATGACTTAAATGACTTCCCACTGAAAAAAAAGCAGGGTTCTCAGGTGCTTTGACCCTCAAACAGCTCAGTGTGGCACCAGATTTTTCGAGACTACCCCTTAGCAGCCTTCTCYCATCAGAGCTGATGCTGAGACAGCTGCCTTTGTGGGCAAAGATTGAGTGTAGCAGCCGGTGGGAAAAACAAAGGACTTGGCCCCACCTCTGCACACGGAAATGAACTTGCTACCTCTGCTCTCTGGCGGTGCTTGTGCGAGACTCCCGTGCTCGGCTKTGGGCAGGGACGTGTTGTTTTCAAAATTCTGTGACTTTTCATAAATATCACCGGAAACAGCTGTTGAACAGTAAAGAACAAACTTTCCACATGTGCGGTAAAGGTGGCTGAGCAGGCACGGCCGTGGCACATCRCACGGCAGGGAGAGGATGTGCTAGGGCTGAGGGGGAGGTTTGTTTGTCTAACACAGCAGCTTCATAAGTTTTTTTTTTTTATAATCCCCTAAAAACATGGATCTGGGTTCTGCATTTCCTTATCTGTGACACTGATAATAATGACTGAGGGCAAAATTCCTATAYGTGACAGCCTCCCACGGTCCCCTTTACCTTGAACATGACTCACGTTACAATTGTAGTACCTTCCATATTTGTAGGAAGAGAACATTCCCTGCTTTTGCAGAGTACCTGGACTTCAGTCCAAACAGACTTAATACCCAACCCTTCACACCCACTGGAATTAGAAAGACTGGGAGTTCATTAAAGTGCTTCAGAAAAGGAGAACTGAGGGGACACCAAAGAAAATCCTGCTGGTAGGTGTACTCTGAAATGAAAAGAGGTCACTGGGTCCCCCTTAGTGTAGACTAAGAATTGAAGATGCCTAATAAGACAATCATGCTGCAGATGTAATCATGTTAACAGTGAGCAGACACTCAGCAAGCCCCTGTGGGATAGGAGTGGGTGGAACACGATGACACCCACACCTTTTTGTGGTCTGACAAGATGCAGCAATTCAGCCTGAAGCTGTTGATCTTGGATGGAAACAGAAGCTTGATGAATGCCCTGTTTGCATGTGGACTATGTGCACTGACAGGACTGGGTGTCCAGCTYGGAGCATGCCTCCTGCAGGTGTCAAATCTGGGTATGCCATGCCAGGCGTGACCGGAACACATGGTGACCTGTGCACCGAGGCCTGAGCTGTACAAGAAACCCACTAGCAAGTGCTAGCCCTGTGCAGGACACAGAATTACTCTGTTACATCACTGCAAAATGTGCTAAAATGCACCAGGAAAGCGAGGCAGCTGAAGGTACTGGTGTGAGCTGCTGTGACTGTGCAGCTTTGCAGTGCAGACACCCGGGAAAATGACAACAGTATGAATAAACAATATGTTGTCAGCCTTGTCTGCCAGACTGAGCACTACAAGTCAATAYCAGAGATTTGTTCTCCTTCCACYCCCTTCTTTCCAGAGGCAGTTCTGGTGGCATTCCCTCTGCTCCCTCCTCCTGAAGTGCCTGCCCAGAYGTCCCTAACACTCTTTATCTTAGGGTTTTTTCCACTGGGCTTCCATAACTGATTCTAGCTGCTGCCTTAGTGTAGCAAAGGTTTTGGGATGGGTGTTTTTACAGGGTGTCTCACGTGCTGTAACTCATTTTATTAGTTTGTGTGGTGTTCAAAGGTTAAATGGGATCCTGCTGCCGCACGGGCTTGTGCTGTTGCGGTGCTGTGCGGGATTTGCCACCTGCTGCGCTCAGCCCCAATGATCCCATGACCTCCTGGGGAGTGTGAAATGCCAAGGAAAACTCGGACAAGTAGTGCCCTTTTCTGCACAGCAAAGTATAATTTTATGCACTGGGCTGGGCAGCCCTCAAGACCCCAGACAGGCGTATTTACATCTTGTCACKCAGTGATGAATGGCTCTGCTCACATGCTCTGTTGCGGCATGGTAGTGATTTAGCTGCTACCTGTCATCACTGCAATTTTGTGCACTTTAAATTCTTCRTGTATTTGTCCCAGCAGAGTGCACCTGCTTCCAGCCAAGAGCAGTTTCTTGGCTGTCTTGTGACCTGCTGCTTAAACTCCATCTCATGCATCTCCTTCTTTCTGCCTRCTCCTTGCTCTTGCATGCTGAAAGATCAAGTTACTGGCTCTAAACTTTTACTCGTGTCTAAACATAGGGTGAAACTTTGACAAAGAAATAGAGGTGTTCTGTAAGTCTGATGTTAAAAAGCGAAATATGAAAATAAYGCAGCACTTAGTGCTGTCATCTACTTGACAMGGTGGTGATGGTTCAAAGGTTTGACTTGATCTTGGAGGTCTTTTCCAACCTGAATGRTTCTATGAGTCTACACAAATGGACAATGGGAACTGAAATGCTAATCTCACTAACATGTACCTGAATACAGTGGTCTCAGGCTGGTGTTTCAATCTTTATGGCAACAAACCCAGGTTCAAATGGCTTTTATTAGTGCAGATTTCAAGATCTGAACTTATTTGAGGATTTCCCACTTGTGTTCGCTAAAGGTTTGAAAACAAAACAAATGAAGTATTTCTGTCATCATTTGGTTCCCTGGCATATGGAGATGCAGTGCATGATTGTATTAATCCCGGGCTAATTCATTTACAAATCTATTATCCATATGTTATGAGTAGCTGCTTGTAGTTAATCACTGCACTTGTTTTCAGCAGCTTTTCAGGGCTTGCCTTGTAATGTTGGTTGCATGTAAGAAATCTGACGTGTCTGGACAGTATCTAAGTACATTTAGTCTTCCACAACGCTTGAATAAAGCCCTTAAGTTATTAATTAGAAAAGAACAGAAGTTCTGGGCTTGTTTTTCAGTCTGTGAATGTGTGGTATGTGTTACTACTGAATATGAGGTTCTTGCCAGTCTCTTGACCTCTGGAAGGATTGAGTTACCCTCCATTTCTTAATGTCCCGATTTTTCCATTGCTTCTTGCAACCAACTTCATTTCTGCCTAACAAAATGATTTTTTTTGGCATTGCAGCAAGCTGGCACTGCATTTTCTTTACAGCTGTGAGGCACCATTACAAGAGCTGCGCTCTTGGCTATATAGGATGACATTGCTTAAATTAATGCAACCAAACAATATTCTAGCAAAACTTGCAGAATCATAAATTCCACTGCTTTGCTCTTTGCTCTGCCTGTCCCTGAAGTGGGGATGGTCGAGACCTTTCAGACAGGCATCTTCTTGTTCTTATTGAGTCTCCTATCAAGACCTGTGGCAGTTTCTATCACATCGTGTTGGTTTTTTCAACCCCTCGCTGCTTCTCTGAAAGTTTTAGTTAATAATTGGAAATAAAGCTGATGAAGCTTTTGCCTTCCAGTTCTGCTGCCAGATCACAGGAGCAGCTCTGCAGTTGATGCCTTGGTATTTTTTTACTCTTGAGTAGATGTCATTAACAAGTAGATGTGTTTAAACTCACATCTTCTCCTGCCAGCTCGCTTGTGCCTCCTTGCTGGGCATGTGCCACCCACAGCAGATGACTTAAGGCTGGTATATCGTGTTCCTCTGTGCTGGGATGTCATGCATTCCGATAGGAGCTGCTTCCAAGGCTCCTCGGTTGTTCGCCCGCGCTGCTTGCTGGGTGTAAGGACTGGAGAATGCCGATCTGGGATGRGCAGTGCAGGGTGGGATCGAGCTGCCCCCGGCTCTCCCCAGTGGAAAACTGGATTAAGTTTCCCTTGCACTGTAACATCTAAATTCCCAGCAGCCAGAGGACAAGACTTTTGTTCTAAATAACTTCCTTTCTTCCTTTTCTCGAGGGGCGATGAAGCTAAAGATTAAACAGCACTGAAAGGCAGCTGCTTCTCTTCTCCTTTGGCAGAAAACAAGTTGCCGCGTCTCTGCATATGAAAGTTACTGCCAAGAACTCTTCCTCCCGTCTTCTAGAAGAGAGAAATTAAGGTCGTTTCCTAAGCACCCGAGTTGTCGCTGCCTGCTTTCTGCAAAACATCGTTTGATGTGCTGCATCAAACCCGTTTCAGAGCGTGCAGCCTCGCTGGCCTAGATCTGGGGGGGAAAAAAAGAGGAAGGAAAAAGGGGAAACGAAAAGGGAAGGGAAAAGGAAAAACTGGGCGCACCCGCGCGCGGTGCTGTGCCTCGTCCCTCGCTGCCGCCCGCCGGTGGAACCGGCAGATGAACTCCGGCCCGTGAGTGGGGCGGACCGTCCGCCTGCCCCGGTCCCGCGTGTCCCTTCCCGCCTGTCCCTTCCCGCGTGTCCCCTCCCTGTCCCCGCGCCGCCACGTGCGGGGGAGGGGGCGTGGCTCTGGGCGGGGCCCGCTCCGGTTCCACCCCCGGGCTGCGCTTGCGCGGCGGCGCGGCGGGCGCGGGGCAGAGCGGCGGTGCCGATGCCGCGGGGCAGGGCGGCCGCCGCGGCGGGGAGCAATGATCCCCTACTTCTCCGACAACGCCGTCATCTCCCAGGGCGCCATCGCCCAGCTGTGAGTACCGGTACACACCGCTGAGCCTCCCCGAGAGTCCGTTTCCCGGTGCCGCTTCGCCTGCCCCGGCTCCCAGCGGCTCCCCCTGCCCGGGCGTGCGCTGCGCTCTCCTCGCTGCCCCCTCTCTCCCCTCTCTCCTCACCCTCCCCGTTCCCCGTAGTTCGCTCCGCCGCCGGTTGCCTCCGGGCAAACTTTCCCCCGGCCGGCACCGCAGTGTGGAAGTGCTGATAAGCGCCGGCAGCGCCCGGCGGCTGCTGCTCCCTCAGCGCTCACTTCCCTGATTTTTTTTTTTTTTTTCACTACAAGTACTTCGAGTCCCATCCAAGCGTTTCTCTCAGTGTTACACGGGGGCTGCTCGGGCAGCTCAGGGCTGCGCTTTTCCGGCCGGAGCCGCCGATTCCCTGTGGGGTGCCGGTGCGGGGCCCCTGCGAACCCCCAGCCCGGCTGGTCTCTGATAGCGGGGTGCAGATCCTTTGCCCGCATACTTCGGCCGTCTTTTGGGCTCAAAGCAGAGATTAGCTCCTTTATCTGATCTCTTGGCTTATCGCAAAGCAGCAGAGAGGGGCTGCGGKGCTGGGGTGTCCCAGGTCGGTGCCACAGGATCAGGTCTGAGATCTTACGCTCAGCACCTGCGGGTCACAAGGCAGAGACATGAGCTGCTGCCAGTTGTTAGGTACTGTCAATCTTGGGAAGCTCTAAAGTGCAGTGTCTCCGTGTCCCAAACTAAGCCGCGTGGAAAATCAGTCTCTCCAGCTGCACACCCCTCTTTGATAYGCAGATACGAATAATCATTTAATTTATAAACAATTAACAGCAACTGCCTGAGTGGGGTTTGGCTGGMAGGATTAAGGAGGGAAGTGGCAGCTATGGGGTGGTAGATAAGGCGTTCAGAGAGATAGTCGCTGTGGTCTAGCCATGCTTGATACTTCTTTAAAGAAGCCCACAGACTGTTTTATCTCTTGAAAATATCATGAAAGGCTTCCAGATAGTGGGATAAAGTGCTGGGTCCCACCTGGAACTGTATTCTTGTCGCAAGAAGCTACTGCTAGAACTGCAGCTGCYTTGCGCTTAAGAGGTCTTTAGTAGATATCTCTACTTATGCTTCATATGGAAATGAGTCCCCAGACTCTGTGCCTTCTTTTGTAAGTGCTAGCAATCACTGCTGCAGTTGGTAATCAGTTTAGTTAAGTCTCTCTGAGCCTTTCATGCTCAACCCAAAATGTTTGTAGTTAGTAATTTTTTTCCTCTCGCAGTGTTGCCTGTAAACATCAAGGCTTTCCCTGCGGTTGCTGATAATGTAGGTTTARCAGACATGTACCTAAACAATTCTTCCAAAGCAGTAATGCAAACTGGATATGCCCTGGGCTTTGGAAAGTTGCAGTAATTCTGGAATTGTGGTGAAAACCCCAACATACTCTAGGCTGAAACATTTCCTTAGAGCTTCGGATGATTTACCGAGCTAGAGCAGGTAGCCAGGTAACAATTTAAGTGCTTTTAAGGTGTTTGTTTTATGCACTGCTCAAACACTTCACCCACAGCTGGAGACTGTATGGAAAGGGATCAAAAGAAAGAGGAAATGCTGCTCGTCTGTGCTCCCTCTGTCACATGGATCCATGCAGTGAAGTGCCTCGTGGTAGTTTAAATGGCCACTCGGTTGGAAGGACCACCCTTTCCTTTTCTGGGGAGAGAGATAACAGAGTTATCAGAATGGAGCTTACGCTGTCCTTTGCCTCCTGTAAGGGAAGATTAATAAGCATGAGAATGACAGAGCTTTTGGCCCACGCAGAAGTGTTCTCACAGGGCTGAGTGCTGGATTAATCTTTTGCTAGTGTTCTCGATCAGGATGGTGCTGCGGCTCTCAGGCTGGCATAATAAAGGCCAATTTTTAAAGTTTGTGCTCCTAATTACAAGTTCACAAAGACTGATTAATATTGGATGTCCTTATTTTAKCATGGGCAAAACCTAAAAATCCAGATTTAGTTGTTTGCTATGCTAAAAATGTGTTCTCTGTGGAGTGGGAAGGGCAGTAGTGACACAAACATTATCAGAAACTTCTGTTTCAGTGTATTCTTTAGTAGATGTATTTGGCTGATCAGCTCTGACTTTCAGAGATCAGCAGAAATTACTTTTGTGTTGACGCTTTTAGTCAGTAATGTAGTCAGCTGGTCTGGGTCTAATTCATTTCAGGTTCACAAGGATTCAAATAATGTCCGGAGACTTGTGTTTATCAAAATGCTCAGAATTTATAGTTGTAACTTGTTCCAGAAAGTCTTGCTACTCTCACTGAACCTAKGGGGAATTCTGCTGATTTACTAGTTTATTTGTGTGTAGGATTCAAAATTTACTTTGGTCTACTAAAACTCTAAGGCAGCTGATGGAAAAGATAGAAAGAATAGAGCAAAGCTCCAGATAGTCTGCAAATATCAAAGAATTTTTAACAAGAAACCTGGAGCAGTCGCCATGGATCAGTTCTTCCTTCCTGCAGTCGCTTCCTCTGCCTCTGGCCAAGTTTTAGTTATTTAATTCATTGGTCATGTCCCTGAAGTGGCATTTCCATGTTCCTCTGATAATGCCAGATTCCTCTGTCACCCAGTTTTCCTCTTTATCTCAGTGACAAAGCAGGATGACCCAGCGATCAGGGTGCTCATTTGGGGTTTGARAAAACCCAGCTCTTGCTTTCCCTGTGTCACATACTTCCTGGGCGAGTCTCACTGGGCCATGTTCAGCCAGGTAGCAGGGCCAGAAAATGCCCAGCCTTTGTTCTGAACCTGAGGACTGATCACCTCACTTCAGTGTCTTTGTGCCCCTGGCTTTCTGGGGCACTTTTTGTTGTGTTTAAATACTTTTGACTCTGCCTTGGCTTCCTTTCTGCAGTGGAGCCCTCCCTGGGCACACRTTGAGCACATGTTGAAGCACCCCTGTCCTGTTTACTCCTTCATCCTCCAGCACTCAGGAGCCAGATGGATCGAAAGCACAGATACACTCTCTGCTTTCCATGGTTCTCRTGCTTGCCTCATACCAGTCTGTTTTCTATTGTAAGATGTTAACTCATAGTTTTATATGTATTTCAAACTTTGAGGGGGGCAAAAAATAAGGAGCTATAATAGACATTTTCTTCACATCTTTGTGAGTTTGTGGTGGAGCTCTTAGGGAGAAAAAAATAAAGCCAAGAAGTTAGACTGAATTATTTCCAGWGATAGGTAGACACAAAATGTCCTTTCAGACCTGACTTAGCAGCCTGTTACTCTCTCCTGTAGTCAGTTTTCTTCTAAGTGACAACCCTTGTTCAGAGTGTGAAGAAACAACACTTTGCAGTGTAAGAGAAAGTTGTGAGGTTGTGCRGGTAATTRCAAACTGTACAGTAAATTACAACACTAAATTACAGTAAATTAGGCTCATTGTATTGCCRCCTCTGTGCTGTAACCTGCTTTGGCCCTTGTCCTCCCCCACCCCTTTCATTTTCCTCTGTCATGCGGCTGTGGCTCTATGGTAGGARATTTCATGACCACCTAATCTTGAATCGTGCCAAGTGCCRAGTCAGGAACTTAKMTAAGTGTGTGGCTGCTGTTGCTATTCTTTGGAGGGCTGCTTATTTATTTATTTCTTGTTTGGGAAGCCTTACAATCTTTTTATCTCCTTACAATGTTATTGCTGCCAAAACCCTTGACCGTTCAGCRATTAGACTGCAATCCTCCAAGCAGCATGTTATTGGAAATCTTTAATTGCCTCTATGCCATTGTAAAGCACTGTAGCTTTGTGAGTATTTTACCATTGTRCTGAGAGTCAATGATATTTAAGGGCTGAGGAAGAGACACTTGGAAACTGCTGCAGAAAGACTGGAAGATCAGCAGAGTGATTCCAGTTACCACTGTCAGTTCTAGCTAAAGTTGCCTTATGAGCTGAGGGTCGCTCTGGTTGGAGGTGCTTGAAATACAGAAAGCAGTTGGTTAGCACTTCATCTCTTGTAGAGGCTGCTAGGATCAGGGCACACTCCAGCAGTTGTTTTCTCCATTTAGGTGTACATTGTGTGCTCAGGGTTTGTATGGTTGCAGAAGATGGCCTCRTACTCCATCAGGGGTGTGATGGGAATGTACAGCCAGGGGAACCTGACCCCTTACCCTTCCTGCCCACCCCTCCACGCAGCTGAGCTCACCCTGCACRGTGGATGGGCTTCCTGTTGACAGAGTAGAGTCGTCGGGGATTTTTCATCTTTTTGATTTCTTTGCTGGTTGTGATGAAACAAAAGCGATGGTTAAGAGGCCTCTTACTACCCACTGATTACTAAAAACTATTCAAATAGGTTGTGGTATTTGGGTAAAAGAAGTAAGGTCTGTGCAGAGTTGATCATTAACTAAGCCAGGGCTGTATTGTTCATAAGTACTTTTCCTGTTTGGCTTTTCCTTTTATWCCCCTGGAAGCTGTGGGGTATTTGTCTCACCGATCCTTCCTGGTAAGGGCTGGAAAAGAGACAGAGATGGTTATCGGACATCAAATCAAARCCTGAGCCACAAACTAGTGTTTCAAGGACAAACCCCCCACGCCACCAACCYTTTTAAGCAATGTGTTTTGGTTAGGAAGCCCACACTGCTGGGCTGCCAAATTAATGTTTTAAAAGGCTTTAAATGGTAGAGTTGACTCCGAGACTGTGTTGTCTTGAAACATCTGCAGATGTTCCTGTCTCTGGAAATGCTTGGGATTTTTCTAAAGACCACAAAGCAGAAGGACCCCAGTGAGATTATCAGCAGAAATAGACCTTTTGGGGCCAGTTAATGGCTGGCTGGGATTTTTTTTGCAGGACTCTACGTCCATGACCCTTTATCACAGAGCCCCTGGTTAAAATGTTGCTTCATTGTTTTTTAAATAACTTCAGGCTAATTGTCTTGAAAGTTGCTTCTGACTAGTGTTTATGGGGTCAGAGAAAGTTTAAAATTCTGCATCCCATTCTGCAGTCGGCTCTGAAGAGCTGCTGTCTCCTCTGCATGGGTCTGACAAACAGCATTTAAATTATCAGCCCGTATGGGCCTRAAACTAGTTCAGCAAATATTTTTCTCTAGTGTAATGGATGTAATGTGTACAGAGCAAATCTGCAACTTGAGTTTCCAGCCATGGTGTTTCATAGCAGCTGGTTGAAGACTCACATTTTCACAAACACGTGGAGCAAAACTTATTCCTGTCCTTAATACTGAACACCTGTGCTTTTGCTGAAATATTCCAAAGCCATCCCTTTGCTCTCCACGTGCAACTGGGCCAGAGCCCTGAATTCAGCACCTTGGGAAGGAACTGGGGRCTGGCAATAGCTGTTCTGCAGCCACCTATTGCTGGGTTGTTTGGGGTTAACCAAGTGTTTTGTGACAGACAGAAGAATTCTGRTTCAAGGGCAACAGCTTGTGGACGAGGAAGGATGGGGAAAAGAGAAGCCTGTAAAAGTAAACTTAAGACAAGCCCCAGAGTTGATGAAGGCTGGGGGTGTTTCAGGAATCCAGCCTGGGAGATCTCCATATAGGGTTGGCATTTCTTGGCATTGACAGATTTATAAATTTGGGCACTTCTAGGGATGTGGAGGGCAYAGGCTCCTTGTACAGTGCATATTCCTGTTTATCCAGTATTTATCTGCCCCTCATCAACATTGTGTTCAGCYCTTTGGGGCTCTGGTTTACTTGCAGTAAGCCATTTAAGCAGAATGCTTTTCCTCAAAACACCTTTGTTACAAGTAGGCTAAATCCAGACTGCTGAACCAGAAATGATTTAGTCCTTTCTTTTAAACAAATGATCTTTGTCACTTATTAGCGAACTCCTTCATTTGTTCACACACTTCTCACAATGGCTTAATGAGCTCCATGCTGTCYCACCAGCCGGGGCTGGCTCCTGCCCGGGATCTCCTCGGGAACTCCACGGGTCGGGGTCYAGGTTGCACTGTTAAACTTCCAGCTTTTCTCTGGAAGAGCACAGATCTGTGACATCTGACTGTTGCATTGTRGTTTTAGTGGAGGCAGCGAGGTGGTCGGAGTAAGTTTATCCCTAGGTCCAGAACTGTCTGGAGGTGCCCAGGGTGGATTGGGCTGCCTGTTGWGCTGAGCTTGGAGTTGTCTGTACAGTGGTGTTATCAGTATAATGTGCTGAGTTTCTTCACTCCCTGTGATTTGTCTGCCAGCATGAAGAGAATAAATTTGTTTTTCCTTACAGTATCCCAGCAGGATGCTTTGGAGTGGGCTGTTACCTGTCTTGGCTCAGTGACCTCTTGCTGACAGGCACGGGCAGACCTGTTCTGGGTGTATTGCTGATGTTTTGTGACACTCCAGGTGGCAGGKGGGACTGGAGTAGGCTCATTTTGATTAGCAAATGATGAGTTTATCTTGGTCAGGTTATAAGGAAAGGGGGAATCTCATTTGCACAAAGGTGTAAAATGCTATGGTTAGTCGGACCTTTGTCCTCCTGTTAGTCTCCTGCTTGCATTCTGCAGCTCAATGCCGAATTAAAATGAACCCAAATTGTGGGAGGGGCTTCACTGGGATTTTTTTGTTTGTTTAGTTCGTTTTGTTTTTTTAAGGGCTCATTGCATAGTGGTGTGTGAAGAGCTTGTCACTGGCTTTGTTGTTGTTATTGTTAGGGTTRGTTTGTTGTTTTTCTTTTTCTCCTTTATTTGCTTTGTAAAAGAGATGGAGAAATCAAACAACAAATGCAAAGTGGAACAGCCGCATTCCTCTGTGGTGCAAAGACTGAAAGCCAGTTAGTCTAAATAAAAACAAACAGTATGTCAGCACCATTTCTAGCCCTCCTGTTGGTTTGCCACGACAAGAAAATTGCAAGAAAGCAGAAAAGGAATATCCATGTACCTCAAGAGCAAGTGGGGGTGACACAAACATCCACCTCAAAGGGGATGATGCTGTGTCCAGTGTGTGTGTGTGTGCTGGGGTGTGTGAGCCAACCCAGGAGCTGCATTTTGGAGAGCAGGGTCAGGACATCACCCAGATTCCCAGCACAGTCTCCAGCAAAACCTTGACACTGCTGTAATCTTCCTGACTTTTTTGTCCTTAGTACTTTCAAGTACATAATGAAATGTTCCATGAGAGGCTCTCTAGCTTGAAATTAAGCAAATAGCTATTCTGGAGCCTTTTAAAAGCTGTTTAAGAGCCTTTTCCCTAAAGTACACTGTGTTCTTGTTAGAGACTTCCCTGGGTCTGTGGTACRTAGCAGTGTTTAGTATTCTGATGGTCTTTCTACTTTAATGTGTGGTTTTTAAAGGGGTTTCTATGCTTTTAGGAATTACGAAGACTTGAGTTAACCACAGAAAATTGGCTGCCAAACTGCTTAAAGTGCTAATTCTGCTGAAATTTAGCACCTGCCTTTTGCAGGGATAAACACATCTGGAATCTACTCTTTGGAGTTCAAACTCCTGTAAAATAAAACTATTTAATGTGTTTCCAGTCTGAGTCTTAGTCAGCAGAACTTTGCAGGGTTTTYATGTTGAGTTAAAAACTCCTTTATATGCATTTTGAAGTAAAGCATTGACATCCCCTTTAACTGAAAGTCGCATGAAGGTGCTAAAAGAGTTGGTTAATTTGCAGCTGTGCCGAGAAATCACAAATGCAAAACTGCAGGGTGGTGCTTCAGAATGAAGCATGTTACTGTTTTTCCTTTAATTTACTTTTGTGAGCAGATACCATGAAGAGCGGATGGTTCACAGTGCTGCCTCCCTGCTTGTATTTAAAGTAGCCGTATAAAAACATTTCARTTCTTAGGAACATTTTGAAGAAGTTTTCTTGTCTCCTATTTAGAAATCTCCCAGTTCCTTTGCCTCTTRGGGTGCCCTTCGTTTCAGCTTTTATTTAAGTTGGGAGATGCTGTGCTGGTGTTAGACATCCCASAGTCTGTCAGCTTCTGTTTAAAGTAGTGTATGGTGAGTGATTAATGGAAATTATTTCAGGAATAAAGGACTCCTGGTAAGCTGATCCCTATTCAGAGCACCAAAAGRAAAAGCAGAGTCACAAGGGATGTTGTCTCCAGGAAGAACTTGTAACATCCGCGGGGGGAAGAGTTGGATTGGAAAGTGATGCTGAGCTTGCATTTTGAAATGGATCATAATTATATCTCATGGTCTGATTTGGAGAGCTTTTCCTGATGGCTCCGGAGGCTGATTGTCACTTACAGCAGCAGGATGTTGGCATGTTTTTTGTGGCTGCCATCAGGGTAGGTGTGCTGTGCTGGGTGTGCGTGCTCTGAGCTCCTGGGGACAAGCAGCCTTGTGTCTACAGGCCAAGTTCCCCCATTCCCTCAGTGCTGGGTCGGTTAACCCAAAGCGAAGCTGTGTTTCTTCTTTAGTTTGCAGCTTTTAATCGAATCTGAAGTTTGTATTGACCTTGCTTTATATGAAGSACTGTCCTTCTGAGTGTCGCCTTCGATTGAAGGCACAGAATCCATTAAGCTATTCCAACTATAAAATGTTTCTGATYCTTTGTCTTTGATGTTTCCTCACTTCTAGCTGATTGCAATTTCAAGTTATTAGTTGCAGCCACATTTAAGTTTGTATTCCCTTAACTGTAGCTTCCCTGTTCCCTAAAATAAAGTCGCTGGTGTATTTGCAAGGGGAAGCAGATCAATGGCCTGATTACAGGGTGTATCAGTGCAACAGGTAAAGCTCCCTGAGACTTGCAGTTTCAAATCAAAATCTATTGAAAGAAACCTGGCACGTGGCAGTTCTCTCTGAAGCAGCCCACAAACCATCTCACATCACTGGCTACTGCTGACTGTCCTTTTTTGCTAATCTAAAGGGACAGTTGTTCCTAAACCGATTTTACTGTTTCTGCTGGAAACTGTCATTCAGGGATCAAATACCATTGCATGGGGAGGCTGCAATAAGAATAAGAAAAAATTGGAAGTGCTGAGTGCTGCAGAAGCTAAAATACTGAACAAATAACTTCCTTCTATATTTTTATGAGTCAAATCCAACAGCCTCTTGATGATTTTTGATGCTTTTGGTAAACAAGCATCTGCTTCTTCTTAGCAAGAGGAAAAGGCTTATTATTCAGCATTGATTTCTTTGTGTAGAGACAGAGTGGTCCTTGTTTTGGTGCTCTATTTACAGGGGTCTGTTAATGTATTTACTGAGGGCAGCCAGCAAGGCTGTGRTCAGAGCCAGGCAGCTTCCCCAGCATCATTCCTCCATCCCTTGCCCTGGTTGGGGTTGCAGAGCCGAGTCCTGGCACAGTTCCACTTCTCAAGGCTTCAGGACCTCTGCTCCCTGKCTGACCACAGCCATGCTCACTGCTGGCCAAATCCACCTTGACCAGCAGAGGATGGAGCCACATCCTCCTTGACCAGTCACATCCTGGGCCTGTGCCTGGGGGAGATGTRGCTGCTGGGGCGGGAATGGGGGGCACAGGGTGCCCCGCCTTGAGTGGGTGCTGGGGACTTGTCAGCTCCTGGTCACACCCATCTTGGGGAGACAGCCAGCTCTGGCTGTGGTTCAGGCAAGTCAGTGATCTCCTTCCATCTGTAAAGTGCTGGACATACTTTGTCTAAATATAGGGGACCCTGGACTTGGCTGTGGCGGGGAGGACAGTATGTTGACCTCGGTGTGTCCCCTGTGACTTGTGTTACAGTCGTATTTAAAGCAGACGGGTCCTTCTTGTAGGACGCTGCCAGTCAGGCCAAACATGGTCAGGTTTGTGACAGTGACATGCAGGGAGATTGGCATAAAAAWTTATTATAAAATATCCTGTCTTAAACATGTTTAAATGTATTGGGAGAGACCTGGTTGTTAATCAACTGCTCCAGGGTCTGTCAGCTGTTATTTAAGGTTTRAAAGGAAACGTGCTGTGTATGAAGGCAATGCTTTCAAACTCTGGTGGCAAAGGAGATTACTGTGTGGTTTAAAGATAATCAGCACAGACTGTGTTAATTAGGAGAGAAAAAAGATCAGTACRTGTCAATCAGAGGGGTGTTCTACCTGAGGATAACTAATCAAGAAGCTGGTGGTTATTTTTATCTGGTCCTTGATGTGATAGATTTTCCTTAGGAAGTTTTCTCCTGTTGATGAAAGTATTTTTAAGAACGTATTTGTGAAAGCATTTCGTTGGTATCAGAGCAGTTGGCTCAGTTTGGACAGGCTGAGCTGGTAGGAGCATGGCACGTGGTGGTGAAACAGTGTTCTCCTGGGTATTGCTGTCCTGCTCTGTGAACCCAGTGGTATGCATTAAAAATGCCCAAGGATGTTTAAACAGTATATAGCACAAGAAGAATGTCATGTAAAGCTTTCATCTGGGAATGGCTTGACTTGGAGACCTAGAAGCCTTTGGGGACTATCATGTAAAACAAATTCCTTTCATGGTCTCGTTTCCGGTCTGGGTCTCTTGCTTCAAAAAGTGCAGAGAATCARATTTCTTCTGTAAACACCAAGTGCCCGGATTTCTTAATCAGCATCCTAATTGTGTTAACCACCCTTTTTCCAGTCCATGGACTGCCGTGCTTGGACTGCAGGAAGAAYGATTTTGTGCATGTCTTCAGTGTCGAATTCCAGAGACATCAGAGCTTTGTTTGCACAATTTGTTTTGCTGTTGCTTTTTGGAATCTTGTTCTGTCTCTCTGGGTGGATTCTCTGAAGCCACCTTGGAGGCTGAACAAGGGCCACCAACACGTGCCTTGCTGTGACTCCCCCAGTGTTGCATATCCAGGGAGACAGGCAGTAAAGCTTTTTGCTGTTCATGCTGTGTGGAAAATGGGTCTGTTTCAGTCTGTGATAACTTAAATCTGTCCCGCCTTGACTCCCTTCATTGCCGTAYTACAGCCTGCGCCCAGGTTAGTATTCTTTGAGATAAATCATTACCTGATGATCTGGCATCAGCAGGATGCTCCCCCCCCCAGTCTGTGCTGTTTCTTAGTGGTGACAGCAGGCACAACTCAACTCGGCACATCTCCCTCACCCCAAGCTCAGCACCAGGACATTCCCTGCCTGCCGAGCACTGGCAGGAAGCGATGGGGACAGGCTCTGCAGCGAGGTGACACAGGGAGGGCTGTGTCAGAGTTACTGTAGGAACACGCGCTCAGCAGCAGCSCAGTGAAACCCAATCTGGAGCTGCCGACAGCAGGCTGGGCACAGGGCTGGCAGCTGGTGCCCGTGCCAGGGCTCTGCCTGCATTGCCTGTGCTCTGGGATTTTGTGTTGATTTGTTCATCCCTAGGCCAGGAGTGTGAGAGTGGAACAGGAAACCCACACGGACTTTCACTTCCACAGATAGACTATAAAATAACTATATAACAACTATAAAATGTTGTCCAGTTTAAAACAAAAAACAGTTTGCTTTCCTTTGTCTGTAATAAATCCCAACCCTGCCTGTGAAGGAATAGATTGGATACAAACCCAAAGCTCAGCTCTKCGCAGTGAGGCTCGGGGCATCGAGAGGCAGAGGAATGCTGCAGGTGGTTGGGGTTGTGTCAGCACAGTGCAGCCCCGTCGCAGCTGCGTGGGCTGAAAACTTGGGCTGCAAACAGCAGCTGTTGTTGCTCCCTTTGCCGGCAGCAAGGCAGGGATCAGTTTCTGGCAGGGACGAGTTTCTCAGCCCAGAGCTGTTGTCTTCCATGCAGCCTCCATAGGATGCCACTGCTCTCTCCAGCGTACCCAGGCTGCCCAAGCTCTGACTGAAGTTCGCAGAGTTATTTCTGGAGCTCAGTTCTCTGGTGRCAAAGGAGCTCTAATGGCATGCCATGGTTGGTTCCAGCTGTGGGTGTGACATGTAGACTGGTAACTCATTCAGGTGGTGAGTGGGGTATCAAAGCTCCCCACAGCCTGCTCGGGTGACCTGAGGCTGGTTTCATCCCATCCCTGAAAATGTGTCTGACTGTGTTGTTTCGTGCACCTGAAGCAATTGTTCTTCATTTGCACACACAGCYGTGGTTCTCAGGGTTCCCTTTGAATTCAGGTACCCTCTCTGAATTCAGCAGAAAGTCACTCTTTGCTTGGAGCAAGGAATTAGTCCTTTGGAATTCAGATTGTCATCCATCCATCTTCACCTTTTGTCTGTCTTCTGGCAAACTCTTGAGTTTTTCCTGTTGTCTTAGTTTGGCTTCAGAAGTTGTCCATATTGGAGCCCAAAGCAAGGGAAAAGGTGACATGGTGCTGGTGAGAAGGGATCAGTTGGTAAGTTCATATGGATGAGTAACAGTTGGCATTGCAGCTCTTTCTGTAATGATGCCTGTCTGTGTCATGGAAGCTGAGTTCTCTCTCTAGGGAGCCCCACCTTKGACCAAAGGAAGTGCCTGCAGACAGTTCCTTTTTAAAAAAAAATAGAAAGGCACAAATGCAGATGTTGCTAAAAATGCAGTTTGCGTCAAACCTCTGAACCCAAGTGGGTTCCCACGCTTGGTTTGTTTTTCTCCTTGGCTGTTTCTTAAGTTGCAGAAGTGCTGAGTGGTGAGAGRTGGCCTTTGGTGGAGAACCACTTCCCTTTTCTCTCCCTGCCCTTGGCAGTGTCACCTCTGCTGACCGTGTAGCTGACCCCTTTTCCGTAAGTTGTGGCCCCTGTTTTGCTCGGCACTGAGTTTGTTTCTGTTTTGGGTGTCAGAGAAGCCTGGACTTGTCTGTGTGTGCTGCCAGCTGACCCTGCTAACACAGATTTAAGTGCAGGGCAATCCCRAGTTATCCTGGCCTTTTCATTTTCCCTGTTGCCGCGGTAGTGTTTTGGTGGGTGTTCTTTATGAGTACCTGGTACTGTCCTTTACACAGCCCTGAGATTTGGCCTATGTGTGAAGAGACTCGAGAACCTTCATCGCTTGCTTAGGAGCAAAAGCTTGAACTGGAAGCCAAGCAGTGCTTCCCTCTATTTAATTCATTAATACTGTTGGCATTTATTAAACAAGGGAAAGTAAACAAGGGAAGTAGGGATGTTGTTTTTTGAAAAACAAACTACAGTGAAGGTGAAAGAGATACTTCCCTGGGGAGGGATGCTGGAGGAATGCAATGCTTTTATCTTGTGGTTTGATGAAGAAGTGCCCTGGGCTGCCAGGCTGCACATAATCCAGCTGTGCACCCAGTGTGGGACTGATGCYTTATTAACCAGGACTTTTGTGGGCAGGTGAAGAGGGTGGGAGGCTGGCAGTGAGAGCTGCTCCTGGAGCAGGTGTGATGCCAGGCCCCGGGCCTGCCTGCAGAGAAAGGGAAACAGCCAATTTGGGAAGGGGAGCAGGAAGAGGGAGGGAAGTGGCTTGAGGTGCTGAAAAACCCAGCAGGCTGCTGTGYCTGCCCTCCTGTAACTGCTTCCACACCAGGCCCAGTGAGCTGCAGGGGATTGCTGCTCTTGCAGGGGGAGTCCTGACTGCTCCAGAGCTCGCTCACATGTCCCCAGCTGCTCTCTCTCCCTCCTTCCACACCTCGGGAATGAGCTAAGTATTGACGCCTGCTGTGCCAMTCCTGCCAGCCTTGGAATTTTGGTTTTCCCCTTGCGTTTGTGTTTTGCAGCCATTGGATTAAGGGAGGGTGACAGAGCTGAGCTGGCAGCTGAGGTGTGCAAGGCAGCATTGGCTGCTCATGTTAAAACAAAATCTGGGGGACTCTTGTTGGAGCAAACCTGACTTAAGAACAACAGAAAGGAGCTGGGCATGTGATTTTTTTTTTTTTTTTTTTTTTTTTTTTTTTTTTTTTTTCTTGCTGATGGCTGCCTCCTGTACTGCACTCTTCCCTGCCCTGTTTAACTGCTGGCTCTTTAGATGCCTTTCCCTGTACATGTGAGCAGCATTTGGTAAAGCAGGATCCCAGCTGATATCCCCAGTGCTTTAGACCCATGTCTACWTTGACACTTCTATTTTCAGAGCTTGGGCTGCTGATGCTTCCAGTTTGTCAGCACCAAGCTCCACTTGTGTCATTCCTTTCTGTCACACTTGCCTGCCTGTTTGATCACTGTTTCTGCTTTTCTTTTCTTTGCCTTTGGTCTGACCAGCTGCTGGAGGGGAAGGGTTGGAAACTGGAAGCCCTTCCTGGTGGTGCACAGTTCTGCAGGGCAGCTTCCTGCATTTGCAGAACTTTGCTGGTAGTGGTTGTGTTCCAAGGGGTGCTCTTTAAGAAAAACTCTTTTGCTCAGGAGTTGGAAGTCTCTGTGGTAACTGCACGGCTCTYTTGTCGTGGGGAGCTACTTAATGTAGCCTCTCAGCTCTGTTAGGATGCTGCTTCTGAGCATTTTTTTGCAGGGCTGTGGTTAATAAATACCTGCAGCTAAAAGGAATTATATTTCTGAAAATTACACTGGTAGTGGACTTTCATTGAATTGTGAAGTCTTCTGAAATCTTCATTTCCCCTATCATCACTTTTCAATCTCCCATTTGTTTTAAAGGTAAGGCTGAACAGAGTGGGAGGATGTGACCTCCCTGGAGTGCCTGTGTGCCTTGGGCATGACTGTGAGGAGGTGACAGCACGGGGAGGTTTTGCCCCGTGCCACACTGACCTTTTCCTGTGCGCTGTGTGGGAGGATGTGGATGGAAGGACTTCTCCTGCCGAGCCTGTCAGGGAATGGTGCCAGATCTCTCTGGTTGTGCTACTTGGCAAGTGCCCGACCAAGGGCTGGGCTGGACGGGACCGAGCCTGCTGTAAAGGAGCTGCTCTGATGAGTAAGGAGAGCTGACTTCTGGAAAGTCATCCTCAGGCTCACAATAATTAAGTGTTTATTAGGATAAGACATTGCCAGGAGCTGTTCAGGTGCTTCCTTGCTGTATTCCTAAAAAGGTATTCTCTCCTTTCATTGAGAAGCAGTTTCAAAAGAAAACTGCAAGGTTTCTTTCTGAGCATTTAACACCAAGGACTGAGAATTTCTCATTGAAGCTGATGGATGGTGCAGATTCACCTGTCTCCTGGCTGGGAGGTGCAAGGCAGGGGGTCATGACAATGCACCGAGTGATTAATATTGTCACACCTCTGGCACAGTCCCTAAGCCAGTAACACTTCCTCTTTTATGTCCTCAAACCAGTGTATTTGGTGTTTGTGCCTGCAGTTTATGAACAGAGCTGTGCAGTGTAACAGTTGGGAAGGCATTTATTATTTGTTTGCCATCTGTAAGTTCTACGTGGATTTCATTTTGTAGCATAATGAGAGTTTAGTTTGAACTGTGCAGTGATTTCCTCATGCATGAGGAGCTCAGCCCTGGGCAGCAAGTCAGGGAGCACAGGAATCATTTCTGTTTCCTGATGTTACTGCTGGTTAGAAATAGAGCCTTCTGAGGGCAATGTCTGTGCTTTCTGTGAAAAAAAGGCTTTAAATAGTTCTGATGTGACTTGTACAATTTCTTACAAAATCTTTTCTGCCTGCGAGAAAAATTGGTACAAGTAGCGATTTCCGTAGGAGTTGCTTAAGTCTTGTGCTTGCCTTGGTTCTCTTCCCAGTGAGCTGGGAATTACAAATAGCACATCACTGGTGGCCTTGAGGTTGCTGCTTCCCTGCAGAGGAGAACATGGAACAGAAGGGTTTTTTTCCCCCCAGCTGTAGTGCTGAGGATTGTGAACTCTTTCATAGGTATGTCCCGAGAAAGTCTTCTCCTGAAAAAACCTKCTGTGCAGTACAGAGAGCCTGGGGTGCTGATAAAACACAGCTCAGCTTTGTTACCTGTGCCAAGTTGGCTCCTTGTCTTCTGCTGTCCTGGGCTCAACTTCTCCCCTAACCAAGCTGAGTGTCTTTTAACACCAGTCTGTTCCAGGAGATTGTTTCAAAGAGCACTGAAGCTCCCATGGGCTCTGGCAAGCCAGATTTTGTGAAGTGTTTCAAAGCCCACATTACACTTGGGAGCCATCAAGCTGCCAGCAGGGTGAAATCAGTAGTGGATGGCAACACTTGTTTTGAGCCCTAATTGCCCTTTTTGTGCACCTTTTCTACCTTTTGTGTTTCTGAAGTGTCTCAGACTGGGGCCTGGTGTTCCTGTCCCACCCAGGAATCCTTTCTCCTTATATATCAGGACAATATCCAAAGGTGAATTTGCCCTAAAATATGATGCTTTAGGTAAAGATCGTGGCAGGGACTGTCCAAACAGGATGGACCCAAATGGGGCAGCCATTTGTGTGTGGCACAGGGGGTGTTAGGCCAGTGATTGCTTTTTTTGCCCCTGTAATGCAGCRYRGAGKCAGCATCTGCTGAATTTAATATTASAGCTACTTGGATTTTCCTATAAATTTRTCACCTTTCCTTCCAATATTTTCTTTGTTGCTTGAATCTCAGAGCAAGGGTGTTGTGTGTGTGTATTACAGGTTTCTTTTCTGGATGCTGATGCATCTGGGCWTAGAATTCAGGGCAGGCAATGCCAGGAGTGCCAATAGTGTGCCTTGGCTGCCCAGTGAGCGTCCCCACAGCTGGAATTGGCACAAGGCTCTTGTCTCCACKGATCTTCTGTTCTCCCAGCAGTGCTGATGGCCATCTCCTGCCCTTCGGGAGGTGCTGCCCTCAGTGCCTGACCTCCTTGTTCCACAAGAATGATCTGCTTTGCCACATTCTTCAGCTGTTCCAGCCCTTTGTATGGGAAATTACTTTCCCTTTCCTTCGTCCTACCAAGTTACACTTAGAGCCCGTGGTTAATGGCCCAAAACAAGGCTCCCCTGGCCTTAGGAGAGAAGGTGGCCTCCTGGAAGGATGCACCTGGTGGAAATCTCTTTAGTTCTGCTGCTTTTTCCTTTCCAGGCTGGTGGCTGAGAGTTGATGATAAGAGAAAGCGGTGGAATTGAGATTTTTAACCTCCTGGCCCTCTTAGCTACGTGCTGTATTATCCACTAAAAATAGTTGCTAATTCCATCTTCTGGGGGAACCTCAGGCACAGGCTAAAGGASTGCTAATATTAGTTGTGGGTTTTGCTGATAAAATTAACTGTATGAAAGCTGTCTGTGAGTGCTGAATTCTTTCTCCTCCTCTGCAGCCTAACATCTTTTAACAGTTTTCTTCTGTGGTGAAATTATAATGGAAGGAGGAGAATTTATTTTTATCGTTAATAATACTACTGTTATTTTTTTAAGTACCTTTAAGTGCCTTGGTGTTTTTCTAGTTCAAACTGTAAGAATTTATGTAGCTTGAGAGCTTTCAGAGGATTTATTTGTCAACAAAAGCTAGAAAGGCTCAGTGAAACTTGTTAATGTGAGAATGGTCTGAGGAAACATGGTCAGTGTGCCCAATTCATTATTTTTTGGTTTTAACTTTAGTATAGAGAGAACTCTATATAGAGAACTCTCATACATTTTAATTTGAGATGAGTGATTTTCTCCTTTTCAAAATTCTGGTTTTGAAACATCCCAGAGCATGTTTGACATCTGGTTCAATTTTAGAAGAAAAGTCCTGGGAGAAACTTTGTCACTCAGGAGTGCTGAGGGTATGACAGACAGCATGGTCTAAACATTGGGATGTGCTGCAGCCTTGAGAAAAGTCTTTCTGACTCTCTGCATCTGCTTTGCTGAAGCTTGGAAAACTTAATTTTTTACATCCCTGGCAGCAAAATGGAGAGGTGCCCAGAAATGTGCTCAAGCTTAGGGGCAAATCCAACTGTAACACAAGCTTTTGTAATTCTTGTGCTTCTAAAAATGTAGTCGGAAAAGCCTTTGCTAAAGCAGTCAACCCTAAATAATGAAAATATATGGCAGGGCTTTTTACTCTATTAATTTCCCAGTCCTCATCCCTTAGAGGAAGGGAATAACTAACTAAGTTTGATACTTATTTAAGCAGAGAAAGGAATCAGTTCCTAGGCTCTTGCTCAGTTGAAGGATAAGCCAACATCTTTTTCAAAGCATGGAGCTGCTGGGATKCACGATGCCAGGGACTCTCCCATCCTGTCTTATCATATTCATCAACAGAATGGTTGACTGGAGAATTGTTTCTGGCTTTCTTCAAAGCCTGTAGGACTGTCTTATCAATTCTGAGAAAAGCAGGAACCCTYGAGTATGCAACAGGAGGGCTGAATTGCAGAATCTGGACTGTGTCTTGCTTTTTGCATGAACCACAGCATCTCCAAGAAAACRACTGGAAGATGTCCTTAAAATACCAGCTGCTCCTCAGTACTTGAGAATTCTTTATTGCYCCTTTTTACAAACTTCATTCCTCATGTGCCTTCAGAAAGGGCAAAATCAGGGCATAATGTGATGTCTGATTTCAACACAATTACAGTTTTTGCTTGTAATTTATAAGTCTTCAAGAGTTAATTATCTTGCAACTCAGAGAGCAGTTTTATGATTTCTTAATCTGTTGTGTACACTAATTTTCTTTTGGCTAACTGCTGAAGGRAGACATTTGTTTCTGCAGGGCATCRGCTGTGTCTGAACCACAAAGCTCAGGGTTAACGGAGTCCGTAATTACCCAGATGCGTGGGCTTGTTCTATTCATCACCATTTAGAAATGTGGATCTGTCATCTTGACTTTCAAATCAAAAATGGAGCCATAGGTTAATCCCCTCGGCCTGCTCAGATTGCACCTCTGCAAGCAGAGTGGCACCAGCATGTGTTCTGCTTTTCAGTGTTTYTCTGTTTGTGTTGTTCTCAGTTATGCTTTGAATGTTTCCAGTATTTATATGGAGGGGAAAGTCTTTACCGACAAAACAATTTGGTTTAAATCAATTCCTTGCAAAGGAACAGAGCATGCATTCAGTGCCTCGAACCTCTGTTGATTATTGCTTTTTTCCCTTTTAAAGACAAGACAGTTTTCCTCACTCCCTGTTTCTCTCTCCTTACAGCATCAGCGAAAGCTTCCTCACTGTGAAAGGTGCAGCTCTCTTCCTGCCACGAGGAAATGGGTCATCCACTCCCAGAATCAGTCACAGGCGCAACAAACACGCAGGTAAAGCTTGGTATCGATGGCTGGGGCTTGTCTGCTCCCTCTTGTTTCAGAGTCCACCTTTCTTGAGCTCATTCTCAGCTGATGACACACGTTTTCTGGCCCAAGTGTGTCTTAGAGCCTGACGTGTAGGTCAGGAAGGAAGGAAAGGTTTCAGAGCGCTCCTGTTCAAATAGAATCATCGAACAAATGAGTGACATCAGGGCAGCAATCGTGGCATGGTGGACACCTGAGAATAACTGCCCTCTAAAATACCATCCTGTAATTTTAGTATGAGAGGGAGGGAGGGGAGGATTGCCTTCCAAAATCTTCCTGCACTGCACTGGCAAGCCTGAGGTTGTGATAYGGGGTGAATAATAGTTGTTCCTAATCTGAAAGTAACCGGTTGTGATGGAGGAAAGGGAGGAGGCTTACCAGATWTACCTCTATGTGGGGCTGAGGAAACCTCTGAGCAAAGCCAGTGTGACTTCTCAGAGGTGTAAGCAGAGTGAGTAATACAAAGTCGGTTATAATTCCRCCTCCTTTATCTGCTGCAAATTTGATTTGTGTTTTTGCTTTGACTCTCTTTGAAAAGTGACTCTGAATACTGTAACTCAAACATTTCAGGGTAGGGTATTTTTCATTGGCTATTTGGTGCTTAATCACGAATGGTGTTTTACAGGCATCAGATAGTGTGGGGATTTTCCCTTCCATAAAGGAATTGGCAGGAAACAAAAATAAATGGAGGCCTTCAGACTTTTGCAAATGGAACAGAGATAGAAACAGAGACAGGAGTCAACATGCTTTGCCAGAAAATAACCAGGAAAAACGTGATTTGGTTTGGTTCCAGGTGTAGATCACTTTGTACTTTGACACTGTCAGACAGTCATCCATCTCTGCATGTGTCAGAGTTACGTATGTGATGACTGGCCACCTCAAAATCTGTTTGCAAACATATTTATAGAAAAAGTTTCAGTCAGAAGGCATTTAATTATATACTTGCACTCAAACATAGCACAAGCGGTACCCAAATTGCTTTGGTGAGATGCATTAATTACCAGTTGTCAAAAGAAAATGTTCTGAAACTTAACTTAAAGTTGGCCTTTCTGGTCGAGAATTAAGTGAAATGTCCTTTAGCATGAAAGTAGAGTCAGCAGCCTTTTAAAATGTTCTCTTGGTTGGTTTTTAATCTCTCCAAAGTCCACTGCTGAAGCCCAGGACTGCCCCTGGCACTGCTGCTTTGGCTTTGCCTTGCCAAACAGACCCACAGGGTGGCTTTGCTGGTGAACCTCTGCAGGGCAACACAAGCAGCTGTTGAGTCTCTCCTTGCCTCATCTACTCACTGCAGCTGATTTGCATSAGGTCTGGAGACCTTGGTGGAAAATAGTTGCTTGTCTAATCAGCCCATAGCTCTTGGAAGCCAGATTGCCAAGGAAGCAAATCCGGTGTGTTGTAATTGCTTACAGGGAGATGTTTGGTATTGCCGAGGCKGCCTTGCCTAAGGGGTGGGATTTTTCTTAGAAGACTTATTTTATTCCTGTCTCTTCAGCTTACGGGGTGAGATTTAATGAGGCATCAGTACTTGTCCTTTTCTCAGTCTCCCTGCCTGTCAAGTGACGGGAATGCTCTATAGTGTTTTTCTGTGGTGCTTGGAGGTTTCACTGAAGAGARTCCCTTTGTCTGAGTGTGCACCAGATTTCTGCGAATTTTTCTAGTATCATCAGACCAAGACATCAAGAGATTAGTGTGTCACCTTTCTGAGCAAAACGTCTGTGCCACCAGAATTAAATCAGTGATGTGGAGAGCATGGTTGGCACAGTGTGTGCAGCTGCCTCCTTTCTGGGACACCGATAATCCATGCTCAGCTTCCATTCCCATGTGTGTCGTGACTTATCTCTGGCACACAAAATTAGAAGGGACTAGAGAGCGGACATAACTTTCCAGTATGGAATTGCTGCCTATGGATGCAATAGTATTTCAAGTGGCTCCAAGAGCGTTTTCTAGGAAGGCTGACTGACCTTCCTGACCTGCCTTTTTAATTCATCAGAGGCGCTAGAATCTTGCATGAAGAGTGAATGGGTAACAGGAAATAATTAATGCTCACGCCCATTTCTCTAATCACAGCTCCATCAATGGGAATCATTGGCAGATTGACTAGATACAGCACCAGCTGTCCATGTTCCTCTCCCTGGGTGTTCCTRTGCCACCTGGCAAACTTCTGTGGGATGGTGGGCTTGCTTTTCCACAACAAACAGCACTGGAGGAGGCCAGAAAGGGATGTAACTTTCCCTGGGGCTTTTGTCATCTCTGGATACTGTGAATTAGTTTTCAGATCCCACCCTCTCCCATGATTTGCACCTTGCCTGCCAGCTCAAGGAAACAAAAGCATCTGCTCGGGAACAGGACAATGTGATAGGAAGCAGCAGCCCTGCCATGAATGCCAGCAAAGCCAGCTCTTCACAGGACAGGATGTGATATCTTTGTGCTGATTCTGGCATGTTAAAGCCTTTCCTTTGGTTTTTCTTAATCCAGGAAGTTTACAAAATGCCTTGTGTGTTTGGGGCTGAAAACGCTGCAAGTGGATGAAAGCTGGCTGAGGAAGCAATCCTTTACTTTCCAGCTCTAGAGATCCCAAGGCTGGCAGGGAGCAGTGTGGTAAACTTGCTGAGGATGAAGGATAATGGAGCTCCTTGRCTGAGCTTTGCAGAAAGGGCTGTCGTAGAAACTTCCTCTCTTTATGTATTGAAATAATCCTGTAGTCCAGGTGATGTTTTTTTAAACTCCGGAAACTTTGGCTCTTAAGCTGATCCCTGAATTACTGGCAGCAATAGATGGGAACTGTTACATTKTGGAGAGGGAGAAAGCTGAGGTGAAGCATCTTTCATTTCAAACTAAGACATATGGACGCTTCACGAGTCAAATACTTACTGAGCTCTTCCAGGCTGTGTGCAGAAGGTGCAGAGGGACTTTTGCTTGTTGACAGACAGTTGTTGGCGATTCCCACTGTGGTAGTGGCTGGAACTTGCTGGAGCTGAGCAGTGCTGGCAGGATTTTGCCYTGGTGTTGACGTGGGGAGATCCTGTCATGGCACTCCTGGCAGGGCAAGCATCTGATGGATGATTTGGCCTTCCCAAGTGCCCTATCTCCATAAATAATTGTCGTTTAGGGAGGCTTGTGCCAGCCACTCCAGTACTGGAAACAATGTCCATGGGCAGGAAGCAGCTTCAGGTGCTTGTCGCCGGTGATGCTTTGTGATTTCCCTGGCACTGCTGAGTGCCTCAGTTTTCCCACCCTCAGTTAAAAATGCGTTCCCAGGGCATTGACTCATTCTCCACATGCTGAAATGCGTTTGAAGGAGGAAGGAAGAGGAAAGCAGGAAATGCAGTGTCCTGTGTAGCTCACTCCATGCTAGATTGCCTCTGTCCCATCCATAGAGGGACTGCACAGCCCTTCAGCCCTGCTCTTCCAGCTATAAAAATCATTTGGAAACCAGGTACTCTCACTGGGCAGCCTTTCCTTTCTTCCCCTTCCCTTTTTTGGTATTTATGGATGCTGCTCCATGTCCAAGGTTTCCTTATTTCCGAGAGTCTGTGAAATAACATGGATTCAAGCACTACTGGTGAATCAGAAAGGGGGGTCATGGAGATTAACCAGCCTTCCTAGAAAAGGTTCTTGTAGCTGATCTTACTGAATATTTGCTCGCTGGAGTGTTGCCTAAACTGAGTGTAAAGTGTTCCTGGTTGTGGGGGAGTGAAAGGGGGTGGAAGAGTAAAGGCTCCTCTTCTTGCTGATCTGTGCCACCCACCTGGCAGCCTTGCCCTCTCCTTTCTGGGAATGCTGATYAATTTTCCATGTAATGATTGAAAAACCAGCCCCTTGCAGGAGGTGTTGCTGCTGGCTGACACTCAGGGGGTGATGTTGGCTCTCTGCATGCCAGGAGTAGTGCTGAGAAGTCAGTGCAGCAGTGCTGACAGAAAAGCATCTCATTTGTCTTTGAAGTGCTTGATGTTTTAGGAGCTTGAGACACTTGTCTCTGATTAATAAGACTTAAATAGTCATGCTATAAATTTAATTTTATTTTTTCTCAGCCTCACCGGTAAAAGTGCTGCAGATGTTTTCKAGTTAAAAATTACAGGCATTTGATTTTTCAGGTGGCAGTTCTTAGCTGCTTTTGGGTGAGGGCATAAGTGGGCAAATGCTGCTSTAAGGTGGGACTAAATCTCACTCCAAAGACAGGATACTTTTGCCTGGGTGGTAGTTCTGCACTGAATAATAAGCTGGTGTAAAGARATGGCAGATTTCTGGTTTGAGCATGTGGTATGTTGAACCATGGGGTGGGGTCCATTTCTACCGAGTTTCCTTGTCTGTCAAAGGAACAAAGAGTACCGAAACACTCTGTGCTTCTGTTTAAAGWGAGAACAGAATTTAGCAGGAGAAAACATGGTAACACAGGAGCAGGTGAGCACACGGAGCAAAGAGCAGCTGACTAAGAGATGACAAAACCCCCATCTGTGAGTAGGTGGGAGTGACAGTGACGTGACACTCGCGGTGACGTGTCMGGTTTCTCAGTGGACATTTGCTCTGGCTGGACACCCTGGAACTCGCATGTGATTTAAAACTATTTTTGTGCATTCACCTTGCCCTCTTGCCTGCAGGGGATCTCCAGCAGCACCTGCAGGCCATGTTCATCCTGCTCCGCCCAGAAGACAACATCAGACTGGTAGGTTGGCTTTCTGCTTATCTCCTGTGAACCAATGCAAAGGTTAAGCGCCACTTGACAAATACACCTGTGTAACTCAGGGAAGCAGTGTGTGTGTGTGTGTGTGTGTTGGAGTGCTTTTGTCAGCAGGTTTGGGGAGTCTTTGCAACCACAAAGGTAAGAAAAGCAGCTAATTGTGAAAGGTCTGCTTTGGTTGCTCAGTGAGATAAATTGTGGGGCTGGAAATTTGTCTTTGAACCAAGTGCTGGTATCTGTGCTCTTAAAAGTATTGTAACAATTGCCAGAGAAGATGGGTAAATTTTCTTGGTTTCCTGTTCAAATCAAGAGTAGGTGAGTTATGTCTGACCAGTGTGAGCACCTGCCCTTGTGTTCCTTATCTGCTCTCCTGACTTGTACCACCCCAAAAGTCTGTGGCTTGACAGGAAGGAGCACGCAGGATTCCCATGCAGCCATGCTCCTACACTGAACCTTGGCCTTCTGCTCTTCTGGACTGTTGCCTCCTGTAATGATGTAATGAAAATAAGGCTCTGCTGTTCATGGCATTGATGCACAGTCCTGAAGAGCTTCAGAAGCCAAACGTGAGCAGTGAGGAATTTGCCTGGGACATGTTGAAGTGCTCTACAAGGCCAGGCATGATTGGAGTGTGTCTGCATCTCTCATCACTTCAGTAGCCTGAAGTTTCCCTCTTGTGTTTTTTTGGTGCATCTTAGCAACGTCTGCCCAAAGAAGGACTGCCAGCATCACAAGCGTAATTCTGGCACCTCTGGTTTGCTGAATCCTCCTGAGCTGTGCTGGAGATGGACTGATTGTATGAGTATAGCTAGGAAACAGCCAAGGTTACTATGGAATGCTTTAGCTTCCCAAATGACCACCGAAAATAGTTTGCTATAAGCAAGCCAGAGGACCTACTCCTAAACTTTGCTGGGTGCACCTTGCTGTCACTATAATTTCTGTGAAAGTGATGGGAATAGGGGTTCTCAATGCTTTTCAGAATTTGAGCCAGGGTTAGAACATTGGAAGCTATTGAACAAGGCATTGTTCAGCAGTATCACTGGCTACATTGTGTGATTTGGGACAAATTAGCCTTAACAGCTGAATAAGGACTTTGTGGGCTGAGACATAAACCCTTTTGTCCAGAGCTACATTTGGAATGCTGAAATCTTGCATGAGGTTAAGTTCGATAGTCTACTTGAATTTAATTGATTCTTGACGAACGAAGGGTGTGCGGGGCTGCAATGGASTCTCTCATAAAACAGCAGATACAAATGAGATTTGAAATATAAACAGGACTGAGAGAAATGCATTCTCTYCATTTTGTTGGCTGCTGTCATTCGGAGGGCAGGCTTCACAGCTCGGGGGGCAGCAGAGGCATCTAATCCTCTAAAAACCTACACTTAAAATCTGGAACAGCTCTTGTTTCTGTTGGAGCTATTGGCAGAGGTTTTTAGCCTTCCATGAAAGAAGGATTAGAGCAACAGTACCAGTGYAAGATCAGTAAGAAGGAGGAAAAGGAGTTAAGAATACAAAGTGATTGAACTCGRTCCTGTAGCTTAGCAGAGCTGGGAACTTGAAAGTTGGACACATTTTTTTGGTCTTCAGATCAAAAAACTCTATGAGAAATGTGTTCTTGTATGAAACACCTACTATCATGGAGCATGAAAGGTCARTATGAACTTCTCGGAATGTGCTGTTCATAAGGGCTGGTGAAATATCACATCATACTCCTGATGATACAAGAATGCAATGGAAGATAAAGTTGGCTTGTGTTCAGGTGAGCCTAAAACTAAAAAAAATGTGGCTGGCCCTGAAAGGGGATGGCTTGTTCGTGACTAGATTGCAAATCACCTTCCCAAATTGAGGAGAAAGCTACCTTTATGTAATGAGCTRGTTGAGAAAGTTCTTTCTCCACCTCATCACAGTCCCTGAAARCCACRCCATCCTCCCYAGAGTGACTGGGACTTCAAATACTTTCACTTAAAAGGCATCAGRRTACYTGGTGTGCTCCTGCTGTCAGGTGTGCACATGARCTAGCACTTAATGAAAAGGTTAGAGATTCATTTGTGATTTGATAGGTATATTGAGGCTCTAACAGTAACTTTTAAAGTTGGCTGATTTACTATGTCAAATCTGCAGTTTTACTACTCCAGTAAATATAGCAAAACATGTTATCTGCCCCAATCATGATTGTTTACTGTRTRCTAAGGGTGTAAGTGTTGYACCCAGAGATCCATGCTAAGCCATGCTCTATTTCTCTGAAAATTCCACCTCACCAACGTGTAGCTACGTTACTTTTGCTTGCTGTTTGTCTTGCCCTCTTCTAAAGGGTCTTGCATCAAGATTTCCCATTACTGCTGGCCAAATTGGTTTAGCAAAGTTAGATTTTGTTAATCCTCTTGCTGTTGGACTCCTCAAGAGAAGTAGAACAGAAACTCCTGTGTGGATGCCCCAGACATGAGGCAGCTGTGTCCGTCTGCTCCTGKTTTAGGCAAGTCTGTGCTTCTTGTTGAGGTTTGGTTCCTAATGTAGGTAATGACTAACCACCGAGACCTTGGTGATTACTTGCTCTTCTAGGTTGAAGAGCACCTTTCTGTTTTCCCACAAGTGSTTAGTTCTAGAAACAGCCATCTTGGGGAGAACTCACACCTTAAAGGACTGACCACTTTGATCCTCCGTTTTTCCAAAGGAATCCCAGTGACTCAAGAAGCAAGAAGGAAAATCAGGCTGGTTTTAGCATGACTTATCCTAAGGAGATGGGGCGGGGCACAGTCTCTGGCTGTACAGAGCACGGCTGTCTGCTGGCATCAGCGTTTGGGTAGTTTCTGTTGGTCTTTGGTCCCACTGGGCAAGTCTGGAAGACTCTGTCAACACCGTCTCGTGCCTGCACTTGCTGTTCCGCCCCATCACCMGAGCTGCTGCTCCCTGCAATGCCACTGGGAAGCTTTCCCTGCTCAGCATTCCCTGCCACAGAGCACTCCGCTGGGATGGCGAGCTCTGCTTAGCTGCCAGGCACTGGTTCAGCCTTTGCTGTAGGCTCCACCACGTCTTGTGGTCAAGATTTCCCAGCTGGTGGACAGGAGAGCTCTGAGGAGGTCAGAGGGGGCTTCCTCTAAGCTGAGAGGTGTTGTTCTGACCTCAAGACCAAGTTGGAAAAAAGTAAAGGAGCATTTTGGTAAAAGCAGCCTGCTCCTGAATGATCCCATGCGATAGTTAATTTTGGAGCTTTTTTAAGGTTTAAACTGGGCTCTCTGAGCCATGACCTCCTGTGAGGGCCACCAAGAGGTGTCAACTCAGGCAGTGGCTCGGGAGGGCTGCTGATGTTTGAGGAATTTGGGTTCAGTTTGTGGAGGATGTCAAACACCACTTCAAACTTCAGCCACTGGGTTGAAAGGAATTTASCAACCATTGCAGCAGGCAGGAATCTGTCCACAGCACAGGGGCAAGGCTGGGGTGGGATGGGATGATTCCTTCTGACCCGTGTTTGCTCTCTGCAGGCCCTGCTCAAAGTTCAAGCAGCAGTTTAACAATGTGGTAAACACTGAGGCCAGACAGAGTCTTGGGGTTGGATTGGGCCATCCAAAGTTAAAGCTTAGTATACAGAATTAAGACACTTCCTTTCTAGGGATGTCCTAGTTTTCTAGTTGGGATTCTGTGACTAAAATAGCTGCCAATGGCTTGGAACAGAGTCCAAAAAGTGTTGCAAGTAAAGGCTGCCGGCTGCAAGTGTTGATAAGCAAAACTTTCAGTGCTGGGCTCCCTTCCCCCGACTCCTCATTAACCAGCAGTCTCTAAGACTTCCTGGAGTCCCTTCAGTTCTCACTCCTTGTGGCTTCGTGGAGGATCAGCTCAACTCAGTGGAGCCTTCCGGGAGCTTCAGCGTTGGTCTGACAGTCACAGCCTAAGTTCCACTGCTTTCTGAACACTCTCAGTAGTATTTTATTTGGGGGATTTGGAGTTGAGCACCAATCCTGCTAGAGCTTTTTTGGCACAAATGATTGTGGCGGGAGCAACGAGGCACAATGACTTTCACCTTTCCTGGGCAATCTGAATCCAGTGAAGAATGTAGCTTAGTCATAAGGATATCTTTTCCTGCCAGGTGTAAGGCAGTACAGTTGCTTCTGCTCCTGGGAAGTTGCCAGAAGAATTCAAAGACCAGCAGGAAACCACATGTGAATTAGATCCTGGTTGTCTGTTCAGCTGCCTGGGAAGCTGGTGGAAAGAAACTTTTGGAGCTGTTGTAGCACACAGTAGTGTCAAGGAAAACTCTGCTTCTTGGGGCAAAAAGCCCTCTGGGAGCTGAAGGGCACATTCAGCTCTCAAGGACATTCTCACTGTCTGTCTCACTGATGGTTCATGAAGCTCAACTGGGCTGGGACCAGTCAGAGGGCTGCAGGTTGTTCAAAATGAGCCTTGGTGGGACAGAGCAGGTATGCAGAGGGCACCAGGAACATGCCAACTGTTGAGGAGGGCACTGTGTGGGAATAAAGCACTTCTTACCCAGCTGAGGAGCGTGGGACATCCATACCAGTCCAGACTGCATCACTGCTTCTGCGCCTGTCACTCAGCATGAAAAAGTGGTGTGTAAAAGTAATGATGTGTGTTTTGCTGACTGCACTGCTGATCTCTTCCCCTTCTTTTCTTCAGGCTGTGAGACTGGAAAGTACCTACCAGAACCGCACTAGATACATGGTGGTGGTGTCCACCAATGGCAGACAGGACACAGAGGAGAGCATCGTCCTAGGAATGGATTTCTCTTCCAATGACAGGTACTCAGAGTGTCCAGGTGGGGAAGTCCTTGTGCTCACCCCCACATCAAGTTAAGTGTAGAAATCATTGTCAGGTGTCCTGTATTCCTGGGGATRGGCTGCCTCAGCTTTTCCAGCCTAACATCTTTCTTGAGATCCAGAATTGCCTTTTTATTTCTTGAAAGGAGGTGGTAAACGTGAAGGTAACAGTTCAGGTCAGCATTTTCCTCATTCCTTCGAGCCTTAGGCTTCTGTGAAGATGTTCAGTGCCTCTGAATGGCGAGGTCCCCAGGCCCTGCATCTGCACACCAGAGACAGGAACAATTTGCATGCAAAGAAAGAAAAAGCTGCAATTAGAGTGCTGGACCTCAGGGTCCAGGAGAGCAGGTAATAAGAAAGTGGCTGTCAGGCAGCTCCTTGCCAAGGTCATGGCACAAAGGCCTGRTGGCAATGTCAGGRTTGGYGATGGCAGATCYTGTGCACCRTGTGCTGTCYYCAGGCAGCAGCRTGTCGTCAAGGTTTAGTRCTTCTGCTTCATTCATTTAAATTCYTGCTGACCTTTCCACAAGGCTGCAGAATGTGGCTGGGAAGCAGCTTTTGCTGCTGGAGGGGCTGTGAGCCAGGAGAGAGCACCACAGGAGCTTCAGGGGCAGAAGCTTCACATTTAGAAGGGGACAAGTGGGCACTTGGGAGGCATGTGACTCTTTAAAAAGAGTTTTAAGTAAATATTGGCCTCTACTGGAAGACAATCAACTGAATATTCAGCCAGTTTCAKAAGGTTTCATATTCACTCTTCCTTGCAACACAACTGCTACAGGAATGACTTTGCTTTTGCAGCTAGTTGGGATAAATTGCTTCCAGGTAGTTAGAAGGGTCGCTGGAAAATATTTTTGAATTGTTTGGTAAGAAATGGCCTTCCAAATAGCTTGCAGGTCACAGCAGTCACCATGCTTGGTTTGGAGCCTTAGCTTGGGAGATGCCTGCTAAAATAGGAGACCAGCCTGATGCTGCCCCTGGCTCCTGTCTCTGCACATGTGTGCACAGCTGTGGCTCAGAGATGTTCTTGCCTTGGGGTGAGAATAACTTGTCCTTGTACAGGTTGCTGTGAGATTGGAACTGGCTGTTGGCTGTGATGTACCCACACGGCCACCTTTGATAACTGAGAGCTCACTGGTATTCAGTTTCTAATAACATAGCARGGTCATTCTAGCTTTCTGCTGGAGTTCCTGAGGTTGTGGATGGTCACTGTGATCCACCCTCCCCGAGCCCACTCGGTATTTATAACTCCATGTAGACTTGTTGCTATGGTCTCTGATAAGCGCTCGCTGAACAGTATCACTAAAAATACCCCGGCCACCTTGGGAAGCCTTTTAAAAACACATCTTTCCATGAGCTCATCCCATGTTGTCAACAGAAATAGCTGCGTGCCGCAGTGTCTCCTGGTGCTGGGCACCAGGCGTGTGCATTTCCAGGGCTCCGTGTCTGACCCTCCAAAGCCTGGGCTCACCCTCTTCCCGCACCTCAGGAGCTGGAGGCTGGCAGGGCTGCTGGAACTGCTGGAAATCTGAGACCACCTGGTGCAAAGCATAAGAGCAGGAGGCAGTTGAATTCAGTCTCCTTCAAGATGCTGCTTTCTTATGAAGCAGTTTTGCAGCTTTATGAGATTCAGCTCTTTCATTTGGCAACCTGGAACAGGTTGTGTTGGGTTCCCACGCCCCTGCCTTTTTTCCATCGCTTGGTTTCTGCTTTTAACTTAGCTTTCTGCTGAGCCTTTCAGAAAACTGGTGACTGTGAGGGCAAAGAGAGCCAAGCAGCTGAGAGAGGAGTGGGATTGCCAAGAGGGGGCTGTTGTGCTCATTCTTGAGGTGTGGGAGGGTGAAGAAGGGTCAGGAGTGAACCACAGGTGATAGGCTGTGATTGCCAGCCTGCCATGCTGCCAGTCACTCTGCTGTTGCACTGCTCTGCTCCCAGTCCCCAGCAGCTGTGGCTGAGGGACAAACAAGAGAATAAAGCTGTGGATTGCAAAATCAGAGCTAGAACCAAACCTCTTGAGCCTGAGAGGGATTAATCTGTAAAGAAAGCCTTGAGCTGACCAAGGACTGTGAGCCCCCTCTGACCTGCACAAAGTTCAGTGGTTTTGGGTCCTGTTTGCTCTTCTTCTCAGTGTGTTAACCCTTTGGGCTTTCTTGAAAGGATTCTGCTATACCCTGAATCTGTTTAATGATCCTTGCCAGGCCCCTGTAGAGCAACACTGGCACTGTTTGTCACTGAAGCAACAGTGGAATTTTAATTTTTTTTTTCATAATGAACACAAAAATATTCAACTATTGCCATGAGATTAGAACAATTACATGGTGCTGTTGTAGACAGACTGACMTTCTCTTTCTCACTGCAGTAGCACTTGTACGATGGGCTTGGTGCTGCCGCTSTGGAGTGACACCTTGATCCACCTGGATGGGGATGGGTGAGTGCCTTTTGTGTGGTTTCTGTGCCAATACAACCTAGAAGARGGTGTATGGGGAAGGATTCCAGTGCTTGCAGGGCCCTTACAGGTCCAGCAGACCTCCTCTGTTTCCCTGTATTGGGTTAGTAGGCTCAAATGCCCTAACTCACAGTGGTTGTGGCAGGGAACACCAATAATTGACTTATCTGTGAATAAACACGCACTGAGACAGTGGCTTATGTGTGTGTTTAAGCTGGAGTAAAGGAGCTTTTACTGGCGAGTGGGTGTGTAGTGAAAGCTCCTTAAAGGGATCCTATTATGTGTTCCTCCATCACGCTTGCAGCAGGCAGCGCTCAGCCCACAATAAAGCAAGAATGATGTTTCTCTGCCAAATAGACACCTGACTTGCAGACTCCTGTTTGTGCCAGTTACTCAGGCTGTCCAGTGCAGTGCATGGAATGACTTTTCTTTCCTTGGTAGCTGCCCCAGGATGTCTTTAGCTGGACTCTGTTGCTCCCAGCTGTGGTACTGAATTTGTGTTGCCAAGGTAAACAGCACAGCCCAGCACTGTCCCACTGTCTTAGTTTCATTCCCAAACAGCAGCTGCTTTAAAAAGTTATCTTAGAGCTTTTAGTGTGCTATTTTGATCTGTTTGCTAGCTGAACTCAGCAGTGTATGCATAGGGCTAGACCTTTGCTGTTCTGATGTGCTACAGACTATCAGTTATTAACTAAAAAGTGACTTTTGGGATACATTTTTACTGTGCCTTTTCTATTCTCACCAGAGGGTTCAGCGTATCAACAGATAACAGGGTGCACATATTCAAGCCCGTGTCTGTGCAGGCAATGTGGTAAGTACTCACTCCAAGCTGTCCCAGTGATCTTTTTTCCAGGTGTTTTGGCTACTTAAGCTCTTAAAAAGCCGGTGCTGCTTTACATTACTGGGATCTTGGGACTTGCTTGAGCAGCCAGGAGTTTGCTTTAGAGACAGGGAAGGAAGTTTGGTACCAAAGGAGAAAAGCCATGTAAATGCTGGTATACAGCAGCTTTGTCTCAGCTGAGGGCAGGAAGGAATAGGGTAATTTTCTTTGCAAAGGGCTGCTGCTTTGAGCCCAAAAGTCACATTGCTTTGAGTATATGTTTGAAATATTTTGAGTCATGTTCATTGTGATAGAGGAAMGAAAAACTGCTTGCATTTTTCTTTCCTTTTAGGGTGGTTCATGTAGTGATCATGAAAGTATTTCTGGCTCGAGCTTCTTTGCATTGCAAAAATACATCGCCTGTCAGCGATGCTGCTGTCACCCCAGTGATTTTGACCTGGATCCTTCTGATCCCAGTCAAAGATTTAAAATAAGCTAAAAATAGGAGAGGGGGATTTGTTTCCCAGCAGCAGCTGAAGAAACTTCTGACATCCCTCGTGCAGTTGAGAGGAGGCAGACACCTAAACATCTCAGCAGAGTCCCGAGTCCCTGGTTGTGCTTGTCTGATTCCTGGGTGTCCCTGCACTGCGTGCCGGGCAGCTGATGGCACAGCAGGAGCTGTCAGCACCCTGTCTTGGACACAAACTCTGAGCATCTTATTTAGGGATTGGATATTTGTAGCAGATTTGGGAACCAGAGACACGGGTGCCTCTGCCCTCTGAACTGTGGGCACCTTCACTGCTATCCAGGCTTGTCTTGGCACGCTGCAATTAAGACATGAAGCTCTGGCAGCGGGTGGGTGTCCACAGCTTTTCAGGACARCCTCCTGCACAGTGCCAGGGATTTGTCTGCTTAATGCTTGACACCAGCCTGAGGAAGAAATGATTCACCTGCTGATATTGTTCCCTTGCTAGGTCTGCTCTGCAGAGTTTGCATAAGGCTTGTGAAGTGGCACGGAGCAACAATTACTATCCAGGGAGCCTCTTCCTCACGTGGGTCAGTTACTATGAGAGCCATATCAACTCRGACCAGTCGTCAGTCAACGAGTGGAATGCCATGCAAGATGTCCAGTCCCACCGGCCCGACTCGCCCGCCCTCTTCACWGATGTGTAAGTTGGGCTGGCTCTGCTGAGCCACTGGTTGAACGTACCCAAATCAGGAGAGAGTTTCCACAAGAGATTGCTCTTAATTAGGTATTAACAGGGAGAAGCTTCCTGTTCCATGTAATACATGGAGTCCTGCTTAGGTAAACACCAGCACTGGAAGTTTAGCCCTCCTCTGAGGCTCCTTTGCATCTCCTCCAGCCTGTTTTCAGTTTAGTTGTTTACCTTGGGCTTCAGGCTTGCAGACCTTTGSTTCTGCAAGGTAAGTCCTGTGTTATTAGTGAGAGAGGTGTGGTGCACCTAAACCTTGTCTCTGTTACGGTTTTGTCCCCTGGTTCCAGGCCTGGAAGGAACAGGTTTCTCTGGACTTTGCTCTTGCACTGGCACGTGTCTAAGCACATGTTTAGACTAACATGGTCTTTTTATCCTCACTCAGTTCATTTTGCTGTAAAGTGAAGTGTTTATGTATGGACTTCTGAGCCTGTGAGCTCAGAAACATCCTCATCTCATCCATCTGAGACACCTAAGAATGGGGGCAAAGAGCCRTGCAGGTTTTTGTCATTCTGAGGAGCTTAGCAAGTGTGGAACAGGACTGTGTAGGTCCCAAGATGCCTCCTGCTAAATGTTTGGGTATCAGGTGATGGAGAGTCCAAAACAGTGGCTGAGGTAAATGAGTAGGCAATTTGGAAAGGCAGAATTTATAGGCTGTATCAACATTCAGCATTTACCACCCCTTAGTCATCAGTAATTGCTGATGGTACTGATACCATATAACCTCAAAGGTAGTCTGTGACCAGATGTGGTGCCAAGTGTGAGGGCTTCAGTTGCCCATTTTGTAATTACTTCACTGGGCCCAGCTGCTTTCCCAGGATAATAGTGCCTTTGGTTGATTTATGCTCCCAGATATTTCCTGTCGCTGGAGTCCAATGAGTGAATAATGATGCTAAGCAGTTGTTCAGCTGTGAACAAGTCTTCACACTTGATTGTTTTTTATTGTACAAGGCGGGTGGCTGAAAACTTTTGGCAGGCTGACAGATTAATATTTTCTTGTAGCTTTTCATATATAAATTTTATCTAACCCACCCTTTCCCTGGTGGCAGCAATTGAATGATTTCCTGGGGATACTGAAACAGCATTTTCTTAATGAAGCCCTGAAATAATGCATGAGCTTAAAAGAACCAGGAACTTCCATGATTTTTATTTTACAGTTGAACACCTGTAACATCCATACCCTCACCACCCTGGCATCCTTCCAGAGAAAGGGAAAGGTGATGGGAGATGTCACTGCTGGGTCCATTCTAAAGGTGCTGGATGAGCCAGCCCCGTGCTGCTGCTCTGCTGCAGCTTCCCCTGGTGTTACTCAGGCTATTTTTGCAGCTGGTGATAAGGCCCCTGGCAGCAGAGGCGGGAGGAATGCAGAGGCTTAGCTGCCCTCATCTCTCCATGTAAGGAGTTTTGGAGCTGTTACCTTTCCAAGAAAGGTAGGGAGAGGCTTAGATATTGCTCCAGAGGGTATAATGCAGCCTTCCCAATTTAAATTTTACCAAATACCAGAGGTTCTCTGGATGACTGCARTGGATTAGGGGCATTCAGTTGGTGTCTTTCATATACGACTGTGAATCTAAACTGGGCTTTACTGTCACCTGAATTCCCTCCAGCTGAGGAYATGCCTGGGGGGAAGTAGTGTGAGAGTCTGAGACTCTGCAGAGTATGCAGTCTATACATATTTTAAAAGTGCCATAAGTTCAGTTTGTTTCCCCTCCCAGTGACTGTTGCTTTCTTCCGACAGCCCAACTGAGCGGGAACGCACGGAACGGCTCATTAAGACCAAATTAAGGGAGATCATGATGCAGAAAGATTTGGAGAACATCACCTCAAAAGAGGTGAGTGGTGAGGGGAGCAGCACTGGAGGTGCTGCTGTGCAAACTAGAGAGCTCTGTGCCTCATGCCACAAAGAATGTTCAGAGCAAAAGCTTCACATGATTTCCTTGTGTCCCTCCTCCCCKCCCAGATACGCACGGAGCTGGAGATGCAGATGGTGTGTAACCTGCGGGAGTTCAAAGAGTTCATTGACAACGAAATGATAGTGATCCTTGGGCAGATGGACAGCCCCACACAGATATTTGATCATGTCTTCTTGGTGAGTCTTAACAAGTGAATACAAGAGTGARCACTCCTAACACTTCACATTGTGACTTGATTGACACAGGGGCTTCTGGAGGAAGGTAGAGGAATTCTGAAGGAGAGATTGGTTGATCCTGGGGTCGCCAACTCTTAAGCAAGGCAGTAATGAACAAGAGCAGCCTGGCTTTTTGGCTGTACTAAACTTTGCCATGTAGCACCAAGCTGTAGACCCTGTCCCCAGAGGATGGAAGGGAAAGTTTTAATTCAAACAGATTTTCAGGGCTGTTTCCGTTGATGTAAGACCAATTTTGTGGCTTTAACTGTCCAGGTACCCACATGCCAAGTTCTGGTATTTGGGAAAGGCATCACTGCAGCAAAGAGAGAGGGGAGCTGTGTGACATTCAGGTGGAATGACGTTGTTATAACCTGGAAAGCTCTGAGATCRTGCAATCTAGGAGGAGCAGAGTAACATAACAAAAAATCCTGGAGATAAGTCACTTAAGGAAACATAAACATTTTGCTGTTTAATGTTTTGCTTGCTTAGTCGCTGCTGGGGCCTGTCTTAATAATTACAGCAGCTCCTTCTGGTGAGTCAGCGCTCCACTGGATTTCCCAGCCCCGGAGCCACGGACACAGGTTTGGTTGGGCTGTCTAGCCTGTGAGCTTGGCTCAACTTTAAACAAAGCCATTCCTCTTGGACCAGCTGGTCTTTCCAAAYGGAGAGGGCCTCTCCCAGTCTCCGRCTCAGAAGGGATGGTCTCTGTTAATGTAAGCACTCCCAGTTGGGGTGAAGCCAGGAAAGTTGGAAGTACCTACGATGTAATGAATTTTTTTCTTGCAGACTGTGTGTTATTAGGAGAGAGAGAGAGAGAGAGAGAGAGAGACCTGTTACAGGCTTATGGTGCTGGCCCAAAGCTGTTCAGGCAGCTGGATCCACTGCAGGGCTTTGAGTCTTGGCTCTGAGTGCATTTAGTGGGGAGAAAACTTTTCAAACAGGGCTTGGAGGCAGCACCAAGGAGAAGAGCTGTGGTTAGTATGTGGAATAAAAGTATTTGGAAAGCAGCTGCTSTGGTGAGGAGCGGTGCTGCTGGGGCTGGGCACCAGCTTCACTCAGGAGCATGTGTGCTGCAAAGCAGGGTTGTGCTGGAGTGCTGTGCAAGGCAAGGAGCTGTTTCCTTCCAGGTGGAGCTGAGGACCCTGTGGGATCCCACTTGGGGAGTGCTAAAACAACTAAGCAGGAAATAAGAAACCTGATGATCTTGGTAATTATGGATCAAAGGACAGGAGAAAAGGCTTTCACCCCTGCAGCATTGTTCTCTCTACCTGTGGAAACTGATGGTTCCCAGGCCTGAATTAAATGATTYTTCCTTGACTAGAAAGAGGCAATATTAAACCAAATCTGGACTTTGGTAAATATGATCAATCATCTTCATTTGGATCATCTTTTCACTTGGGAGCCATTATAGGGCAGGGGAGCAGGTAGCTTGTGCACCTTAAATTATGAAGGCAGCCTTGGATGGTTTTGTCTTTAGTCAGGTTTGTGTTTGAGCAGGAAGCAAGCAGCTTGGAGGCCTTTGTGTGTGCTGCAGAGCAGAGGGTTACCTAGCCAGGGTTGGTTCAATGTGTTCATTTCTCTGCTCACAMAGGCTTTGAACATGGGGAGAAGAGGTGTAACCCAAGTGAGCTTAGGTGTTGCTGCCTTTGATGTTGGAGATGGGTGTTTGGTGTATAAAGAGCACCTGGTGRTGTTTAAATGCAGGCAGTTTCTCCTCTGTGGGGCAGAGCTGGCGGCAGCCTCTAGAGAAAGGGTGGAGTGGTCCCGATTTGCTAAGGTTGATTTGTCAGTGGTTTGCAGGAAGTGCCAACATACAGTGCTGGGCTCTGCTTTCAGGGCTGCTTCTTGTTTCAGAAGGGATCTGGTTAATGGGATGAGAGAAGATGCTGAACATCAGTCCTGGTTACCACTTGTGTACCCCTGTACTCAAAACACCCCCAGTTCTCCAACCCTTTGSTGCTCAGCCTTCTCCTGTGGTTCACTGGTGACAATCCCTCCCTCCACCAGTTGCCTGGCCATGCCTTCCTTCTGCCTGATGTGTCCCTTTGCATGTTTTCCCTGCAGGGCTCRGAGTGGAATGCCTCCAATTTGGAAGATTTGCAGAACAGAGGGTGAGTAGCTTCAGGCCATCATCTTAAAAGCAAGAGCCTGGCCTTAACACTTGTCTGTGCAACAAACTCTGTGCCATACCYGCTGTGTAACCTGAGTCTTTAACTAAAGGGTTTGCAGATTTTTGCAGATCCAAACAAGCTTCCTCTAAACTCCTTGTCCCACAAACAGGCACACTAAAGTTAAAGAACCTTACTTCTGACCTTGACTAATGTCCCCAAGGCAAACAAAGGAAGGCAGCAAGCTCACAGCTCTATAAGTAGTAAAAACTGCAATTGCTGAACTGGATGCTGCATAGTTGGCTCCRTGCCCTCAGCCCCAGCCCGTTGTTCTGGACTGATTACAGAGGCACTTCGGACCTCCAGGCTGTGGCAGGAAGGAAAATGTGGAGAAGAGCATTTGGTGCTTTGAGTGGGGCCCAGTAGGAAGTAAAGTCCTGTAGCTCTCAGGCTGAGCACTGATGGGTTCCTCTGGTTCCTGCCCTTTCTACTTTTCAAGCTCAGAATGTCCTTTCTCTAGACCAGGTGGATATAAGCCCCAAGATTGTGCAATTAAATAATCATTCACGGGCTTGGCTTATTTGTGCCAATCCAGTGGAAAAAACTAATCATGCTGCTGAGTTGATAGTGCACGTCTGTACCTCAGAAATTCCACCTGGCAAAATTGACTCTCCTTGTTGAGCTCAGGGTCTGCTGTGGTTTTCTTGAGTCCAACAGGTCCTACTTGATTGCCAGTGATCTCATACCTGCTTGGGAAAAGGGATGTCACTCCCTTGCAGTGCCCTTGTTCTGCCTGATATCCCAGCACGAGCGCGTTTCATAAGCATCTTACAAGTAACCCTCAGGGCTAAAAATACTGAGTGCAGTGTACATAAATACCACACGCTTTCTCTAGCAGTTTCCTTTCCAGAAAATTCAGGGATAAGGAATAAATCCTCCCCAGTGGCTCATTGTCTGTTACATCTCTCTGTAGTTGCTTCATGCATTTGTTTAGCTCTGGTGTTGCTTGGGGACTTAGTCTTCCATCTTCTTGTGGTTTTGGTGCAGCAGGAGGGRAGACTCACAGAGGGRCTTTGAGAAAGTTCAAACTCTAATTGCAAGAGCTCCTGTGGCACAAGTGTTGCTGACAAGAAGAATAGAGGTGGTGGGCAGTGTGATGTGACATAATGCAGAGGAAGTTTCTATCCATGGATCCCTGTTACCAGGCTCTAAATTGCCCAGCAAAACCTATTGGCAGTGTTAGCTGCTGCTTCCTTGCATTAATTGCAGGAATTTTGTTCAAAACTGCACTTCTAAATGGCCTTGGCAAAGCAAGGCAAGGCTGCAGTGTAGCAGTGGGACATCTCTCTGAASTGTTTTTCTCTCTGCTGTTCCCATGCAGGGTACGGTATATTTTGAATGTGACTCGAGAAATAGATAACTTCTTCCCTGGGCTCTTTGAATACCACAATATCCGGGTTTATGATGAAGAAGCTACAGATCTTCTGGCTTACTGGAATGATACCTACAAATTCATCTCCAAGGCAAAGTAAGTCTTTTCAGAAAACACAACACACACATTTAGAAGATACTTAATAAGCATTTTGTTTTCCCGCTGGCTTTCTGAACTGCTTTTCCTCCCTGCCTACCTAGCATCAGAGCATTTTTGTTTTGTGGTTTGCAGTAGAAGAATATTTCTGTGCTACAGGCTGCCCTGAACTGCTCAGTGTGTTTCTATAATGTGTTTCTAAACTGTGGCACCACATTTGTGTTACAGATTCTCTTTTTACTTGGGGTACTGCTTGGTACCAGGGGGCCATTTGGGCTGAGCTCAAGGAAGCCACATTAGTCTGCAGAGGTTTCCATGTATTTCTGTGTTTGTCTACTTTTCAGAAGAGCTGTGGTAACAAAATCTGTTAAGAACATTAATAAGACCTGGTTCTTCAGTTTCTTTGTCTGTCCTGCTCCAGTTTATAAATTGGATTATCAGATCACATCCTGGACTCCAGCTGTGGCCACAGTGTTGAAAATATATTTGATAATGCTCTGGTAGAGAAGTTGYTGTTTTCTTAAGCTTCTCAGATGTTTTCTGTTTAGTTATCCTCTTTCATTCTTTTCTTCCACTTCAGGAAAAATGGTTCTAAGTGCCTGGTGCACTGCAAGATGGGAGTGAGCCGCTCAGCATCCACGGTGATTGCTTATGCCATGAAGGAATACGGCTGGAACCTGGACAGGGCTTACGACTACGTGAAGGAACGGCGCACCGTCACCAAGCCCAACCCCAGCTTCATGCGGCAGCTGGAGGAGTACCAAGGGATCCTGCTGGCCAGGTGAGTGGAAGGAATGATCCTGATGATCCATATTAAGGCATAACACTTCAATGGTTGGCTCCATTCTTTTAGGCAGAGCTTGTATCGCTGTGTTATGCAAGCTCGGGATCTTAGGAAAGGTAGTGCTCTGTTCTCATGGGTTATCTCAGCTAAGCCTGGGAAAAGGGGTGTAACAGGGAGCTTTCTGGAGGCTGTTTGGCTTCCAGGATGTTYGGTTTTTGGAAAGTAGCATCCCGTGAAGTGTTATCTGAGTGCAGCATTCAGAGCTATGCAGGCTCCAGYAGAGATAAATGATGTCCCTGTTGCTTGTAACATCACTTGGCAGGGAACTCGCTTTGTCTCCTCACAGTTCCCAGTTGAACATGCCCCTCCTCAGCTGCTGGTCTGGTTTTATTTAGATGCCTTTGGTAAGTGTTGGTGTGAGGGGAGGGGACAGGATGTTCTGTGCATTGCAACAGCAGTGTTTATTCCTGCCTGGAGTCCTGAGGCTGGTCTGGAGCTGGGCCTGGGTATGGGCAAGTGTGTTGTAATCCCAAGCCTATCACCTGACTAGCAAAAAGRCATAAATATTGCATGTTTCTGAGCTGTGTTAAGCAATGTCTTCACGTGATCAGCAGGAAGGAGGCAGTGACACTCTGTTTTGCCAGATTATGGTATTTTGTTTGGGATCCTGGTGTGCTTTGCCTGGGAGCAGAGCTGCAGCAAGCAGAGTTACCCARTCTGAACCTCCTGCCACAGGAGGTRGCTCTTAGCAGGTTTGGACCAAAGTAAATAGTGAATTTCAAACCTTCTTGGTGTTACTGGGAGATGCCTGCTTCTTGTAGAATCATTTAGGTTGGAAAAGAGCTTTAAGATGATCGAGTCCAACTGTTGTCTTATATACTGCTATTTATAGCAGCTCAGGCACTCATATGCTCTCTGTAGTGCTCACTACTTACCTCTGTTCCCTGCTTGATTTTGTCCCTTCATGTCTGTTCTATCCACTTGCAAAGACCTCTCTTCCCTCTCATTCCAGTAACTTATCCTTCCTCCTTTGCTCTCTGCCTTTTCCCAGCAGCCTGACTGTGTTTGTTGCTGGGCCACGTTTGCATTCCCAATTTTGACACCAAACCTTTGCTGTAAGCTCCCCTGTCACTGGAAAGTGCTTCCTCTCTCCCTCTCTGCATGGATAAGCAAACTCGGGGCTTCTCCCAACTTATTCCCTGTCCAGATGCACCAACAGGGTCTTYATTCTCCACCTCTTCCTGTGCCTCCCTTCCTCTCCCCTCTTCCCCAAACCCAGCCTGCCATAACAACCCTCTTTCTCTCTAAAAAGCAGCCRAGTAGTATCAAATCTCAGGACAGATCACATGGAATAGATAATTATAAAAAATAGTGCTCTACTGGACTGAAACCCTTTGAGACAGACACCACACCRGCCTTTGGTGCCTCATGTGACACCAAACATGCTGCTGGCCCCAGTTAGTAAAGGTCAGTGCTTAACTCTGGGCCGGAGATGACCTGACCAGTGTGGTGAGCATTCAGTAGACTGGGAAATTAAACCTCACTGGGGTAGATTGGATGGAGAAAAAGAAGCTTTCTAGGTGTGAAAAACGCACCAGCAGGTTGGTGAACACCTGTGAGAAGCCATGGTGTGGGAGCAGCTGGTATCTCACATCTTCAAGCCCTCAGCCCTGCAGTTGGTTTGGGTAATCTGCCAGGCTGGTAGTTGGTGGCGTGCCTGCAAAGCCACCTTGTACAAACATTTTGGTTAAGGATTATTTTTCCCCGTCTTTTAGTAATTTATTTTTTGGAGGTATATCTTTCTTCTTGTCAACATTTATAGGGATGTGGCTTCCCTTTCCACTGAAGCACAGCGCTGCTCCTGACCTACTCTGCAAGTCCCTGTATAATGGCACAAGCAGGATTACTTGTGAGGCATTAAAAAATGCAAGAGCAGTGTGTTACRTCTGTGTAGGACAAAAAAGCCCGCAGTAAATGAAGCTTCACTGRAACAAGGAATGGCCCCTCCGTGCTGCAGAAACTGTCCCTCTTAATTCACTTCCTCTCAGCTCCAAACTGCTTTTTTCCCCCCTTTCTTTGTGTTGTTCAGCTCTGCCCTCCAGCTCTGGCCTCCTTGTTTATTGCTGCAGTATTCCAGGACAGGTAAAAAAACAAAACCAAAGRAAAAAACAAAAMCAACAGATTGACACTCATGTGACTGCTCCARTTTCAGGGGGAAGGTATGTGAGGGCAGCCATGTGCTCACACTATCTAGTTACGGTTTTGTGCTGGGGTTATAGCAACTGGGATATGTTTTCCAGCTGTAAAATGAAAACCCCCTGCCTGCTTTTAGTCACAACAACAAGTGTGTTTTGCTCTTTGGGACTGTCATACTTCCTGGGGTTAGTTAAACTGTCCCCTCCCTCTGTTGATAAACACAGCGAGGCTGAGCCRGGCCTGTTTCTGTTATTAGTTATAGATAAGTTACAGGAAACCAGTGTTTGGGATCTCCTGTGCCTTGTGCAGCTTGTGGATCAACAGCAGCTGWATACCCGAGCCTGGAGAGCTGGTGGGAGGTGTAGGGGGCTCCAGGTCCAAAGCTGGTGTGGGCACAAGCACTAGGAATGTTCCCCACAAGATTCAAGAGATGATTGTTGGGCTCTGGGAAGGGGCGTGGGCTCCTCTTCTCTGACCCTGCTTCAGGYACCTCATGCGGGCTGTAAGACTGGGGAAAGTGTTAGATTGGAAGTTAGCACAGCACACCTCTGCCAGTGGTGCTTGACATCTGTTTTGSTCCTCAAATCTGTGCCAGTTCCTCACACAGGAGGGTAATTTTCACTTTCAAAATCAGATGCASAGCAGAGAGCTGGATTTGAGCACTGAAGTGCCCTCAGAAAACATCAGCAGCTCCCCAGGTTATATGAGCAGAGATGTCAGCTGACATCCCATACAGAGCCTCAGGGACAAGCGTGTTTCTGCTGCCAGTGCCAAACTGCTCCAAAACCCACAGAGACAGAGCACGTGCACCCCAGGACAGTGTCTTTGGCCTCTGATCTTGATCCTCCTCTCCTGTGAAAGGACCTGATTTTGTCTGTGTCACACGTGAAGGTTGTCACTGATTATAGGGTTGGAAAGCTAATTCTGCAATCTGAGATCTTTTCCTTAGCTGTTGGGCACCCACAGTTGAATTGGCACATGGTAATTAACTCAAATACATCTGTTAATTAACTTACTGTGGCCACTGGATGTGTCTGGGAGCGCCTGCTTATGCTAGCAAGGTACTGGAGGGGTTTTGCAAGGTCTCCTGCAGTTCCAAGGAGGTTTCTGTGGTTTCTGTGTTCCTCCTAGGGGCAATGGGTGGAAACACATCCCTGTGGCCSTGGCCACTCGGCAAACCCTGGCAGCCTGGGCTAGCCTCCGGGATTTCATGGCAAAAAGTTGCCCCTGGTGCTGTCTGTGAGCCCGGGTGAATGGCTTGGGGTTTTGGGAGGTGGAAATGAGGAAGGTGATGCAATGCCACTGGCAGTTGCTTGTCCTTTTGATGGCTCAGACCTTCCTAAAGGGGCTTTCCACAAGCTGGAGGAGTTCTGAGCTTCCTTCCTGTGGAAGGTGGGTGGTGATTTGGGCTGTTTGTTTATTGTTGAGGATGTCTTGTGTGTTTTTGCACACACCTACTTCTCCTCATCCCATCCTACCCTACAAGAGCCAGTTATTGATGACTGAAGCTACTCAGAGAGGGAACCACAAGGGAAACTGGACTTTTTTCAATGCCCACCACCTGCTTGTGTGCAGCACGAGGGTTCTCTCTCTTCTGGTCACTGCTCATGTGCTAGCAAATGGAAAAGTGCTGGCTGAGAAAGGACTGAATTCTGCAGTAAACATTACATTTTTTTGGGTAGACTGATCCAACACTGCTGGGGAATAGGGAGAGGTGTGCAGAGCAGAATGGTGCAATGGGATTTAGCTCCTGGAAAGTGGCTGGTTACTGAATCAATGTTTCCAGCAGCAGGCTTGGCCCTAAACTGTTGAGGTGAAGCTGCAGTTGTGGTCAGTGACTCCAGCATTTGGCACAGTTTTTGTTGTAGGTTGTGTTCTCCTGCGAGGTGGATCTGGCTCCGGTATGTGGAAATTACTCACCATTTTCCTTCGCTCTCCTTCCCCACAGCAAACAGCGGCACAACAAACTGTGGCGCTCGCACTCRGACAGCGACCTCTCGGATCACCACGAGCCCATCTGCAAGGCTGGGCTGGAGCTGAACAAGAARGAGATCACCACCTCAGCAGACCAGATCTCAGAGGCCAAGAGCAACGACAACCAGCAGCCCATGTCTCCCATCTACTCAGCTGAGCTGGACAGGGAGCAGCAGCTCCTGGAGGATGCCAACATGATCGAGGATGTGTGTGTGAAGGAGAGAAGGATCCACTTAGAGTTTACTTGCAGAGACTTCCACACTGAGCAGATGGAGGACAAGCTGAACCTRAACAATATCAATGGCTGTACGGCGGGGTGTTGTGTGGACTCTGTGCCCCCTGACAACTGCCATGCWTCTGAGGCCTTAATGCAGCTYCAGCACCCCTTGGAAATCACRGAGTTTCCTGATCTGACMGTGGACGATCTAGAAAAAGATGCCCTTAAGCCTGATATGAACGTGCACTTGGTTCCCATGGAAGAATTCACTTCATGCTTAAAAGACTTTCCCCAGTCCCCAAACCAAAATTCCCCAAGTCTGCAACAGAACCCTCAGCCCGAAGTGACAGACCTCAGCACAGACAGGATTGATTTCTTCAGCGCCTTGGAGAAATTCGTGGAGCTCTCCCAGGAGAGCCGGTCACGCACCTGCTCCCATTCCAGGCCAGAGGAGCAAGGGACTGGGAGGAATGGGGTCTCCAGGGTGCCCATGCTGGAAGTGCCRCCTGCTACAGATGGGGGTGCAGATGCTCGAAGGAACAGCCCTGGAAACTCTCCTCAGGCATCAGATGACTCTTCCACAGATGAAGAGCAACAAAAGGTTAAAATAACTTGCTCAGGTTTTTTAGGAATTGCTGCTCGACCCTGTCTGTGGGCTGCTTTCTGCTGTGGGGTGGCTGTGGATGGGATTTTCTAGCCCTGCTTTCACTGGGCAGGGTGTTTAGGGAGGGATCGCTAGATGCTTCCCCCTTCCTTCACTTTTAGACACTTGCCCTTTTCTGCACTTTTTCCTTAAACATCAGTTTGCTGGCATTGGCAGGGCCAATGAGCTGGCCTTGACCTGACCTGCTGTGCCGTTCTCATGAGAAACTTATTTTTGAGTTTTGCATCAGGACAGCAGAAAGGTGGGACTTGACCCACTAATGTAGCCAGACCCTGAGCCCAGCCAGCATCCCAAATCTGCACAGATATTTACCTGASTTGAGAAATCCACCAAAGAATGGAGCAAAACTGGCTCTTTTTCCTGGCTGGGAAGCACCAGCAGTGGGGTAGTAAATCAAGGCAGGTGTAGAGCTTCTACTGCTGGAGGAAGAAATTAGCCTGTCCAGGTCTGGAGTGATGGGATAGGGCACATCATGGCTCACTTCTCCTGGGTAGAGAGAGATGGTCATGACAAAATTTAGTAACCTCTAAATTTAGGTACCTTTTTCTCGTAATTGCTTTTCAGCCTCCAGGACTCTCACAGGGATTGATGATGTCTGGGGCCATCATTTTCTGGGAGCTTCTCTTATTTAAATTCCACGCTGCATTGCTTGAATCTTTTCCATCTCCATGTGAGGCAATAAGGCTCTTCCAAATATAATAGGCCAGTGCTCTCTCCTGTGATTTGGCAGAGAGTGTCTGTAGGGATTGGGAGCCTCCCTGGCCATTTTCCTCTGGGAAACCAAGAGCGTTTCAGTGCTCGGTCATTCTTTTTGCTGTACTTCTGTTTGCTCCATACCCAAGCAGAATTTGTCACATTTTCAGTTTAAAATAGCAAATTAGCAATATTAGGATTCTTTTTGTTAACTGGACTTTTCTTCATTAAAAAAAAAAAAAAAGCTACATTTTCCTTGGAGTTTGTGGCAATTAAGGTTCTTAGATTTCAGTCTAAATGAAGATCCAGCCTGGAGTATGTTAAATTCARTCCCAGAGACAGTAAAAAATTTATATTAATGATCACTGTTCTTGTGATCTCTGTCCACACAGTGCCACATGCTTTTTTGTTCCTTTGGGGATATGCCCCCCTGTGTTCTCTAAGCTGCTGCTGTTTGCTCTGTGTCAGCACAGCTGGTGCACTTTGTAATTCTCCTGTCTGTGTGTTGCAGGAGGTTCCTGAGCTGCCTGGAGCAGGTCATCTCACRAGATCCCACTCGGAAAATGCCATTTCTGTGAAGGAAATTATCACAGAGATCGAGTCAATCAACCAGGGAGCAGGATCTGCCCAGCAGAAAGAGAGTTCAGCCAACCTCAGCCAGACACCAAAGAGGAACACGGTGCATGACCTGCCAGTGGAGGTGATTTGGGCATCAGAAAAGTTGGAACAGAGCGAAGGAGCCTGTGCTGGACACCAGGAAAAGGAGAAGGACCCTGGGCCAGCTGAGCAGGAAGAAGCCCCATCCCTGCAGCCATCTTCTGGTAAAACAGACCTGGAGGAAAGCAGCTCTGGTGGGGAGCAGCAGGAGCCTCGTGGCTCTTCCATCGACCCTGAGCCCAAGTGGTGCCCCGGCTCCGTCCGGCGAGCCACGCTGGAGTTCGAGGAGCGCCTGAGGCAGGAGCAGGAGCACCAGCACACGGCCCCAGCCTGCACTTTACCCACCCGCAAGAACTCCAGGAACGACTCTCCTGCTGCCGAGCTCCTGCCACGGGGGAAGAGCGAGGAGCCGCCCCTGGAGCTGGCTCCGGAGGGTGACCGGGCTCAGGGTCCGGGTGCTGAGGAGCTGCCTGYGGGCAGACCCCTGCCTGCACCCCTCGGCCCCMCTGCCCAGGAGWCCCTGCCCRCAGAGCCCAGCCYGGGGCAGGAGGGGGTGGCACAAGAGCGCAGGACAGTGGTGTCGTTTGACGGGACGGAGGAGCCATCCCTGCCCTCCCTCCTCCCAAAGAGGATCGAAATCATCGAGTACACCCTCACGGTGAAGCCTGCAGAGCAGCGCCCCGACACAAGCTGTGAGCAGGGCGGGCTGGCTGCGGCCACCCCGTCCTTAGATGAAAACTTGAACCCCTCGGTGTGCTTGGAGAAGGCTCCGGCYGATCCCTCGCCGCCGGAGCACGCGGTACGCAAGCAGGCCGCCTTCACCGTGGGCGGCCCCGGCGAGGAAGGTGATGCGACCCCTGCTCACCTCACTGCTGCTTCTCCCTCTGCCCAGGTGACCTGTGCCCCTCCAGCCAGCCTCGAGCGCTCTCCTTACCCCTACRTCATTCACCTGGAAGGTGTCACCGAGCAGAGCACGGCCACAGACCATGAGCCGGTCACGCCGTGTGGCGCCGAGGGAGACGCGACTCTCCCGTTCAGGGACGGTCCCAAACCTCTCTGCGGGGGTGATGCTGCGGGCATCTCGAGGCAGCTGAGCAGTGATGACTTCACCAGCCAGCGTGCTGAAAACATGGACCTTCTGGACATCTCGTTCCTGTGTTACAGCCTCCCGCACAGCTCCAGCAGCCGCAGCGTGGAGGAGCGCTCCAGCAGCCCCGGGCTGGTCAAGCAGCGGGCAAAGGAAATCGAGGCTCGGATCCGGCACGCGGGGCTCACCACGCCCTCCCACATGAAGCGCTCGGCRTCCCTGGCCAAACTGGACTGCCTGGACCTCTCCAAGGACGACTTACGCGAGAGGGAGTCGGCCTCTTCCGATGCCAACCCGGTGCTTCTCACCTGCGTTGCYCTTGGTCGAGGCTTTTGCGGGGGGAGGTTGGAGAGGGGCTCGGAGGGCGTGTGTGGGAARCATCGCCTCTCCTCCCCAGAGCCCGCTAAGCATTTTGTGGAACAGCTCAGAACAGCTGAGTGCATTGCCCAGAGCAAGCCGGTGGAGAGGCCGCTGGCTCAGTACGCCAAAGAGTGCAGCTCCAGCCAGCAGAGTTTGTGTCCCGGCGCGGATCCGACGTGGACTAGCTCCGAGGAGGGCCCTCCGCTGCTCCAGGTGCATGTCCTGGACTCCTTRTCTCCAGCTCAAGCTCTGGCTGTCGCCCCACGGCAGCAGCATGGGAGAACTCACCCTCTGCGGAGGCTCAAAAAGACCAATGACAAAAAGCGGACAACCAATCCCCTCTACAACACGATGTGATCCTGGGCCCTTGGCTGTGATTTCTTACCCAAAAGCCGTGGTGTTGCTTTCACRCAAGGGGCAGGTGTAATATAAGGAACATGCACTTTATTGGTTAATTTTATATATATTGTCATTTTACTGTTCCTGGCGCATGTAGGTGTGGGTTGGTTCTTCTGTGTGTGACTCTGACTGCAGGACTGTTTGGGTTTTTTTTAAGTTTTTTAACTCGGATAACCTCATATGTTCTTTTGTTTGTTTTATTTTGTTAGTTTGTTTTAAAAGAACACTTTTTTGATGAGAAAATTGATGTTGGCTTGCTTTGGGAAGGTAGAGTCTTGCTTACAAACCAGATCCTAGTTCCTAACTTGAATTTTCCCCCATGCCTTGAAATGGTGCTGGACAGGTAGTGGGGTGAGAGCCCCTGTAAATGTGAAGGTTGTGCCAAGGTCCCTTTGTTTGGCCTTTTTTTTCTGCAAACTGGAACTCCACCATGCTGGCAGATCCCTCACAAAGCTGCTTCAGGACGGGCTCGGTTCAGCTGGTGCTTCCCCAAAAGGAGCACACGGGGTAAATCCTCYCGATGGATGGGCTCTGATAACCCTGGGCAGCACCAAGAGCAGCTCTCCCYGCTGCCACAGGGCACCCAGAGCTCTCTGCTCTGTGCTCAGGTGGGGCACAGCTCCTCCAGGAGCTGCCCCATTCACCTCCACCCCCAAAGCCAKTGTTCTTTTAAAACAAACGCCTCATTAGGGTTTTAACCCTCCCATTACTTGAATACTGCTGTGGGCCTTCCAAGTTCATGGCCATATCATCTGTCCTCTGCCCTCTGCCCCAAAGCTGTTCTCGTGCTGCCTGAGTTTCCCTCTCCCCTGTGCCACGCTCACGGGTGTTTCTGGTCACTCCCAACCTTGAGCTGTTTTTGTTACATGACATACTGCCCTTAATGCAAAGCTTTGTCCTCTCTGCTGTCGCTCCTAACTGGACCCAGAGGGAAAACCTTTTCTGGGAACTTTTTCTTTTCTCTTCTTTTTAATTTTCTTTTTTTTTTTAATTTTTTGTTTTATTTTTGCCTAAATTGTATATATGATATTTATATGATTTTTTTTTTTGGTCTTTTCTATGTGTTTTTCTTTTTTTAAAAAAGGGCAAGACTGCATTCTGTAAACTGGAAAACAAACCCACCTGACTCAAACTCAGTGCTGTTCTTTGTGATCTGCACAGACACAGGAGTGGATTTGACATTACAAGCTGTCTTCCCTTTCCAAAAGTGAGCCTCGATGCCAAATGTGTCCCTTCTCCTCCAGTCCTGTGTGAACCCCCGTTATCCCACTGTGGGAGGGGCACTGCGTGTCTGCCCATCTCCTTCCTGCTTGAAGCTGGGTTCCAGAAATGCCAGTTGGACATGGAAAGCCATYGGCTGCTCTGAGCCATTCTGCAGGTTCTTGCTTCCCCGGAGAAACTGCTTTTGAAGGGTCTGCTCCAAATTTCAGCAAATTATTTTGTGGTTTCTGAGCAGTTTGGCTAAATCAAAGCTTCCCATTTCTAGCTGAGTGCATCAGCAAATTGTCCCTGTGCTTCAGGAGCAGAGAGAAAGGCCAAGGGGAGCTCTGGGTCCTGTCCACAGTCYCGTGGCAGGTCCTGTGTGATCTGGTGCTTGGCTGGAGCCCAGACTGCCCTCCGGGGAGGAGTGAAGCAGGGAGAAGATGCAGAATGGCTCAGGCTGCYGAAGCCCAGCATGGAGAGGACATGGTGTGGGAGGAGCAGCAGCCAAGGCCATGCCTAGAAAGCGGCCCTGAAGCTGCAGAGCCATGCAGGCTGTGATGGGACAAACCYTTCTTGAGCTGGAGAGGGGTGCATGGCACCGGAGCGCCCCAGAGTATTGGGAAGCAGCATGTGTCTGSCCTGGGGAAGGGATGTCTGTGACCCCCAGTTTGCCCACAGCTGGTGGCAGAGGCCAGCCTAGCAGCTGGCAAGGTAATGCCACCTTGCTGTCCCCTCCTGTAGCTGCCCGGGGTCATCCTGTGCTGCCTCCTAAGTCTGTGAGTCCGTCTGTGCTCCCGCAGCCACGAGTGCTATCCCTCCCTTTCCTGAGCTCTGGCAGGAGCACAGCCCTGTCCTGGGTCAAACTGGATGCCATGCCAGGCCATTTCAGTCTCTAGAAGTCACCCAAGCCCCTGGCCCAGGAGGCCAGGTCYTTCTTTGGGACACTGAAAGACATGTGGCGTCTCCTAGTCCGCTCCAGCTGGCTCCGGAGCTGGGCAGACACTGTGGAAAGGCCAAGTGGCTCATGTCATCTTGAGAAGGACAGGTTCAGTCCTGGCCTCCCCCCCAAACTTCACCAGGCCCCACTGCCCACCGTTGTGGCCCCAAGGATATTCCTGGTTGCCACCAGCATGCTTGGCTGGCAGTGTGTCCTGGTGACAAGGATCTCCTGGGGAGGGTAATTTTTTCCTGTGTAGAATTTTTTTCCCTTGAGAAGGCAGGAGGAGGAGGAAGAGGATCTGGTTTCTTTGCCCAGCTTGATCTCAGGAGAAGGGCCCTCTAGGAAGGGTCCCCATGCAGACCAGAAATGCTGCTTCCTTCCAATACTCAGCTGCTCTCCRGGTGCTTCAGCTGGGGAGAGCAGCGAAGGGGCAGAGGCCCCTGCAGGGAGGTGCTTTGCTGTCCCCTTGTCCTTGGCCCTGGCCCAGCACAACTGGTTTTTCTCTGAGGAGGCTGTGGGCAGGCAGAGAGTCGGGAAAGGTGGTTCTCTTGCAGAGTGATGAAGGCCTTGGAGGTCTGGAGGCTCTGAGCGGGATAGCAGGAAGGGGTCGGACTGGAGGGGCCTGGACTTCTGACCCCTGTCTGGGCTATGAAGCCACCAAGCCCTGGCATCAGAGGTCTCTGCTGGGGACGACTGTCCTTTCTCCATGCAGGTGGCTCCTGGGAGGGTGATGATTCGCTCCTGGTTCCCGTGGCCACCCCACGAGAGCTTCTTGTGACCCTCTGAGCACCACRGGGAGCAGCGGCACCTCCGGGGTGCTCAGCAGCCGAGAAGCCTCGCGGGTAGAGGGGGGTTGGGAGAAACGCGTTGTTTTAAGGGCATTTTTGTACAAAGCAACTGTTCTTTGGTCTCTGGCGAAGCCTCTYGGAGGACGCTTTATTGTTTACATTGACTCCTGTACAATATCCCAGCCATCGCTGCCCCGTCCCGGCCGTACTGTAACGTGTGAGCCTTGCACAAACGGACTGCGTGTGCGTGAAACTGGTTCTACACTGCGTTCTGTTGCACTCGGTGGTGTGTGTGGGTGTGGGTGTGTGTGCGAGCGTGTGTCCGGTCTGCTCGAGAAGTTGTGAGGTGTACAAATGTGTCCCCTCTCGGCCCTTTCCCGGGGACACGGTCCCAGCGGGTGGCAGGAGGTGACGCCGCTTCTGGGTCACTTGGATGTTGAAACGGAGCAGGGATTAGCTCCGTGTCCCTCTGCCAGCAGAGGCCGGGTGGAAGGGATCCCTCCCCACCTCCGGCTGCTCCGGGGACCTCCTGGGAGGAGCGAGCTGGGAATCCACGGCCGCAGGGGCACCGCACCTGCCGGGGGCTCCAGGAGCCCCGCAGCCCTCTGGCAGGAGGAAGCCATAGCCACCGCAGGTCCCTGCTCGCCGCACGGTGCGTCCTGCCTTAATCCGCTCCTGCAAACCCCCCGAGCCCCTGGCGTGGGGAACCGGCGGGTGCTGGCCTGGTGCAGGAGGGTCCGGGCTGGCGCGGGGCTCGGTGCCTGTCCGGCGGAGCTGCCAGAGGTGCTAACAGCCCGCCCGCGCTGCAGACATCTCTGTCGGCACGAGAGAAGGTGCCAGTGCCTTTTATTTTCCTTGATGGAGATGTGACGTCCGTGCGCTGGTCTGTAGGGATTGCCCAGGGCCGAGCAGCTGGCGGTGGGGTTGTAAACCAGGGAGGGGAGCGCTTCTGTCTGCCCCTCCTGGATCTTCCTTGGTGGCTGGGATCGTCCCCTTTCCCCCTAAAGACTTTATGACCGATGTGCTCAGCTGTTTTTAAATGTGAACTTGTGCACTGATGTGCAGATTCAATGTTCTTGTTACCGAATGAATAAAAGTTTTATTTTGAAGATGATAACTCGTGTGGCCTCCTGTTTGGGATTGGGGCGSGGGGTGAGGAGTGATCTGTGCTGCTCTCAGAGCATGGAGTGGCAGTGGGGGTCTGGGAAGCCACAGTGGGGTTTGTTCACTCATGTCTCCTACCAAAAGGGTGGACCACCCCATCCTGTCCCAAGTGATGGAGCTGTGCACACTCAGGAGCTGTTCTTGGGGTTTAAGCTCCAAAGGGGGTGTCAGGTTTTAGCTGGAGACTGGACAGCCTGACTCAGGTTTTTGTTTTGTTGTGAGAAAAGCCGTGTGAAGGTCTCTGTGGCCCTGCTGTGAACAAAGGGCTGTGGAGAAAGGCAAATTCCCCAGTCTCAGCCTCACCATGGGTGCAGGAGCTTCTCTCCAGGCCAGAGCTGAGTGGGMGTTGGGGTGTGGGGCCAGGGTTGTCACTGTGGGTCTGGCAGTGTCACTGGGGTGCCCCATCCTTCCTGCTCCCCCAGCACCGTCTGGGGAAAGGCTCCCGAGGGTCTTTCCTTCACTTGGGGTTGAGGACAGGATAGGGCCCTCGCTGCATCCCCAAAGAGAGTGAGCCAGGGCCGTGGTGGGACGGAGCAAGCAAGGGGTGCCTCTGCAGCCCCCTCCCTCCCTGCCACCCCTTTGGCCGGGCAAACAAGGATGTCACCTCTTCCCTGCCTTTTTGCCAGCTGCCCCCTCCTGCCCACTCAGCCAATGCTCATCCAGCTCCACATGGTGCCCTTGTAGGGTCCCGGGCTTTGCTGCCTTTCCAGGAACCACCACTCCCCTCCCTCTGGTCCCTGAGCCCTACAATCCCTTAATCCCCTTGGGCCAGGGCATCCCTGCAGGGCTGGGCTTCACTAAATCCCAAATCTGACTTCTGGATGTGCCTGTAACCATCCTGCTGGGCTGGGCTGGGTCTGAGGTGGGCTTGCAAACCCCTTTTTCCTGGGAGAGGTGGGGTCCCCGATGGGGTTCTGTGAGTGTTGGGAGCCTCAGGGGTAGCCCACGGTTCCTGTGAGGCTGGGCTGGCCCCGGGCTGTGGGGGGACCCATCGCAGGGTCACAGCCCTGCTCAGAAGTGACCCCCGGGGTGATGCAGCCTRGGGGTGTCAAAGGCTGCCCCTCCCCTTGGTTGCCCCCAGTACTTCAGAAAGGCTCAGGGGGCTTCTCCTGCCCCCATCTGCCGGCCCGAGAGGGTCGCACGCACCGCGCCGGGGGCTTCGGGCACCCCCCGCTTTTGGGGGGGAGCGGGGGGCGGCCGTGCCGGGGCTGCCCCCGACCCCGCGGG